>NC_141300.1:1472500-2017500 GCF_037954325.1 Fistularia commersonii
TCCAGGGGGGGCACAGCTGCAAATATCTGCTCCTCTTCTTCTTCTCCTTCTCCTTATCATGACCCTCCAGGTCTGGCCCTCATCATGTGGAACGGCCTCTACACGGCTGAGAAGATGGTGATCCAGTGGACGCTGCTCAGCGAGGCCTGCTACTTTGCTGTCCAGTTTCTAGGTGACTGCCCTTTTGGTTCCTCAGCCAGGCTCTCGCAGGAGGCTCCTCTCCCTCCTTTATGTCGCCGGGCTTTGCCTCCGTAGGCTTAGACTGCCCTCTAGTGGATGGAGTATAGCCTCGCAGCCCCGTGAGGGTCGAGGAGTGGGCTGCAAGGAGAAGGTAAAATGGCCACTCGATCCTGGAGACCCAGCTGGTGAAGGTCTGACCAGGGATGAAGGTCTGATTATTTATGAAGATTAGGAAGATGCCATAGGTGAGGTCTGACCAGGGAATGAGGATCAGGACTATATCTTCAGGTGGAGGTCTCATCGGGCCTTGCTGCTAGGACCGTATTGTTTGATGAAGGTCTGACCATGGCTGAAGACGGGGACTATATGGGGGTTATGTGGTGATCTGATCAGGGCCTATGTTGTGAGATGGAGGTGTGAAGATAAGGACTGTGTCGTCAGGACTCCGGACATGCTCGGCCGAGCTGGAGATGATGGAACTTCTTAGGTTTCAGTGAAGATCAGAATCCTCACGCTCACAGTGTCTCCTCCCTGTTCTTCCTTTCCAGTGACGTCCTTCACCCTGGTGGAGATGTCCTCCCTGCCGGGCGCCGCCCTGCTACTGCTAGCCAGCAGGGCCGTGTTCCTGGCCGTGGCCGTGGCCTACTACTACCACCTGGGCCGCAAACCCAAGAAGATCTGAGGCCTTGTGCAGGACTGAGGGCGGGGGTGGAAGTCTGGATGCTCCTCTGGAGGTTCTCTCCCACCAGGTCTCCGGGCAGAGAACCCTGCGGCTTATTCTGGTGTATTTCTGGGTGCTGTTGCTGTGAAAAGCTAGTACTTTCTGTGTGTACTTTGTGTATCTGTAGGTGGTGTTTTCCTGGACCTCCACCTCCACCCTGTCCAGCCTGATGTAGCAAAGGTTTTCTACGCTTCTTCTGTCCTGCCTTAACCCCCACCCCCGTGTCCTGCTACTGTACATTTGTAAATAGAAGTCTTCCTGCTGGTGTGTGATGTTCTCGTGGACCTCCAGGTGGAGGTGGAGAAGGTGGTCTCCTCCTCCTCCTCCCGCGTGGTTTATTTTTATATCTATTTAAGCTCACCGGTGTTTGGCTGTTTTGCATGTTATTAGGATGTAATACACACACACACACACACACAAACACCAGGTCAGAATGCAGGTCATATCTCCTCAGCCGGTCAGTCTGCAGGCAAGGCGTCCTGAAGATAGCAGGTGGAGGTGGTCCGGGTCCAGGACCGGGCCCTGATCCTGGTCCTGGGAGTGATCCTGATTGTGGGTTTGGCCTGGTTGGGTCTCGTGCCTGGAGCAGATGTTCTGGTGTTGGTGGAGCCTCTGGTTGGGGCGCAGAAGGTGCAGGCTGGGTGAGGTCTCCTCAAGGCAGCAATTACTCCTCTCCGGGGTTTAATTAGACGCCGCGAACGGCGCTCACCCGGGCCCTAAGCCCCGCCCCCTGCGCCCGGCCCGCCTGCATGCTAATTATGGAGTTCGCTGGAAGCCTCAAATGAACGGCCAACGGGCAGAAGAAGGAGGAGGAACTCTTTCATCCTGATGGGTCTCAATCAGAAGAAGCCCACTCCACCCTGCCACCAGTTGAACATCTGGTCATGCTTCTTCTCTGTACCCGCCGTGGGCATCCAGTGTCTGCTCACAAATAAAACACACTGTTTCAACCTGCAACGCCGTGACGGTCTGCTTTTTTCTGCTCCTGCCCTGGCTCTCAGGACAGGGTCTCCACCAGGCCAGGGTGAGGCTGAGGAGCTCCTCAGAAGGTCAGAGGACCGACGCCATTCGGACAAAATGGAGTGGTTGCATAATCCATGCTGCTGTGTGTGTGTGTGTGTGTGTTTGTGTGTGTAAACACATATGAGAACGTGCTGGAACACGAACATGGCCAAGTTTCCACTGGTATCTTTTCCTTGGATTTAAGGAGGAATTAATGTGTGTGTGTGTCCCATCCTACCCTGACTCACACACACTCTTACACATATTGGAATGTGTGAAAAGGGTGGATTGTGTGTGTCAGTAAGGTGTGTGAGTTGTTTACAGGCAGAAAATTGAGACACACACAGTCTGTATCTGTAGAACCTGAGGGCCCAGTAGGAGAGAGCCAGTCCATGTGCTGGGACCGGTCTATGTGCTGGTCCACAATAGATCCAGCCCAGAACACAGCAACCCGATCACTTCCAATGATCTGATTATTGATGATGGAACATCGCTGACACTGCAAAGTACAACACATATGTAGTACTCCTTGGAGTACTGCAGGGAGTACTTTAGAGTACGTAGAGCCAGTACTGCTTGATGTTCTACAAGAAGAACGTCATCTTCAAGGAACCACGTGACCGATTCGATACGGGGATTCGATCGAGTTCCGCATCCGGATCGAGACCCGGAATCCATCCCGTGTGTGTGTGTGTGTGTGTGTGTGTGTGTGTGCCGGGAAGGAGGGGGTTAACTGAACCCTGGTTCGCCGCGCGGGGTGTGGGAAACTTTTCCCGGGAGCGCGCGCACACACACATACACACACAGGCGCACACATAGGCGCACACACACAGGCACACACAGGCACACGCACAAGCGCACACACGCCCGCTCTTTGCAGTGCGTTGCAGCAAGCAGTCGGCGGCAGACGCGCGGATCCCTGAGCCTGAGGAGCAGATCGGCCGCTGAAGGTGAGACCAGCCCCCGGTTCGGCTCGGTTCCCAGTACCTGGATCGGTTAGGCTCACCCGGACTCTGTACTTCTTTTACTTCTGGCCTGGTCCGGGCGTCATGGGGGGTCCGGGGAGTCCCGATCGCGGAGCCGCTCCCAGTCCTGGAGCCGGTTCCGGTCCAGGTTCCGGTCCTGGAGCCGATTCGGTTCATTGAGCAGTGGTTTGAAGTGTGTTAGTTTCGGGTCCAACCGCCAAACGTCCCGCCCGGACGCGGCGGAGACGGTTTCTTTCCACCGGAAGTCGCCAACGGATCCAAGTCCTCGTGCGTGCGCGACCCGAACGCGTCGTCATCGATAGGAAACCCGACTGGAAGTTGACCGGACTCACTCGAGACCGGAACCGGAGCTGAGCCATCGGGGGGATTGGTGTGTGCTTGTGTGTGTGAACCGGTACCGGGTTCCACAGTGGGTCTTGCAGGAGGAACCCAGAACCAGGTCAGGCCCTGACCTGGACTGGAACCGGGTCTGCCCGAGTACTGCTAGTTTGCAAGTATTGTGCTCGTAAATATTGCAAGAAGATTAGTAAGGATTACTAGCACAGTAGTAGTATTTACTTACTGTTACTCCTAGTATGCGAGTTGCATTGTAGTATTACTACAAGTATGCACGCACTGTACATTACATTTACATTACAGTCATTTGGCAGACGCTCTTATCGACTTACAAAATCGATACTTAGGTAATAAGGTCCGGTATGGTTCTGTTGGACCTGAGAAGGATCTGGAAGGAACATCACGTGAGCTGCAGATGCAGCAGTGCAGGTGTGTGTGTGTGTGTGTGTGTGTGTGTGTGTGTATGCGTGCATGTGTCGTGCACAGCTGCTGGATCACCCAGAGCTTCGGAAAGCAGGTCGGCGCCGCAACAGATGTTAAGGTGGGTCAGGTCGATGGTCCTCTGCCGGACATCTACCGTGGAGGTCCATCTCAGACCTTCTGGGTTCTGGTTGGTCTCCGGACCTTCTGGTGAGCTGAGGAGCACGACCTCCTCCACCGCGGTGGCACTGGCCGGGCCCAGAGGAGGGCTGGAGGTCCCGGCACGTCCGGCCGGCACTGCAGATGTCGGAGGTCGGGCCAGGGGTGCGGGTTTCTGTCTCGTTGCCACGGTAACATTGTTCTTCACATGGTGAGGAAGGTTCTCATCAGATCTTGTGAGGATCTACATGCCCGCAATGTTTGTTTCTCTCCGCCCTCTGATTGACAGGTGTGCAGCCCGGATTAAGCCCCACCCCTCAACCTCAGGGAGAGCTCTGATTGGCTGAGACCCTTTGTTCTGGGTCCATCTACATGTGCCCTCATACACTCTGTCCCTTTAAGGTTCAGACTGAGAACGTTTCAGCCCCCTCACACACACACACACACACACACACACACACACACTTACAAGCATGCACACAGACAGAATTCCTTAGACTTTCTCTGTCGGCCACGTCACTGTATTCCCCTCTCCTGGCCCGGACCTCCATCATGAGGACAAGCACGAGGCTACCAGTGTTTGTCGAACTGCTCCAAGCCCTGTCCTCCTACCCCTGACCCCCGACCCCCCAGAGAACCCCCCCAGAACATGCGTCCCCCTCAAACATCTGGGTAGGAACCATTTCCTCTGAGTCCCGGCGGTGGACGAACATTGCCTTGATTAATTACAGCGTTGCGGACACAGCATGCAGTTTGAGGGTATAAATAGAGGGGGGGGTCACGTGACTCCCCAAGGGAGGCGTCCCTCAAAGGTGGACTCCTCCAATAACCACAATGGAGGGTTAGATTTTGTATTTTGGGCGCTCCTTGAGCAGGGAACGGTCTGTGGTAAATATTTTCTTTGGACTTTGGAGCGCTCTGTGAATCATGTAGCCTTTCCGTGCTGTGTGTGTAGGTGCATGTGTGTGTGTGTGTGTGTGTGTGTGTGTGTGTGGTGTTGGTGTGGCCTACAGCTGTTTCTTGAAGGAAACTCTTACTCATGGAGAAGCGTCTGAGCCATCCCACACGGAGGCTGGTCCTCGACGCGCCGCAGATCAGAATGTTGAACACGGACCTGGGGGGGGTGCAATGGGCCAAACCCCCAACCCCCCACTCTGACCCGTCTGGATGGGACCAGAGTCGGGTCAGGTCGGCACCCCTCCTGTGAAGGCCACATCAGCTTCCTGAGATAATTTACGGCGTCCCTGACTGGACCTTGAATGCACCCCCCCCTCCCCAGTAGAACCAGAACCAACCAGAACTCAGAACAGCTGCTCTGCATCGGCGTCATCTGCGCTATCTGCCTGTCCTAAACACACACACACACACACACTCAGAGTAAAAGACGTTTAACCCAAAGGTTCTGTTGTGTCCCCTCCAGACCTGTAGCCATGGCGACAGGATGCATCACCGTCACCAAGTACTTCCTCTTCCTCTTCAACCTCATCTTCTTCGTAAGTAGAAGTTCTGAAGAAAGGTAGAGACTCAGTGTGTGTGTGTGTGTGTGCGTGTGTATATGTCTTTATAGAGCGTGTATGCAGAGTCTGGACTGAGTTTAGCAGTTGGTTTAAAAACCTGGACTCTTAAAACCTCCAGACTTTTCCAACAACCATAAACCTCGGGGAGCTTTTGATGTGAACATTCGACTGGTATCTAATGGGAAGCACACGTGTGAGTGTGTGTGTGTGTGTGTGTGTGTGTGTGTGTGTGTGTGTGTGTGTGTTTGTGTGTGTGTGTTCACTGTCTGGACGGATTAGACCAACTGAAGCGCCGGGAAGTGGCGGGCTAATGATGGCCGCTGGGGGCTAACTGGTCCTCCAAAATGAACAACCATTAACTAGGGCTCTAATTACTGTGGTGTGTTTGTGTGTGTTGTGTGTGTGTTTGGGCAGTCGACACGTGCACTGGGGTGTTGTGGCCCCCTCATTATTTGAACAAGGGCCTTTCTGAGCCTCTGAACCCGTCCGGAGGAGGCAGGAAGTGGACCTGCACACAGAGCACATTCACCACTTCACCCGGGGGGCCGTAATCATGTGTTTATTAGCGGTTAGCCTTTAGTAGCAGGAACCCCCCCCCGCCAGAACAGACATGTAGCATTTTTACTGTAAACCTGTTTAGTTAGCTTGGCTACCGGAGCAGAGCGGATGTTGAAATTTCAGGCATCTGAGTGGAGACTGAAGGCTAGAGGGTGGAGTGCACCTGAAGGTTCCATCAGGGAGGGAGGGGGTGTTCAGGCCAAGTTACAGTCAGGCTAACCGTTTGTGTCCAGGCTAACTGCCTGTGTTCCTGCCAACAGGTTATGTTTAGGCTAACTTGTTGTGTTAAGGCTAATAGGTTTCGCTAAGCTAAACGGTTATGGTCAGGCCAACTGGTTATGTTCAAGGTGACAGACTAGATTCAAGCTAACTGGTTATGGTCAGGTCAACTGGTTAAGTTCAGGGTAACAGTCTGCGTTCATGCTATTTGGTTGTGTTCAGGCTAAATGGTTTTGTTCTGGCTAAATGGTTGTGTTCTAGCTAACTGGTTATTTTCTGGGTAACAGGCTGCGTTCAAGTTAACTGGTTGTGTCCAGGCTAATAGTTTACATTCAGGCTAAAAAGTTGTGTTCAGGCTATTTTGTTGTGTTAAGGCTAACAGGTTTTATTTAGGTTTCTAGGCCATACAGCATCGCTGGTCTTGCTCCTGTCTTGTACCCCTTTCCTGTCATTCTGGCCAATAATCCTCTATCACATAGTACCCCTGACACTTTTCTCCACCCATTCCAACCTGCTTGAACCTGTCTCTTCACCTCTTTTCCACAATCTCCATTGCTTTGGACTGTTGACTTAGAGTACCTATAATCCTCCAACTTCCTGATCCGTTCCACCTGAGTTCCTCTCATTCACACACATATACTCTGTCTTGCTGAGACTAACTTTCATTCCTCTCCTTTCCAGCGCATACCTCCACCTCTCTAGATTTTCCTCAACTTGGTCTCTGCTCTCACTAACCGATCACAATGTCATCTGCAAACATCATGGTCCATGGAGATTCCTGTTTAACCTCATCTGTCAGCCTGTCCATCACCACTGCAAACAAGAAGAGGCTCAGAGTTGATCCCTAATGGAGTCCCACATCCACCTTGAACTTCTCTGTTACCCCTACAGCACACTTCACCAGTGTCTCACAGCTAGCATACATGTCCTGCACCAGTCTAACATATTTCTCTGCCTCTCCAGATTTCCTCATACAATACCAGAGCTCCTCTCTTGGCACCCTGTCATATGCTTTTTCTAGGTCTACAAAAACAAAATGCAGCTCCCTCTGGCCTTGTCTGTACTTCTCTATTAGCATTCTCAAAGCAAATACTGCATCTGTAGTACTCTTCCTAGGCATGAAGCCATACGGCTGTTCACAAATGCTGACTTCTGCTCTCAGTCTAGTTTCCACTACTTTTTCCCATGACTTCATTGTATGGCTCATCAACTTTATCCCTCTATAGTTGCCGCAATTCTGCATATCCCCCTTATTCTTAAAAATAGGCAGCATCACACTCCATTCTTCAGGCATCTTCTCACTCTCTAAGATCCTGTCGAATAACAGAGTCAGAAACTGTACCGCAGTCTCTCCTAGACACTTCCACACCTCCACAGGTATAACATCAGGACCAACTGCCTTTCCACTCTTCATCCTCTTCAATGCCTTCCTCACTACTTTTACTAATCTCTGCCACTTTGTTGTCTTCAATAGTCACCTCATCTACCCTTGCCTCTCTTTCATTTTCAACATTCATCAGCTATTCAAAGTGCTCTTTCCATCATCCCATCACTCTTCTAGCATCTGTCAATACAATTCCCTCTCTATCCTATCCTATACATCGTTTCAATCTTTATTTCTCTGTTTCGCCAACCTGTATAGATCATTCTCTCACCCCTTACTGTCCAACCGAACATACAGGTCATGATACCCCCTTTGTTTTGCCTTTGCTACCTCTTTCTCTCCCTTACGTTGTATCTCCCTGTACCCCAGTCTGATCTCTTTACTCCTCTCAGTGTCCCGCTTCTTCTTTGCTAACTGCTTTCTCTGTATATACTCCTGCACTTCCTCATTCAACCCCCAAGTCTCCTACTCTACTTTCCTTCCAGGTGACACACCGTGTTTAGGCTAACAGTTAGCGTTCCGTGGCTAAGGTTTTTCTCAAACGTGACAAAGCGAGTGATGTCTGGTGAAACCTGGCTGATCTGATTCTTCTCTCAGGTCTTCGGCGCCCTGATCATGGGCTTTGGACTGTGGGTTCTCTTTGATGACCAGAGCTTCATCGCTGTCCTGCGTAAGCGTTCCCACGCACAAACACACACACACACACAGAAACACACACACACATACACATACACGTTGACCTCGAGCTAGAGAGAAGCAGCTGAACTTAAGGCTGAGGAACAGGAGCTCAGAGGAGCTCAAGATCTTCCATGTTCATGGTGTGTGCCGGAGTTCCAAAAGGACAGCAGCACAGGTGACCTTCTTCAGGCAGACCTGATCCTGGTCTTCCTCCAGTCTCTGCTTCACGGCCCAACCAAGCCTTCTTATCGGGTCCTGCGTCCAGAGAACCGGCGTCCATTGGCACCTCCCAGAACCTGCTGCCATTGTTATGGAGGCCCAGCTGTTCCTTTGCAGATAAAAGGTCCTGCTTCCTCCTCTGAAGGCGCCGCCACCTCGCTGGCACTCCATGACCTCGCCATGTGTGTTGTTTTCAGGATCTCCATGGTCCAGGTTCTCCTTCTCATTGTCCTCCTCCTCCTGTTTGTTGACTCTCCAGCTCTGGAGCCACAAAGCGGATCTCCATGTTTTTCATTCTTTTTTCTTCATATCCGATAAGAGCTGAGGCGTCAGAAGGTCCCAGATTGGGGACGGTTCCAGACCCCTGGCCCAGATCTGAGCAGCTTTGAGGTTCCTCTGTTTGTCAGAGCTGGTGGTATGCAAACCTTTGGCGGACCTCACGAAGCCCTCAGCAGAGAGAAGACGAACCCGGCGCTCCATGTTGTTCTTCTGAGCCTGAAGCCCCTGCGTGACCTTGCTCCTCCTTTGTTTACATTTTTGATCCAAACGTCATGTCCATGTTTACTGGAGGTCCTCCCCCTCCAAGGCCACCACTGGATTGAAAGTTCCAAGGAAACCTCTCTGTTTGGGAGAAGCCGTGAGGCGTTCAAGAACCGCAGGAGAACCCCTAGGCTGCAGGCTCAGGAGGGAGAAGATACTCAACGGATTATTTTCACAGCGGGTTTTGCCCGTTCGTCTGGACACCAAATGTTCCTCCTCATATTCCAACGCTCTTCAGTCGCCGATGGGTTGTATATTCTGGATTCAGGGCGAAACACAGGAGATCTCCTAGAACACCATCAGGGGTGGACCTCCTCCAAGTTTCCTCCTCACTCCGGACATCAGCTGAACCTCCTGTGTCGTCTCGCTCCTCTTGCTTCTCCTCCTCCAGGACCTCTCAGACAGCAGTTAGCATTTGCCACATAGCATTTTTGGTTCCGTGAACGATCCTGAGCTCCTGGTGTCGTGGTCCAGCCTCCACCTGCATTGGACCTTAGCAGATGGATGGCAGCCATGGAGGTCCGGCCTCTCCATGCCCTCATTCATCCATCCATTATCAGTGCCGTCGGGGTCGTGGAGCTGCTGGAGCGCCACTGTGATTACACCTGTGAGGTCCACCCGGATGAGGCCGCTGGAGAGAAGCTGCCGAGCTTTACGTTTAAGGACCGGTTGGTCTCGGGTTCTTCTGTAGCTGCTGTTCGGGGCTTGCAGGTGATCTTCTTGCATGTCCTCCTTCCTCCAGAAGAGTCATCGGACACGGTGAAAGTGGCCTCCTACATCCTGATAGGGGTGGGCTCCCTGTCCATGGCTGTGGGCTTCTTCGGCTGCATCGGGGCCATCTACGAGCTTCGCTGCCTGCTGGGTCTGGTGAGGAACCCATCCTATTACTCTTCAGAAAAACGCTGGAGACGGTCCAGTAGAAGTCTCCACACATCTAAGACTTTCAATGCTTTAGATGTTCATATCCAAAGGCAAAGTTCCCCAACTCTAAACAGCTCCCAGACGGGAGTGTGTGTGTGTGTGTGTGTGTGTGTGTGTGTGTGTGTGTGTGTGTGTGTGAGTGTTGGGGCTGAGGTCTTTGAACCTCTTGAACCTATTGGGGGTTAGCAGAAGAACCACAATGACATACTTCTCCTTAATGTATGTGTGTGTCTGTGCATGTGTGTGACAGCTAGTCACTGTCACGCACACACACACACGCGCGCACACACATACACATAGATTAAGAACAACGGAGAGTGGGGGTTCTAGCGTGGACAGTGTAGGTGTGAGCGGCGCCTGATGTTCTGAGAGCCTCTGACATGGAACTTCTCCTCCACAGTACTTCACCTGCCTTCTGCTGATACTCATCGCCCAGGTGACCGCCGGGTTCCTCATTTACCTCCAGAGGGATCGGGTGAGAACCTCCTCACATCTTCTGTGTGTGTGTGTGTGTGTGTGCGTGTGTGTGCGTGTGTGTGTGTGTGTTTGTATGGTCACCTCCACAGGCTGGTTTAACACTCCTAACATGGTGATTCCCTCCTGGCGCCGCTTCACGGATCACTTCTTCAGCTGTTTGTGTGTGTGCGTGTGCATGTGTGTGTTTGTGTTTGTGTGTGTGTGTGTGTGTGTGTATGAGTGTGTCACGGATCACTTCTTCAGCTGTGTGTGTGTGTGTGTGTGTGTGTGTGTGTGTGTGTGTGTGTGTGTTAGCCTCACCGCAGGGCAGGGTGGTGCCTTTTCCCAGAAAAGGGTGGGGCTGTCGTCTAAATCTGTTGTGAAGATGCACGGCTGCTCAGAGTTTTGCGCGTGCATGTGTGTTTGTGTGTGTGCGCATGTGTGTTCTGTCTCCTCACTGCTTCTCCTCCCTTGTCTCTTGTGATTACTGGGTTGTGTGTCAGTGCCGGGGACCAGCCGATCCAGAAGGCGTGAAGGTTCTCCTGGTTAGTCCGCCTTGAATGTTGTCATGGCAACGGGCTTGATCAACTCTCAAGACCTGCACCTCTTCAGGTATACCAGACGGTGGGAGTTTCTGGTGCGGTTAGAACTCCCAACACTCCGGTAGACCTGAAGAGGTGCAGGTTCTGAGAGGTCCAGTTGCCACGAGTAGGACTAACCAGGGTGGACTTGGGATGAGAGGTGAAAAGTCATCACGAGAAGTAAAGTCCCATCCCCGATCTGACCGGGATTTTCATGTTGTGCCTTTCTCTCCATCTGATCTCCAGCTGAAGCATGAGATGTCTAGCATCATCAGGGGCATGATGATCCACTACACCGGCCAGAACCGGACCTCCGAGCACACTTGGGACTACATCCAGAGGACGGTGAGCAGGTCCAGCTTCCCCGGACGGGGTTCCTCCGGAACGGTCCTCCCTCCTTCTGGAGACCACTCACACGTACAGGTGTCCTCCTGTGTCTAGATGCAGTGCTGCGGTTGGACCGGCCCGGGGAACTGGACGGAGAACTTGCTGATCAAGAACAGCACACAGAACTTGTACCCCTGCTCCTGCCGCAACCAGTCCCTGCCCGGCACCGACGTCTTGGCCGAGGGTCTCTGTGTGCATCTTTCCTCCGACCTGCCCGTCTACCAGACGGTACGTTGGCAGAACCCGATGCACGGTTGTCCGCCTGTCTCAGAGAGTCTGATCACGCGGCATAGCTGGATGTGAGAAGACCTCGGCCAGGTGATTGACGGGTGTCAACGCTCAATCACAGCATGGCGTTCATGGAAACCAGACCTCAGGGCGCAGGGGTTCTACAGGATTTTCAGGTTCTTCTGTTTCAGTTTCTTCTGTGTTCAGAGTTCTCCTGGGTCGGGGGATCCTCTTTGTCCAGGGTACTCTGGGGTCCAGAGTTCTACTGTGTCCAGAGTGCTCCTAGGTCCAGGGTACTCCTGGATCCAGAGTTCTCCCGGGTCTTGGGTCCTTCTGTTTCCAGGGTTCTTCCAGGTCCAGGATTCTTCTGGGTCCAGTTTTCTTCTGGATCCAGGGTTCTTGTGGATCCGGGATCCTCCGAGGCCCTGGTTCTTCTGGAGCCGGTCCAAGTCTTTCATCTCCAGCTGTGGATTTGTGGTCCTCAGGTGGTTTTCTGTGACCTTGTGTGGGAGCTGAGGGGTGAAGGTGTGTCTCACACGTGCCCTGCAGTGGGTTGGCTGAGGGCTTCTGCTGGGGTTCTGCTGTTTGCTCAGAACCCACCGGAGCTCCACAGAAGCTGAAGCTCAGATGATTCGTGTTGTTCTTCCGCTCCGTCACAACGTCCAGCACCACTGTTGTGTTTGGACGATCTGCTATGTCCGGCCTGGATCATGGGCTCATTCATCTCCACTGAGCCCTGACACACACACATACACACACACACACACACACACACACACACAAGGCTCCCTGTCTTCCCTGACCTGTTGGTCTTCTTCTTCTCAGGGTTGTATCACCAGCGTGGAGCAGTGGCTGCTGGAGAACTGTGGCATCATCCTGGGCATCTGCGTGGGCGTTGCAGTAGTGGAGGTAGCTGAGTATTCAAGTACTTCCTTCGAATACAGTACTGAGTACTCTATGTACTCCTTCGCTCCGTGTTCTAAGCCAACTCTGGAAGGGACAGGTTGTCTCGGCAAGATCAGGAGACACAATGAGTTCTCCAAGACAAGACCTCCAAATCATTGTGTGTGTGTGTGTGTGTGTGTGTGTGTGTGTGTGTGTGTGTGTGTGTGTGTGTGTGTGTGTGTGAGTGTGTGCGTTGTGTGTGGTTGCCGTGGTTACAGTTGACAAGCACTGTCCTGTGTCCCCTGCAGCTCCTAGGGATGATCCTCTCCATGTGCCTCTGCAAGAGCGTGGTCCAGGAGGACTACACCAAGGTCCCCAAGTACTGAAGACCAGGACGCTGCCGCTTCAAACCCATCACACATGGACTCCTCCCCCAAAACACACACACACACAAACAAACACACAAACTCCTGTCTGGGTTCTCCTGTCAGGTCTTTTCCTGCTGGGTTTGTTTGAAGAGAGAAGATTCAGTGTTTTCACCCGCAAAAAGACTTTGTGTTGTTTCACCCTGACACACACACACACACACACACACACACACTCTCTCTCTCACACACACACACACACACACACACACACACACACACACACACACACACACACACACACACACCTCCACCTTCACCCCCACCCTTAACCAAGTGCTTAATATAGAGCAGTGCTGGGTTGGGCCTCTGTGGCAGCTGTGGTTCCTGTCATCAGCCCCTTTCGCCCAGATGTTTGCCTCCATCCTCCAACAGGGCTGGGTGTGTGTCCGGTAGCCTGATATGTAGTCAGTGTGTGTGTGTGTGTGAGAGAGAGTGTGTGTGTGTGTGTGTGTGTGTGTGTGTGTGTGTGTGTTTGTGTGTTGGCGTATCCCCCCATTTAAACGCTGTCAGTGTATTTGAGAAAAGGCGGTTGCCATTTTCAGCCAATCACTTCCTGCCTCTAATGTCAGGAGGCAGACAGCCAATGGCGGCCAACTTACGCTTCGACCTGCTGCCACTCCTCCTCCACTTCTATATGTGTGTTATTTGTATTCACCCCCCCTCCCTAGGCGGGTCACCGCGTCCTGATTGGTCAGCTTAAGATGTACTTCCGCTCACGTTCCGAACGTATTATCGGCCTGCAGATGGGACCCTTAACTTAAACCCAGGAGATGAAGGCTTTTACTTTTTTTACACGTTTACAATGTTTGATGACTTTTATAAAAAACTATTTCTTTTTCTTTTTTATGGAATAAACATGACTTATTCATCTGTCAGTCACATTCATCCTCACCCCACCTGTGGTCCACAGCCAGAAGGTCCTTGGTTGGCTGTGAGCGGTCTCATGTATGCTCCAGGCCCTCTTGGCTGTAGGTCAGACGTTCTAACAATGGATGGACAGGACAAGTGTTCTTGTTTCCATGGAAACCCTGGGCTGGGGGCTTGGCTGTGCTTGTAGAAAGTGGCCGCTAGGTGGCGCTGTTTCCTCGCTGATGGGACTGACAACAAACAGGAGGAGAAAAGAGTCCGAAACCAACAGTTCCTACTCTGTGTGTAGATGTTTGTACCTCCACCCTTCAGTCTGACCCTTGGTGCCGTTCTACGTTTTCCTGAAAGCTCCTAAAAGTTCAGCCTCCTGTTCTGGAGATCTGGAGGCAGGAGCTCCTGCACCCCTGGACCCCCAGCAGAGCCAGGAGAACGTGGAACCCCGTCACATCATGGGAGCTGGGAGGGAGGACAGTTAATACACACACACACACACACACACACACACACGGTACTCGTAGGCAACTACACGCACTTGATGATGGACATGCAACATACCAGTGCGAGCAGGTCCACAACTCATGAGAGGGTTATTGAACTCTGATGGAGAAACAGCGGGTTTCAGGATTCCTCATCTATCAGGGGAATTATGGCGTGTGTGTGTGTGTGTGTGTGCGTGTGTGTGTATGTGTGTGTGTGTGTTTGAGGTCTGGATAAACATCAGCGGAGGTGAGCAAACATTTGTTGAGCACTGACGATCCAGTGAACACACAATTATGTGGGCGGGATGACAAGCTGGTGGAGTCATTAGAGCGCACACACACACACACACACGGGGGCGCTGTCCAGACTCTAACTAGTGGTAGGAAGTGGGGTCAGTTGAGTTGGGATGTGTGTGTGTGTGTTTGTGCAGAGTCTGCCACTCTGAAACCATTTGGCTTCTTTTGTGTGTATGTGTGTGTGTTTCCCCTCAGCTCTGCTGGTACTTATCCTACTCATCCAGCTCATCCATGTCTGCTGGTGGCGGCGGCGTCCTCTCCCGGGGGTCGTGTGCGCTCTTCCTGCCTGCATCCTGTTCCCGGCATGTCCGGCCCCTCACTCAGCATGCACAGCGGCCCGACCTCCACCTGCACGCCGACCTGGCTTCCTGCACCCCCCTCGCCATCCGTCCCGCCGTCCCTGTGAGAGATCATACATAAATAAACAGCTTGCGCACGACGACATGAAGCGGCTGCTCCTCGCCGCCGTCTGGCCGCCGTCCAATCGGTGGGCCGTCCCTCCTCCCACGCCATTGGTTGCTTGGTCCATCCCAGCTGAAAGTGGCTGCAGGTCGCCATGCCCCCTTCCCCGCCTGCGGCAGCTGGACACCAAGGGACGGGTCACACAGTGGCTCAGCGTTTAGCTTTGCATTAGCAAAGATGCTATTCATAGCTAATGGGGGAGCTGGTCCTGGTGCTCCTCCCTGCACCTGAACGCCATTGCAGACAGAAACAACCTGCTCTTCTCTCTGCACGCAACATCGACAAGTGCAGGGCTGTTTCCATGGCAACAGATGTAAGCGCACACATACGGCTGGGTTAGTGGAAGGACGCGGGGCTTACACAGGACAAGAGGAGGCGGGGCTTTTTCATAGCCTGCTGGCTATGCTAAGGACGCAGGGCTTTTCTTGGACCTGTTGGCTATCAAGAGGAGGTGGGGCTTCTCATAGGCTGCTGGCTATGCAAAGGACGCGGGGGTTCTCATAGCCTGCTCGCTATGCTAAGGGGGCTTCTTCTTTGGGACTTGGCCAGGCCCGCTGGGCCTCCAGAGGAGACGGCTGGAAGGAGACCAGGCTTCGTTCCGTCCACCTCCTTGGACCTCCTGGCTCCACACCTGGGTTGTTACCATCTGGAGATGATCTTACCTGGGGATTGTGGCTCATTATCTCCATGGGTTCTGTAAACAGCCCCTAATCCCGTTGTAATCCAGTGTTCTACACCACTGCTCCGGTGTGTGTGTGTGTGTGTGGGTGTGTGTGTAGGAGTCCATGTCTGCTCTGATGGATGGGAGGGGGGGTGCAGCTGCAGGGGGCGCCGAGCTCCTTGTTAACCTATGCTAATGTGCGAATGCTCCTGTCAGCCCTTCGTCTGGTTGAGCGTCGGCATTATGCTCCTCTCCTCTTCCTCCTCCTCTCCTCCAGGACCACCCATTCCATCCATGTCCATCCAGCTCTCTTCTCCTTCTGTCTGCTGACACTGCTCAGCAGCACACCGGAGGTGGAGATGATTCAGGATTGTAGTCCATCCCCTCAGGCTGCTGCAGATGATGAAAGAACTACAAATATGGCTGCCTCCCCAAAATGGCTACCCCTCTCTTTCGCTTTGAGTTTACTCATCTGCTGCTAAGCTCTAGCCTCATCCAGACATCTTTAGGTCACCATGATGGATCTCAGCAGTGGAAGGTGTCCAGGTCCTTCTGCCCCCATGCCCCCCTTAAGGCGAGAAGGTTCCTGACAGGGCTCTTCTCCTCCACCCATAGAACATCCCAACCAACCCAGTGGAGGAGGACCTGGATGGAGGTGTGTGTTGGACACCAGCCGCCCTCATTGAGGAAAGGCCAAGGAGAGGAACCCCCCCCCAACCCCCTTCAGGTCAGGACTTCCTTCTCAGATGGCCGGCACACTTCCTGTCAGGCTGCCGCATGATTGACAAGCACTTCCTTGTTCTGAGAGGTCATCCAACCCCCCCTTTGGAACGGGACATCCTGCCACCCTGGTTCTAAACCCTCTGCTGTGAATCTGGAGAACCCTAAGGAACCTGTCCTGTATCTCCAGAGGGGGGGTTGATGGTCCTTCATGGAACAGAAAAAACTCAAGGATGAAATTCTACAGCAGAGCAATCAGGACAGGAGGGCTTCAGGGAGATGTTCCAAGGTCCTGATTAGAGAAGCTTCGGTAATGAGACTCGCTGTCTGATACTCGCTTAGATGTTTCATATGCTCTCACAGACACACGCGCACACACACACACACACACACACACACTCACACACAGACACATACGCACAGCGGGTCACGTGACAGGCAGGCATTCGGCCACATTAACATGAGTGATGATGAGTAGCAGCCTGCAAGGGGCTGTCAATCAACAGGCAACATGTGTGTGTGTGTGTGTGTGTGTGTGTGTGTGTGTGTGTGTGTGTGTGTGTGTGTGAGGGAATCGTCAGAAGCCCTAGATGTCTGAGGCTCAGGAGCGTCTTCATCCAGTCAGTGTCAGGCGCTGTGCATGTGTTTGTATGTGTGTGTGTGTGTGTGTGTGTATGTGTGTGTGTGTGGCTTCTTTACTGGAGAAGCAGGAGGATGCTGGGGAGGGAGGACTGATCAACATCCACATCTAAGAGGAGTGTGCAGGGAGGCTCGTGTGTGTTTGTGTGTGTGTGTGTATGTGTGTGTGTGTGTGTGTGTGTGTGTGTGTGTGTGTGTATGTTTGTGTGTGTGTGTAAGTCCTCCTGAGTGTCCTGTCCTCTGGGAGGCTGTGGTCTGTGTGTCGTGACTGAGCGAGGGGTTGAAGGTCATTAGGGGTCAGCAGATCAGTGGGGTTCTAAGGTCGCCATGTTTTTCAAGTCTTATCACAACATCCATGTTTGCATCTCGGGGAGAAAAACACCCCCTATACATACACACACACACCCTGCAGATCCTGCTGTCAGGTCTCCTTTCAGGTGGTTTAGAGGGCTCGGTGTAGTTTCTGATTCATCTCATAGACCTGGTCCTGCTCTGGTGCTTCTGCAGGGTTCGGTCTACGACCTGGTTTTCCCCCACAATTTCACCCTGCTGGTTCTTCTCTGGTCATTTGGAGGGCTTGGACTAGTTCCTGGTCCCTGTCCCAGACTGGTTTTGCATTTCAGCTGCAGTCCAGCAGAATCAGCTATGACATGGGGGGTGGGGGGGGTGAGGTCTCCATTGTTCTTCATCCTCAGGATCTGATGTCTGTGAAAAGAGCCTCAGGATATTTGGAGAAGGACGAGGGGGTCGCTGGAAGCATGAGCTCATTGCCCAGGCGCTGAACTAGGTCTCCTCCTCCAGAGCCCCCACCATGTGAGATCTTTATGGGTCCGGACCAGAAGTGGGGGTTTATGTGACCATCCGGGCTTTTAAAAGAGCCTCCAGTCCAGCCTGGGGGGCGGGACGGGGGGACCTGGGCTTTTGTGGGGGTCCCAGTCGTGGGTTCCTGCCTCGCCCGCTCAGCAGTGCCAGATTACTCCACTTCTGCCCCCCCAGCTTAAGATGCTTTCCCTGGAGGAGGGTGGAGGGGGTTCGTCCAAGCTCTGCACCTAAATGGATTTTTGCTTTTAAATGTATCTTCTACTCTTCTACCTCCCCCCCAACACACACACACACACACACACACACACACACACACCGCTTATGGCCAGCAAGAGACACTTTGCTGCGAGATTGCCTTTGTCATTTTGATGAATGTGCGGCCAGGCGGGTGTGTGTGGCTGCCAGATACTGCACACACACACACACACACACACACACACACACACACTCCCACTCCCCCCCAAGTTATTAACTTAACAATCTCAGATCTGCCCCCTGACAGACAGATAGTTGGGGAAAATAAGAAATTGATACAGGAAAGTTTTGAGGTGGGTTCTATTGTTCTTCACCTTCTTCATCTCCTCCAGAGCTGGGCAGATAGAAATCTCTCCTCAGGAGGAGGAGGAGGTGTTCAGTATGCGGCAAAGGAGACAGGACGTCGCAGAGACAGGACGAAAACAAAACCACAGTCCACGCATCTGTGGAGGTTCTCAGTCTTTCAGGTCACAGTGAATTCTTGTCAAAATCTCTGTTCTGAACTGAACAAGCCTCTGGGACAAGGGGTGAAACGATTTCAACAAGAATTCACAGTTCACACATAAATATAGTTTGAAAAAAGCAGGATGTTCATTTACCCAACCTGTCCAGCCATGTTGATGGTCGGACATCTCTATACGTAGCTTTGTGATTGGTCCGGGTTAAACCCTGCCTCTCACCCGACCCCAGCTGGGATAGGCTCCGCCTCCTCTCCTGCATGGCTGCAGGATAAGCGGCGTAGATGATGAATGAATTAATGTATACATATATAAAATAAGCCCATGGTCCTGGAAGTGCAGTGCGAAAGGCTGCCTCTGGTTATCTTCTTGTCCTCTTCTACCCTCCTCTACTTCGCCGGACGCGTCTCCCGCTGACACCAGAGTGGAAGTGACAAGGCAGGACGGCCCCCCCTCCCTGGGGACCCGATGTCCTTGAGCCGCAGAAGTGAGTCAGAGTCAGTCAGAGGGGGAGGGGTCGGATGGGGGCAGAAGAACCGCACCGGAACAATCTGGAGAATTCACCCTCTACCACAGGAAACACCTGGACTGACACTTGGGTGTCCTATGGGTACGCTCCCAGCCTTGGCCACCAGGGGGCGGAGCTGAGCCTCACCTGTCACAGGTGTGTTGGTTGATAGAGAGGAACCCAAGGCAGCAGGGTGTCTGTGTGTGTGTGTGTGTGGGGGGGGGGGGGGGGGGGGGGTGAGAGAGAGAGCCGCTGACATCATTCAGGGGTTGATAACATGGAGTCCTGCATGTGTTTTGTTTCATGGGATCATAAATGTGTGTGTGTCACTTAATCTGGGCTCTCAGACAGCTAACGGAGTGGATTGTGTGTGTGTGTGTGTGTGTGTGTGTGCGCGCGCGTGCGTGCACGTGTGTGTTTGCTGCCCTCAGTCTGCTCCAGACTCAATGCAGACGGACTTTCTAGGTCAGTCTTCACTGATGACCTGTATTAATAACAGTAAGTGGCAGGCCTGTGTGTGTGTGTGTGTGTGTGTGTGTGTTATCTGAACTTTCTAGATTGGTGCTTTCCCAGTGTCCCCGGGCGAAGCTGACCCTCCCCCTCCATCATGTGTGTTTTCTTTGTATGTATGGGAACGTCCTGCTGCCCCTGCAGGCCTGCACCCCCCACCCCCCTCCACAGGGGGTAGCTCTGTCCCACCCAGGGCACTGAGTGTGTGTGTGTTGGGGGGGCAGGATGAATACCATCCCCTCCAGAAGAGATGGCCGGTGATGAGCTTTTACGAGAAGATGAGAAGAACTTTCTGGAGCCCCTTCCAGCCAGTAGACGGTCTGTCTAGCGGGTGGGGGGGTACACGCCAGGTGTGCTCCTGATGTCTAGCCTGAGCCGTCAACTTGCATCTGTTGCTGCAGATGACCCTCCTCACAACGGTGTGGTGCTGGAGGTGGAGTGGTTATCCCTCATTTTCAGATGGACACGGTGTTTTCTTCAAAACGCACCGTCTCACCGTCGGCTCCATTGCCTGGAGCTTCTCAAAGAAGCTTCTCAAAGAAGCTCTGGAGACATTTGTTAGCGGACCATGTTAGCAGTGGTTAGATTTCCAGGTTACCAGGAACCCCTCTGTCTGAGTGAGGGGTGATGGAGGGTGATGGAGGAGCAAGCAGCTTTTCAAAATATACCTGTGAATGGATCATCTGAAAGCAAATATTTCATATTTGCGGCCCAGAGGAGGTTTGGGAGCACCGCGGTGAACAGCCTGCACGAGTCAAGTGATGTGAAAGTGAAGATAGCAGATCTTCTCTTGTGTTCCTCGTGCCTCCTCCGTGGTGGATTCCTGGTCCTCCTGCCAGCTCCACTCTTCCTGCATCACATTGCAACATATTTCCCGTTGATTTCTGCAGCTGCCATTTGATGCCTGAGATTCTTCTCTGGATCTTGAGTGGGTTTGAGGGATGAGCATGGCGGAGCTTCTGGTTCTGGGGGGTCCAGAGGGGTCCAGAGGGGTCCACGGGGGGTCCAGTGGGGGTTCACAGGGGGTTCAGAGCTGGGGCAGTGCAGGAAAACCAGCTGTGATGAAGCAAAGACTCGCCTTTATTCCACACATGGTGAGGAAACTTCCCCTGTGTGTGTATGTGTGTGTGTGTGTGTGTGTGTGTGTGTGTGTGAGTGGGTGGGGGTGCTTTTAAGCCTGTTCCTGCTGAATCTGGGACTGAGAGCCGTCTTGCATTGCAAGCTTTTTCCTCCTCCTGATCTCCTGTGGATTCTCTACTCTCAGCCGGCTCCTCTGCTCCTCCCTGACCTCCACCTGAACCGTGGCTGGTCCTGGAGGTCCTCCCCGGTCTAACAAGCAGGAGCTTCGGACTCCTCAGATGAGGATCTGAGAGTGGCACTCAAACAAAAGGGATAAAGACAAAAGAGGGAGGAGAGGATGCGTGTGAGAAAGTGGAACCCCGGAGATCCCGGAAGGAACGGGAGCAGAACCTCAGCCGCGAACATCTGATCAATGGCCAATAGGCGGGCAGAGATCAATAATCAGCGCTGGGTGACACATCTCCTCGCCGCCGTGCTCCATGCCTCTTCGCAACAGCGGCCCCATGCTTGCCGGCTGTTGTCATGGCGACAGAGATGCTGCAGCAGCAGGAGCCATTTGGAAAATAAGAGCTGCCACTCCAGCCTCCTCTTCACTGGAACAGACATTAATATTAATATTAATATGGAGGAGATGGTTCCTGCTGGTGGGACGGAGGGCGAGGACACGGACCTGATCCTGTGGACTGGTGATCCACATACGAGGAGATCCGTACAGAAACACACCTGAATGGAGCGTCCTGACGTGGAACAGGAACTCCGGGTTTGTTTCTCCAATCCCATTGGTCCAGAAAGGTCACGTGACTCAGGAGTTTCTAAGCGCACGAACGTTGAGTGAACCTTTTAACGCAAAGCGCCCTTGTGGCCTAAAGGAAAATGACCCGGTGGTCGCAAGGAGGACGGGTCTGATGAGCTTCACGGACTACTCGTGCCATCCTTGACCTTTTTGCTCCAGTCCAGTTATCCTCTAATTAAGCTGCCCCGTTGGCCTTTTCTTCTGACAGCTCCTCCCGGGGTTCTCTTACCGACCCGTTTCTTTGACAGCAGTGGGAGGAGGTTCTCCAAGGTCCTTCTCTGGAGAAACTGAAAGAAAAGAGGATGTAAGATGTTTCATGTGCTCCCTCCTCCAAATCCACCCATGAATCCATGACATTATCTCTGTTTAATGTGGGCTGGGCTCAGCTTTGGAGCAGATTAGATGATAAGTAGGACCGTGGATCCACAGGGGAGAAGAACAATCAATCTCTTCATATTTCATTTGCATGCTCCTCCACGGCTTGCCCTGGGTCCGCCGGTTAGCGTGACCCCCCTCCACTCCATCCCCCAAACCCCCCTAAACCCCCCAAACCCCCAGGCTGTCACACAATCTGTCCATTTCCATAATGACTAATTCAAATGTCTCTGATAATCCTTCAGTCGGCTGAATTAAAGCGCCATCAGCCGGGGGTTCTCAGGGAGGAGGAGGTGACCGCCCACCACCTCCTCTCAGCCCCGGATCTACAGCTCCAGAAGAGCATTGTGCGCCGCTGCCGGAAGTGTACAAGTACCATAAAGTAACAGCGACAGTCCTTTGGGTCGAGACCCTGGATCATCTCTGGGAGAACCACCTGATGGTGCAGGGTGGGGAGAACCTCTGGAGTCCTGGACGTAGACCCCCATGTTCTTTGAACAGTTGGCATTCAAGTATGCTCATTCACATAGAGTGCCTGGAACCCAGTACATCTGTAGTGTCTGGAACCCAGTACTCATTTAGTACCTGGTGGCCGGTACTTCTTTAGTACCCAGAAGCCAAGCACTTCTTTAATACCTGTAATACAGGACTGCTTTGGTACCCGGTACTTCTTTAGTGTCTAGAAGCCTGTACTTGTGTTGTACCCATAACTTTGCACTTTAGTACCTGGTATATGATACATCTTAGGTATGTTGAACCCTGTACTTCTTTAGTACCTGGCACTCTGTACTTCTTCAGTGCTTGGCACATGGTACTTTTTAGTGCCTGCTCTGGTGAGGATCCAAGCAAGCAGATGCTGAAACCAGATATCGAGAGACTGCCGTCCACTGACGGCCTACATGTTCCATGTTGTAGTTCCACATCAGTGCTCTACCTTGGTGTTCCTCCTGACTCCTCTCCTGAAACCCATAGGGACCACATCAGGATCTCCGCCTTCAATGGAGCTCTTCCTCTCTCCGCATTGGTTTGGCCTGTTCTTCCAGCAGAAGCCTCCTGAAGGAGCATTATTAGGTTGTCTCCGTCGGCGAAACTAACTGCTGTCAGACGCGTTCAAGGAGATGAGGATTACTTAAAAAGGAGGGCAGATGCTTCAGGCTTGGCGACAGCAGACAGAAGCTGGAAGAGGAGGATGATTAACTCAAGCGTCTTGTTCACACACGACCACGTGTCTGCTGCACCACCTCCTTATTCCCTTGATGACTGGAAACTCATTTTATTTCCAAAATCTCAACCCTCATTCACACACAGATACCATACTAACACACAGGTATCATGCTAACACACAGATAACCTGCTAAAATGCACGTAGCATATTGTAGCGAATCAGGAAAGTTGGGTTTAATGTTGATATTTGTTTACTGTGTGATTTGGGGGTTGCTGGGAATGATGTGGGTGTGGTTTGCGATGCAATGAATTCTGTTCTTTTTTACCTGGATTTGAGCGTAACAGTTAGTTGTATTGCAGACTCGTGTGGCCGACAACAGCGATTGCTCATTAAACAGACGTTTTACCGTTTCCCTGACTAAAACGCAGACACTACTAACACACAGGTAACATGCATAGACACAGATAGCATGTGAAGACACAGGTAAGCATGCTAACATACAGGTAGCATGCTTTCACACGGATGACATATTAACACATGCGTAGACACCAGTGGCGGGCCGTGCCTTTTACACCTAGGCCTTCAGTTGTGCTCTGTATCAATCCACCCCCCAATACCACCCCGACCGTTGAGGGGATGTTATAAAATGACCGCGCCTCCTTGGCTCGGGGCCAGAACCTCCTCACCTGCACATCCGCTGGACGCTTCAGCGGGTGTCCAGAGAAAGTGAACGATCCTCTCGCGGTGACATTCATTCTAGCACGGGATATCTCTGGTCCGGGATATCTCGTAAGTGCATTTCCTGACTTTGAATAAACCATTCTTGCTCGATCAGCTCCTGAACACACAGGGACAACAAAAGTCCGGTCCCGTGGCGGGAGCCACAAAAACGGACAGTAGCCACAATAAATGCCTTTATAGCAAACAGCTGCGACACATAAAAAACACCAATAATAACCTTATAAACTTGCAGTATTATTTAGGGAAATAGCAGAGTTTACTCACCAAATTTCTGATCATTTGTAGACAAAATACATCCTCCTTTCTTTCCTCAAATAGAGTTCAATTATTCTGGCGTACAGATTATCCGTGAACATCGGCACCCAGCAGTCCCAGCAAAACAATTCACAGTGTACCGAGGAGCCCGTGAGCCAGGGCTGCCGGTCGTGGCTCGTGGCTTGAAAATGTTGGACAAATCCTTTTCCTTGTTGTGACAGGTTCGCTCGCTTATTAGTTGCTCGACCTTTCTTAACTATGTCCAGCTTTTCTTCAAAAAGAAGATCGCTTTAACAATGTATTAGTAACTAAATCCGTATCTTCTCCTGCAGCCATTGTGGGTTGAAAAAAACAATATTAAACAAACACAACTATATTTTTGTTCACAGCTTGCTAGTATGCTTCTCCTCGCTAATACATTTGTCCACTCCATGACTATGCAATTAGAGGGTGTGAATGCGCTGACGTTGCTGAAGCCTGCTAGAGGGCTTTGACGTCCCCCAACTCAAATTCTGATTGGTTGAAGCAACAGCGTCATCAACACTTATCTTTTGCGTAAAGGGCTAGCAGAACCGATTGCCCCCCTCCTCCCCCCAGACTTGACCCTGCCTGGCAACAGATTCTGGCTGAAATGTGATTGGTTAAATGCTTTAGTATGAAAATGCATGTCTGGAAGCGGCACAACCAGGAGAAAAGCTATGAGAGGAAGTGAACAGACCGTTTTGAATGATTTAATAAGAATTCATGGACAAATTTTAATTAACGTTTGTGATTCAGATATTTTTTAGGCCAGCAGAGAAGGCCTTGCAGGCCCTGACAGCCCACCACTGGTAGATACAGATAGCATGCTAACACACATGTAAGCATGCTAACACATAGGTAGCATGCTAACGCACAGGTAGCATGCTTACATACAGATAGCATACTAACAAACAGGTAGCATGCTAACACGCAGGTGGCATGCTAAGACACAGGCAGCATTCTAACATGTCTGCTGCAAGACCTCCTGGTTCTCTTGACAAATGGAAACTTATTTTATTTCCAAAATCTCAACTTCATTCACTTGTTCATTAGCTCATTCATTAACTTGTCCTGCACTGAGGGTCACAGGGGGCGGAGCTTATCTCAGCTGTGATTGGACCAGAGGAGGGTTCTGGACCAATCGCAGGGACCCATATACAAATCCATACGTCTGGACCGTGCAGGGTCTCCATGAAGCTCCCGCATGTGTTTGGACTGTGAGAGGAACTCGAGGAACCTTTAGGAACTCCATGCAAACATGAGGAGAACATGGAGACTCCACACAGGACGGAGCCCTGTGGGAATCCAACCACGACCTCTGGCTGTGAGGGGAAAAGCTAGCCACCCGACCCTTCCTGCTCTTCCATTTCAGTCCTCTGCAATCAAACAAATGAAGGTTCGTCAGTCTGGATGATCTCTCCAGCATCTTTTGGAGCTCAGATTCTCCCAGATCCTCATAGCTGGTCCACTGAAGGTGTTCCTGCAGCAGAAGGGAGGAGGGAAGAACCTCTGATCATCCTGCTTCCTCCTGGAGGGTATATCTGTTCCCCATGGTTTGATTCCAGTGCATCAGCGTCCTGTGCAGACTTCTTGTGAGAACCCCTCGGAGCTTGTGCTTCATCCTCTGCGTTGGGATCTGCTGGGTTCCCCCGAGACAAATGCAGACCAGTAGGTGCAGTGGTCGGCGCGTCAACTGAAGAAGATGAAGGTCACATCTAGGAAGCAGAGTTTCACGGAGCAAAGACAGAAGCAGGTCCTCCCTCATGTTCTCATGTCTGATCTCCAAAGAGGAGCCGAGCCGTCAGATGTTCTCTCCTGCTGAGGTTCCTCCTGAATACCTGACGCCTCTCACTTCCTGTTTGATGTTCTTGCGCTGTCTCAGTTCCTACCTCCTGACAGCCTAGAACAGGTGTACACACACACACATACACACCAAGCGCGCATACACACACACCTCTGCAGCAGGTTTCCCCAGGCCTGCTGCATCTGACGCTGAAGAAACAATAATGAGAAGAAGATAGCTGGGCTCCGTCTCCAGCTGCGCCCCGAAGCCGCCATCAGTGTCCACCATGCACACACACATGCACACACACATGCACGTCCACTGGCCATGCGGTTGCTAAGGAAGTGCTGGTATCCAAGGCAGCAGTCGGCACGGAGACGTCCCTAAAGTTGATGTCCATGTTTCATGTATGAGTTCTCTGTGTTTTCTCTTCTTCCAAAGAAAAAGCCAGAAGGTCCAAAGCCAAGTGTGTGAGGGCCGTGGAAGGTTCGAGGACCTCCAGCCCACAGCACATGGGACCATCTGCACCAAGGATGTGGAGGTTTGATGAAGAAGAAAGACCTTGCACGGGAGGGAGGTTCTCAGACCTTTGCTAGTTTTCATTACAGAGAAGATGGAGGTCCCACCTCCAGTTGTCCAGGAGCAGGTCCTCAACTTCTTCACTCTCATCCTGTACCGGATCAAAGGTGCACATTGGAGAGCTCTGTCTTCTCAAAAGCCCTCAGCTTCAGCCACGTTCTTGATGGATGATAGGAACAAGGTTAGCTGCAGCGGCTGCACCTCTCCCAGCAGGAGGGTTCTCACTGTGGGTTCTCATGTTCTCTAGCCTATGTTCTCTCCAGGTTCTCCAGCCTGGGTTCTCTGTATGTTCTCTCCATGTTCTCCTGTCCAGGTTCTGCTGGGGTTCGCACAACTCCTCCGCCCCATGTTTATTGTCCAGATCTCCAAACAATGGGATGATCTGAGGAGACTGCTGGAGATGTGAAGGTCACGGATCCTCAGACCCTCATCTGTTTTTATTGTGACCCTTCAAACAGTCATTTGTGTCACACTGGAGCTCCAGCCATGACAGATCCAGACCTGTGGAGTCTCCCTGCACCACCTCCACCATGTGGACGGGAAGGCTCTGATCTCCTGAGCTGCAGCAGCTTCTCAGCCTGTCCCTCTCAGGCAAAAAGTGTTGTCTTCCAAGCTTCTTCTAATATGGTGTCGATTCTTCACTGGCTGCTCCTGAACACCTCTGAGGTTCTCCAGTTTCAGGGGTTCCTGCTAAACACCTCCGAGGTTCTCCAGTTTCCAGCCGTGGTGGGCCAAAGGAGAACTTTCTGCCCACGACTCGTATTTCATCCTGAAGAAATCTCTGCTATGCCGTGGCTCCACATCCTCCAGGATCAGAAGCGGAGTCTGGGGCTGGACTGAAACCGCAGCATGCGCGCACACACATACACACACACACACACACACACACACACACACACACACACACGCACACACACACACACACACACACACACACACGCACACGCACACGCACACACACACACGCACACCCACAGACATACACACACACACACGCCTCCTTATCCAAACACACCAGTGGCTCCTGAGATCATCTGTTTCATTAATCCGAAGCTGGAAGGAGGTTCCTATTCGGCAAAAACAAAGAAAGGAGGAAAAAGAGGAAGAGGAGGAGGAAGAGGAGGAGGAAGAGGAGGAAGAGGAAAAGGAGGAAGAGGAGGGGGCGTGTTGGTTGCTTCCCTGGCCTACTTTCCTCCATTT
The DNA here is from genome assembly GCF_037954325.1 of Fistularia commersonii. Lineage (NCBI taxonomy): Eukaryota > Metazoa > Chordata > Actinopteri > Syngnathiformes > Fistulariidae > Fistularia > Fistularia commersonii. The sequence continues at coordinate 1,499,976 of NC_141300.1, forward strand.
ACCACCCACTTTATGCTTCTGGAAGGAGCAGGAGGTCCAGTACTTGTGGGGGATTCAGCCACGCTTGACCTGGAGGTAGGTGTGTGTGTGTGTGTGTGTGTGTGTGTGTGTGTGTGTGTGTGTGTGTGTGTGTATGTGTGTGTGTCTGTGTGTGCTTGTGCTAAGGAAGTGCTGTGTGTGTTTTCTATAGCTCATAAATGATATGGCTGACTAACACTAGGCTCTGGTTCTCCAACAGGTGGGGTCGTAGAACGAAGGTGCGCACATGCACGGACAGGTGAGGAACGTCCAGGTGCAGCACTTCCTGGAGGCGGCGTCTCACACACACACACACACACACACACACACACACACACACATACACACACACCTTCCCCTGCTGGGATCAAGGGAGGCTTCTCCAAATTCAGATCAGTTCAGACCTCCTGCAACCGATTTGTCCAATTGCTCCTTTCCACAGCGTGGAGGGCTTGTTGCTAGGATACGGCCAGGTAATGCACACCATCACCGCAGGAAAGTGTTTCCAAATAAAGATGATTCATTACATTCAGTTTAGCGACCGCGGCGAGCCGGACCCGGGGGCGTGGCCTCTGGGCCCATCTGAGAAGAAACGCTTCCCCACGGGGAAACATCTCGTCACCCGTCCCTCAGAGGAGAGAAGGATTTTCCAGAAGATCGAAGGCCTGCAGACACTCGCATTATGACTCAGACAATCAAGTGGAAAATGAACATTTTAGCTTGTTTAGCGTGGTAATGGTGTGTGTGTGTGTGTGTGTGTGTGTGTGTGTGTGTGTGTGCGCGCCACGCTCATCGAAGAAAATCCTGGTTTTGGAGTCACGGTGGGGGCAGGAGCCGTGACGCAGAACGATGTTTCCCGGAGGCGCTGTTTGATGGGCTGACAGATTGGGGCTGCCAGGCGGTTCGGGGACGGCATTTATCAGGAAAAAGAAAAAAAACAGGGGGATCAAAAGCGGGTTAAAATAATAAAATTTAAAAAAAAAAACAGCACAGTCATGATCCAGCGCTGACCAGCTTCTCTCACCTTCTCACATCTTCTCACCCCCTAAGCTTTTACTCCTGTGAAGTTAACAGGACCACACAGGTAGCATGCTAACACACAGATAGCATGCTAACACACACATAGCATACTGTAGCGAGTCACGAATGTCGGGGGTTATGTTGATACTTGTTTTCTGTGTGATTTTGGGGTTGCTGGGAATGATGTGGGTGTGGTTTGGGGTGCAATGACTTCTGTTCTTTATCATGCCTACAATACTAACACACGGGTCGCAGGTGTAGTCACAGATAGCATGCTTACACACAGGTAGCATGTGAAGACACAAGTAAGCATACTGACACACAGGTAGCATGCTTACACACAGATGACATACTAGCACACAGTAGCATACTAAAACACAGGTAGCATACGTAGACACAGATAGCATGCTAACACACAGGTAGCAGGTGAAGAGAAAGGTAGCATGCTAACACACAGGTAGCATGCTAAAACACATTTAGTATGCTAATGCACAGAAGCATGCTTACACACTGATAGCGTACTTACAAACAGATAGCATTCTAATACACGGGTACCATACTAACACACAGGTAGCATGCTTACACACAGGTAGCATTCTAGCATGCTTATACACAGGTAGCATTCTAGCATGCAGGCAGCTGTTTACATGCAGATAGTATGCTAACACCAAGATATCTTGCAGGTAGCGTGTTAGCAGCCTCATTGATGTTATTTCAGAGCAGAAGCAGCGTCTGCGCCGGAGGCGAGGGCCTCGCTGGCGCTGCAGGAAACCCCGGGGTTTGTTTTGTGAAGGGTTTAGCTGCTGTGATATCCCTCTGCGGGCGCAAGCGCTGCGATTTAAATAAAAATCCGTCAGACTCCTTGCTGGGACCACACTGAGCTCGCCAGTACTCGTGGCGAGGCGCCGCAGCTTTGATGTCGGCCATGTTTTCTGCACAAAGAAATCCGAGAGCAGGTTTCATCACGCCGGATGACTGCGGATTGAAGGCGGATTTGTCTGTGGTGCAACGACGGCAAGACAGTAAAATTACATCTGCGGTCCAGTGGGGTGTGTGCGTGTGTCTGTGTGTCTCTTTGTGTGTGTGTGTGTGTGTGTGTGTGTGTATGTATGTGTGTGTGTGGGGGGGGGTTTACATAAAAACATTGCAAGACAAAACAATCCAGGATCAAGTTACCTCTGAATATAACGTTGCATTGCCCATTTTTCCTGGAAAATTCCTTTAGTCTGCATCACTGTGTGTGTGTGTGTGTGTGTATGTGTGCTTCTATGTAACAATAAGGCCAACATTGTGCTGTTTTTTAATGAGCTATCACATGGTGTGATGTTCCGCTGTGAAGCTGATGTGCAGGCTGTGTAAATTGCATTAGAAGGGTGCGCAGGCGATAAGAGCGCGCACTTGACCGGGGGCGTGCAAAGCGCGCCAGATGAACGGGTGAACGTCGGTGCCAGTGGCGAGGAAGGGGGTGAAGCGAAGGGACTAGACATCGCTTCTGAGTGCAGAAAAGAGGCTTCTTTAATGCGGCGAAGACGATAAAAGCGAGGACAGACATTTTTCCTGCGTCTAGGCCTCCGTTTCCATGGCAACATCCAGTTTCGTCTTCAACTTCGGCTCGTTCCGCTCTCGAAAGCGAGCTGCGGCAGCACAACGCGCCGCAGGAGCGTGCAGTACACCCTTCGGGCCTGCAGGCGGCACTGCGGTTTGTGATTGACTACGACACACTCACGTAAAGACACTTCCTGTTTGTGCGCCACAACAACCAGCGAGTGGGAACGTGGACTATGACGAGCAGCGCGGTGTTTGTGACACCCTGGACGACAGCTTCAAGTTCTCTGGGGTAGTCCTCCACGGTACTTTGGAGAAGGACTCTGGTGCACTTCTGGAGTCGGCCACTGTTGTTGTGGTTGACCTGCACACGGCCTTCAAAGTGCTGCACTCCAGCGTCTCCATGGAGACAGAGGCCTTCTCAGATCTTCCCCGTCCGGAGCTCCGTTTCCTTGCCGTTCACATGGGTTTTCACCTGGTGACGTCGTCGTGGAAACAGGCTGTTATTCCCGCAGCACCAAAAAACAAATAGCGTGGGTTGATGGGGATCTTCTCCTCGTCCTCTGCATCCCACCGCTCCTCTACCAGAAGGATTTGGCCTCTGCGCCGAGCTCCAGGTCCTCCCGGGGGCCGGAGATGGGGGCTCTGCGCTAGGAAAACACCAGAGGAGCCCAAAGAAAACACCTCCCAGCTGTCCTCCCGCAGGCGAGGACGATCCAGCCAGGGAACTTTTTTTTGTCTGCAGAGAAGGTCCTCCACCATCTTCTGATGGTGGATCTCATCAATGTGGAGACATGGAATGAGGCTGATGGTCTCAGTTGTGGGGGAGAATGTGGAGAAGACTGGGGAATGAACCCTCCAGCAGAGGTTAGAGGTTGGATTCCCACCGGGGTTCTTCCTGTGTGGGGCGTCCACGTCCTCCTGTATCTGCGTGGGTTCCTCGGGGTTCCTCCTGTACGGATCCGTCCAAACGCTTCTTGGAATGAGGCCCGAAGGGGGCGTGGCCTCTGTTCGGAAGCCACGCCCCTCCTGGGGCGGCTGGCGCTCCCAGCCGCCTCTCTCCTCACACACGTTCTGCGCTCGGACCGTTCGCACCGGCGGCGAGCGCTCTTAGTCTCGGACCCGCGGATCCAACCGGGACTTACCGGGACCCACCGGAACCCTCCGAAGCACGTCCACCGGGCGGCGGCTCGGATCCCAGCCCGCCGGAGAGCCAAGGAGCAATACCGGTGGTGGAGCGGCATCCGAGGTACGAGCGACAACTTCCACCGGCCCGGTCCCGGTCCCGGTCCCGGTACCCCTTTCGATTGTTTACTTTCGCGAGTTCCGTTCCGTCCTACTGGAGGGGTGCGTGAGAGTCACGTTCAGGGCTCGCGCCCGATCCGGTGCGTCACGCGGAGCGGCAACTTCGCGCTCCGGTAATAACAAAACGCGCGGACACGCACGGAGACGAGGACCCCGCCCCGTCCGTGGTAATGAGGAGGTGTGAATTTAACTGGGGTTCGTGTCCTTCCCACGGGCGGGAACGGGATTTGACGGCAACCGAGGGCATGGGCGCGTGCTCGATCAATAATTAATAATAAAGTGACCCCCTGTGTCTGGTTCATGCCTTCAGGTGTGAGCTGTTACGTCACTTTGAGATCTCAATGGGGGGCCTGGGGGATCTCCTCAGATCTGGAGGTGGAAGGTGACACTAAACCCCCGCTGATCCAGATGGTCTGGTCATCTGTGTGTGTGTGTGTGTGTGTGTGTGTGTGTGTGTGTGTGTGTGTGTGTGTGCGCGTGCGTGTAGGAGTGATCCGGTGTGAGGGTACTGATCCAACTGATTCATCGTTGATCGGATCAATAGCAGGCTGTTGGTGGGAAAGTGTCTGCTGAGATGATCCTCCAGAGACCAATCCAGGCGGAGCAGCTGACCTGCTGATGTCCACCAGTATCATGTGGCTGCTCCATGTAAATCACAGGGCTGTGTGTGTGTGTGTGTGTGTGTGTGTGTGTGTGTGTGTGTGTGTGTGTGTGTTGTGTGCGTGTGTGTGTGAGAGAGAGAGTGTGTTGTGGGAGAACAGTTGCCTTGTCACAAAAACACAGAAGCAGCATTGATGCTGTTGGAGCAGCTGCCAGCATGGAGGAATAGTCTCCTCCAGGAGTTCTGATCCTGGTTCCTCCAGGTGTGAAGATCTTCTGTGAGAACGGAGCCTTCAGCAGCTCCTGATCACACCTTCTCCTCACTGCTGACGGAACCAGCAGGAACAACAATAACAATAACAGAGCTCAGGCTTACTGTGTGTGTGTGTGTGTGTGTGTGTGTGCGTGTGTGTGTATGTGTGTGTGTGTGTCTGTCTGTCTGTCTGTGTGTCTGTCTGTGTGTGTGTGTGGGTGTGTGGCTGTGTGTGTGTGTGTGTGATGATGGCCTTGGAGAACCTTCTCATTAAGGAACCTGAAATGAATCAATCTGTAGTTCCACATGGCCGCCCCCCCTGAGGTTTCAGCTAATCATCTGATGGCTGCCCCAGATTTCACACCCCTGAACCTCCAACTCCACCTCCTCCTCCACCAACATCTCCTCCTCCATCTCCATTTCCATCTTCTCTGCAGCATTCTGCCAACCCCCCCCCAAGCATGCTATTATTATTCCTCTTTCCTCCTCCTTTCTTCTCAGCCCCAGCCTGAGGAGACCATCAGTAACTGTATTGATGGGCTCAGGGCAGCGTGGTGGAGGTGGAGATGGTGGAGGTTCATTATGGAATCAGCCCCCGGTCGTCCACAGAGAGCCTCGGTCTAAATGGAGATTCTGTTGGCTCAATTGCCTACGTGGATTGCAGGAGGACGCCCAGATGAGAACTCCTGAGACCAGGAGACCATGAAAACATCACATTTTCATCAAGTTCTGCTTTTTGGAAGGCAGTGAGACCCAGAGGCGGAGGTCAGGTGTCTACTGCGAGATGCTAACCATTAGCAGCTGAAGATAGGTCTTCTGGGCGAGAAGGTCAGGGGTTTCCATCTCTGGACTCTGGAGAAGCTGTAACGTGTTTTCATGGGGTCAGGGGTTGTTCTGGACTCTTCTCTGATTCTCAGCCGTCTCCTTCTCTGCTGGACTTGGAAGCGGGCGTTCTTTGGCGGCGTTCATGTTTTCTACGCGGCGTCCCGACATTCCTGCGAGCAGGAAGCGGCGGAGACCCAGGCCGACCCTGGCTTCCTACGGTGCAGGAAGTCTGCGAGGCCTCTCGGACGCTGCTTCCTCTTTATCAGGAGGAAGCAGGCGGGTGTGCAGGGGCGGGGCCAGAACCCGTGGCGGCGTTTGGTCCGGCCCGTTTCCACGGGGACGGCCATGAGCGGAGGGGATGGGCACCGGGTACACACAGGCACAAGTGTCCGAGGTTCTGAGAACCCTCCGGGATCTGGATCTGGATCCTCCTCCCTGATGTTGCTAACGTTGATTAGCATGAATCTGTGCACTGATTGGCCGGAGAAGGATCAATCCCTGGGAGTTGATTGGCCCGATCAGGCCTGGTCCCTGGAACTCCACCAGCCTCCCAGCAGACAGGAGGGTTCTTCTCATTTCGCCGGCTTTGATCAACCAGAGCGGCGACAATCGTTGCTAGATGTTTAATAAGTCCTCGTTTCTCCAACCGGGACCAACCCTGATGGTCAGGTTGTCCTCGATCATCTCCATGTTTTACAACCTGACCAGGAAATAGTAGCGACTGTCTGAGACCCTGGACCTCATCTGATGGGGTTTCATATCAGGCTTCCGGGTCTGCTCCTCCAGGTCCGGACACTGAAGGTCTCCCTAGTGGCCCGTCTGTTGATTCTGTTTTCCTTGGCTGATGTGGCACTCTGGTTAGAAGGAATGAAAGTGAACGATAAACCAGGAATGACCTGAAGGTCTGTTCTGTAGGCAATGCAGACCAGGTGCTTCTACTCCCCTCTGTCAGAAGGGGTTTGGATCCAGACTGATGGAGAAGGTAAGCAGGCATTTGGATCCAGGGGATCATCACATGTTTATTGGACCCCATTAGAACAAGCCTTCTGTGATTTATCTGTTGTCTGAGGGTTCCCGGTTCTGGTTCTCAACCTGGTGCTTCCTGGTTCTGGTCCTGGTGTTCTCCTGACCAAACAGGCAAGAGTCCTATCTGGAGACACTAAGATCTGCTGGAGAACAAATTCCAACGATGTGCTGTCTGGAGATGTTCAAGCTGCTGCCTCTTCTTCTTCTTCTTCTTCTTCCTCCTCCTCCTTGCCCTCTTTCTCATCCTCCTCCACCTTCTTCTCCACCTTCCCCTGCTCTGCTTCCTCCTTCACATTCTCCTGAGGAATCATCTGGTGATATGTCCTGATACCTCTCAGCTGCCCCCCCCCATCCTCTAATTCCAGGTGACACCCCCCCCCCCCCCCCCCCGCACTCTGATAGGCTAATCCTTAGCGGGTTTATTGGGGGGGGGGGCAGACAATTAGCCACCTGTCAATTCCTGCTGATGAGATGACGTTTGTGTGTGTGATCTGAAGCTCCGCCCACCACCCCGGGGCGTGCGCGGGCCATGCAAGTGGGGAGGCCCTGCCGTGGCCAGGCTGAATTACAGAGTGTCTGCAGGAGGTTATTTTCAGCGCCGCCCGCTTTCAAACCCAGTTGGCTAATAACACACTGCCGCTGCAGTCGGTGATAACCAAAGCAGACACACACACACACACACACACACACACTCACTCACACATCGCTGCAGCCTTCATTTGGTGGAAATGGGGCAGGTTTATATTTACTCCACAGATTTCACGTCTCCTTGAATTCAGGCAGATGATTTCTGTTCCTGGAAAAAGCGAAACCTTTCTCCAATTTGGAGTGAAGTGAGTTTGGGCCCGCTGAGCTTCTGCTTCTCCTCCTGGGTCTTCTTCTGCGCTCAGCATCTTGTCTTTGAAGCCGGGCTTCTCTTCTCCTGCTTCCTGCTTGCTGGGAAGCCTTCACACCTTGCCGTTCCCGTCCTGAGGATCTTGCTAATGGCCTGTCCCCTGCTGGGACAACAGCCCACTGAAGACCCCCCCACACACACATATACACACACACACCTTGTTAAAGAGCAGGAACCAACAACCCTGTGGAGCTGATGGTCAAGTAAGCTCCATATTCTCCCTCCAGCCCTAATTGGTCACAATCACACCTTGAGATCATATGTTGGCAGGATGCAATGATGATCAGCAGAGCCAAGGTGCGTTCAAATGCCTAATAGAGCAACCAAGTGTCCCAGGGGGGCGTCCAGGTGTCCCCAGGGAGTTGTTCAAGCATACCATATGGGGTATTCAGACGTTCCCGTGGGGCCCTCATGCATCCCAGGGGCACATTCAAGCCTCCTAAGGTGCATTCAAGCATCCCTGGGAGGCATTCAAGCATCCTCGGAGGGCGCTCATGCATCCCCAGGGTGCGTTCAAGTGTCCCAGGAGGCATTCAAGCGTCCCTGGGAGGCATTCTGGTATATTGGAGATGTTTTGAAGTGTCCCTGTGGTGCATTCAAGTATCCCGGGAGATGTTTAGTGGTCCCGCGGGGTGTTCAAATCCCCCCAGAGATCCAGTCCAGTTGCTGCCCCCCCGGCCACGGCGTGCAGATGCTTATTTTTAGCGTCCGCGGCCTCATGACTTTTTGATTTGTCTTCATGAAAGTTTAACCTCTTCTGCTCTAAAAGCCCGCTGTGCGCGCCCACCGTCCTCCAGGGCCTTGGAGGCCTCGGAGCTCCAGCGCCAAGGGAAGCACTTCAGGGGCTGACCGGGGGGCCGGAGGAGCACCTCCAGGAGGAGATGCACTTAAGTAGGAGATGCAGGAGAAGCGAATGTGTAGTCATGTGTCCAGGAGGGTTTCTCCTCCCTGTCAGGATCCATCGCGGTCATCTCGCCGCCGGGCAGCACCACCCCTTCTCTGAGGATCTCCAAGGAGGAGATGTGACTGGAGACAATGCCAGGTAGAGGTGTTTCTGGATCATCAACCGGGGACGGGCCTGGTGTCGGAGAACCAGGACAGATATCTCCTGGTGGATGAGTGCAGTCATCATCTAGCTAACAGATTCCACAGCCCGTCCTCTGTGTGGGGTCTCCATGTTCTCCTGCTTGGTGTCAAGGACATAGCAGCTGCTTGGATGATTGACAGCTGACCCTGTCCTGTTAATGCCCACCTTGAGCGCTGGGATTAGCGCTGCCCCCAGCCCTGCGAGCAGGATAGGACGATGGTCAGAAAGGAAGTGGGCGGACTTCCCGTAGTTTTGAATGGACTTCCTGTAGGTCTCCCCCATGCTGTCACCAGCTTCTCCTCCATCAGCGGTGGTCTGTCCTTCTGCTCTCCAGGCTGACAGGAATGCGTTGAGTAGAAGAGGACAGGAGGACAGGAAACCTGGAGAGCGTGGCGTCGGACATCCTGCGGTCTCCAGTGGAGCAGCTGCCAGGCTAACGGGCTAACCAACTAACGGGCTAACAGGCCACCGATGCTCATACCAGTGTTTATTGGGCGCTGGTCCTCTGGTGGACATCTTAAGCAGATGAAACCATAATGACACAATCAACTGATGGATTTGTCCGTCAGCTGAGAACAACTCCAGTGCTGCTGGAGTGGAAAACCATCTTGAAAGGTCTTCATCTGTCCCATGTCGCCACGTCTTGACCACTGGGAGGGCTCTCAAGTGTCTGAGGACCAAATGGAAAGCCGGGCAGATTTCCAAGAGGCCCGTGGAAGCCAGCCCAGATCTTCTTTCCCGATAACTCTTGGCTGCAGTCGAGGCTCCAGCGCCGCCATGGCTTCCAGGGGGAGACGGTACGTGCTCTCCTGGCTTCCTGTCAGAAGCTGCCAGAGAAACTAATCATCTGCCTGCTGAAAGACCCTCAGGGCTGAGGGAGCAGGAACAAACCACAGCGTGTAGAACCAAAGTCTTCTGTTTCTGCAACCCTTCTCTGGTTTGGGCTGCTCAGGCTTGCCTCTGGAGAAGGTGGAGGAGTAGGGAGGTGGTGTTGTGAAGCAGGCTCCTTATCTCCACAGGCACTCCTGGAAGCCCACGAGCTGCTTTTCCTTTCTAATGCCTAACAGATGTCTGGACGTTCTCCTCCTCAACACACCTCTGAGGGCCAGCCTTTCATTTGCCATATCCAGAGCACCTCCTCCACCTCCACCTCCACCCTGCCTCAGCAACTGGTCTCGCCTGCAAACTTTTCATACAGGCCTCCCCTGGGCGTGGGCTTATCTTCTGCCGTGCCTTTGGCCCAGAACAGAGGTCCGTCTCTGCTTCCAGGGCTCTTCACCCACCGCTGGAGATCCTGAAGGAAAAGAAAACAGAAACAAATGATCAGTCTGCAGGTATCTTCACCACCCAGTGGCTCCTCTCAGCCGCTCATCCTGAGATCTCTCACAGTCTGCTGGTATCTTCACCATCCAGCAGCTCCTCTGAGCTCCTCTAAGCTCCTGGTCCTGCTCTCTCTCTTTTTAAAATCCCTCCTATAAAACCTTCATGCCCAGTCGAGCAGCGTGATGAATGTTTCTTCAGGGTTTCTCCAGGATTCCTCCTGGACTTCTTCAGCAGGCCATTAGTGCCTCAGTGCTCCTCCTCCTGATCGGAGGACCAGCTCCTGGCTAAGTAGAAGACTACCTCCTCCCTCCAGCCACCTCTTAAGATCCCTAGGTGCTCGCAGATGTTTGAGCGAGCAGAAGAGCAGTAATGTTCTCCATCATAAATCTCCACGCCGCGGCCACTCCCTCGCAGCTGATGTTTAGAGCTGTTGGGCTTCAGGGTGAGGAACCCTGAGGAGCAGTTGGGGTCCATCACCCAAGGTTTCAACATGAACCCAGGTTAGAACCTTAAGAGTCGTCTCCAGCTGCTGGTGATGATGATGATGATGATGATGATGATGATGATGATGATGATGGCCTCCAGGGAGCGAAGAAGATCCCAATTCATTAGAAATCTAATCAGACGTGCAAACGAAGTTGCTGTGGCATCATCTGCCTCGTGAGCAGCTCCCCCCAGCTGCTGTCCTACCCGTGCGTGTGTGTGTGTGTGTGTGTGTGTTTCCCACAGTATTCTGAGGGGGTTTATGGTTGTTGGGGCTCACTGGAGACCTCCTGCTCCCACGCCTGGCTTGTAAAACTTTAAAATCTGTGTTTGCACTTCCAGTTGTCGGTGGTTAGATGTTCTCCTGCATCCACTCTGAGCTCAGCACATTTCATCAGTGAGCACTCCACCTTCACACGTTTGACCTCCTTTCTCCCATCTCCATCAGACCTTCTACCAGCACCTCTTAGTTCCTGGTCCCAGTGCAGGGAGTCAGCCGGTTTGGAGAACAGAGTGCACATAGAGTTTAGGGGAGCGCTCATGCAGAAGCCTTCCGGGCCCGTTTGTCCATCAGCGCTAACATGTTTGACAGAGTGAGAGACAAAGTACGGTTCGCTTTCCTCTTCCTCTTCCTGCTCCTCCTCCTCCTCGTCTACTTGCCCCAACGTCGCCGCAGCAATGGCGGCAGGCTGGCATGCTCGCCGGAGAACACGAGCGGATCCCTCCACTGCAGAGGGCAGGTCAGGGGCGATGGCCTCCTCCTCCTCCTCACACGGCTGCTGATGAAGAACTCGGGTTTTACGAGCTTCTGGGGCCCCCTGAAACCCAGCAGGGGACACCACACACACACACACACACACACACACGCACACGCACACACACACACGTAGAAGTCCTGTGTCCACAAACACTGTCAGCACACACAGCTGTGTTTATCAACCAATCAGCTGAATATGAGAGCAGTTCATGAGTTATGGAGTGTGTGTGTGAGTTTGTGTGTGTGGACCCTGACGTCATGCAGGCAGACCTGGACGTTTGCCTCCTGGCCTGTCGGGGCGTGGAGTGTTGGTCTCACAGGAGCCGAACAGTCACGGCTTTGCCGCTGCCGCAGCCATGGCGGTTTTGTGAGGTCTGGGATTCCTCGCGCAGGAATCCGAACTCAGATGCCCTCCGCTGGCTTCCATTATGAAAATAAGCTCCATGTGGTTCCATCGAGTGAGACAATCTGTTTCCACTTCCTGGTACTGGTCTACGGTGAGATGTTTGCCGCCGTGCGAAGGGGCGGCTTGGACACGTGCCGTCGGGGTTTATTTCTTCACGCTCGCAGTGGCTGACGCTGGCGTCCAATTCCAGGAAATTGACAGTTCCATAGTCACGTTTGCGGGGTCCAATCTGGACCCGGGCACTGTCGCCCGTTTTGCTGCCAGCTCCGCGCCGCCCCATACAGAAGGTCGTAAAACCATCAGAACTCGAGTCCACATCCACGCACAACTGATTGACTGCAGCTGCCTGTGTGTGTGTGTGTGTTTAGTTTCTTTTTTTAATTAAAGAAAAGCCTCTGCAGCGGGGGCTGACCCGCCTGGATGTAAGGGTGTGAGATGATCCTCTGGTGGAAGTGGAGATCTTGTGGAGGTGTGAGCCCCCCCTTCCCTTACTCTGCAAGGCTGCTGTCTGTGTTTTTGTAACCCCCCCCCCCTAATTGCATCCCCGGGGCCCCCCTCCCACCTTCACCCCATCCTCCAGCCTCCGACAGGTCTTTCCTCTTTAATTGCTCAACTTCAAAGTGGCGCTGTGGCTCCTCTGAGACAGGGGTTTGGCCCGAGGGGCCGGGGGGGGGGGTAACACAGCAGCCTGCTAAAGAAAATAACAAGCCATTAAGCCGGCGGCAGCGGCTCGTGGCGGCCGTGTCAGCCGGTGCAGGTGACAGACGTCTGCAGGCGTCACCTCAGTGAAGTGGGGGGGTCGGGCCGGCGAGAGGTCCTCACGGCATCAGGGAAGGGAAAACTCAGTGGCCCCGGGGGGGTCGGCCTCGGCGGGGCTTGGAGACGGGGGTTATTATGTGACAGATGCCCCGGTTCTCATCTTCATCCACAGTGACTGACTCGCAGCGCGGCACAGCAGCCCTCATGAAATGGATGTTTCACTTCCTACATCCACTTCCTGTCCACACAGGAAGCTGTTTGTGTATGTGTGTGTGCAGACCATTAGCTTTGTCTCGGGGCGTCTTTCTGTCTGTCTGTCTGTCAGAAAGAAAGGCATTAGGAGTGAGGAGGAGGAGGATGAAGGGGCAGGTCCGTGCTGGATCTTCTCCCCTGCAGCAGCTCCTCATCCCCCGAACCTCCCCGGCTGGTGTGTGATTTAGGAAATGCTGAAGAGATCAGCTTTCATTCTGCCTCCGTCTGACTCCTCACCTTCTCCGGGGTCTTCTGGGGTTCCAGCTGTTCTCACGCTTTGGTCAAAGACTGGCGGGATTAGATGAACCTCCAAATAATCAGAGCGGCTCCTCCAGGACGAGGGGTGGGGGTTCAGAAGCTGCCCGACCATCTGACAGGAGGATGGTTCCTCTGTACCTGACTGGCACCCCCATCCTCCTCCTCCTCCTCCTCCGATAGTGAATCTGGGGCAGCAGCTCCATGTTGAACGCTGAGCTCCAGATCCATAATGCATCGTCTCCTCCACATATTAGATATCAGATGGGACGCTGGTGATGTAACCCCATTGTCAGGCCTTGAAAACAGCGCGGGGGGTGTAGGGGCTCCTAGCAGTTCCGCTGGGCTTATCATCTCAGACGTGAAACACCCGAGTGTATGTAGATGTGGCGCCTCCACCCACACTCAGCAGCCTGCCCTTTCGTCGTCTCCGTGGAGAGTTCTTCTCATTGTCGAATTCAATGAGCCTCCATAGGTGCTCCCCTTTCCCATGAAGGTTTCCATGGAAACGAGGAAAAGAGAATGCCCGACCCTCGGCGTCTCATTTGGGCAGGAATGGTAGACCCCTGCAGCAGCTGCACGGGGTCACCGGCAGGGGGAGCCCAAGAGCAAGCGTGTGGGTTTGCCTGGATGGAGATGTGGTGCCGCGCCTACCACCCCGTGGAGATGTTCCTGAGCCGGAGAGGCCGGCTAATAAGGCCGCGTATCTCCGTCCCCGGGTCGGTCCATTCCTATGGTTGCTATCAGAGCTCCGCGGCCTGGGGCAGTGTGATGACACCTGTCAGTGGGCTTCAGCATCTGTCGGTGTGATAATGTGTCTGGCTCCATCAGCCCGGACCCTCCTTCGGGATCGCCTCCGGCTCAGGGTTCCCTCTGGAGGAGCTTAGCTCATTCCTCCACCCGCCGCTGCCGTATATCAGGAGTGCTTGTCGGCTCCAGAGCTTTGAGAAAATCTCCGAAGCCTCATCAGTAAACCAAAAGCAGACGGCCTGCTGCTTTCCGGCTGCCGTTAATTGGTGTGTCGCTGCCCTCAGACACTTGTGGCATAGCAGCCGGGAGGGGAGGTTTGAAGCGTCGCTGCTCGTTAGGACCTCGGCTGGAGGAGGATCACGCAGCGGCGGTCAAAGAAGCCGCAGTCTGCTGGAGAAGGTAAATAATGCATGAGCTTGGAGAGGTCATGCCAGGGGTGGAGCCACGGAGGAGGGCTGAATCAGGAGTGAAGGGAAGGACCTCCGGGCAGGTGTTAGAACGTCACCTGAATGAGCCATTGAGGTTTGGTCTCCGTTAATGTTCCTCGCTAAAGCGGTGAGGAACGGCGCCGCAAAGAACGGCGTCTTTTATGCTCTGAAGTTCGGCTCCTCCGGCCTCCACGCTCACCATCTTCTGTACTCCTTCTGCTTGTGATCGACAGCTCATGAAAACAGGCGAGGAGCGAGAACCCAGGGGCGCCGCCATCTTTACCTGAGGACAAACAAAGATTCACTCATGGTAGGTTGGATTTTTATTTCTTGTTTCTTTTCTCGCCGGTCTGGTCTTCTCGGTGAGATGCTGACGATGCGGGCAAGGAGCCATTGTTAGCGCTAACAGGAGCTGCGGTGTTCAGCGGGCCCTGAGCCCCGCCTGACAGGAATCTCTGCCCCCCCCCCGCCCTGCTCTGCCGGCCTCTGATCTGCACCAGTATCTGCAGCATTAGTATTCACAGCAGGTCTGGGAGCAGACGTGCAGGGCGGGGGCTTGGTGGGGTGGACCCTGACACGTCAGCCTTCATCACTGTCAGATGAAAGCAGGCTCCTGCTACACCTTCAGGAGACTGTGGGATCAGAACCCATCCCAAGAGCTCACCTGGTGGAAGAGGGAGGGATCAGCACCTTGTTCCCGGGCGGAGATCTTCCACCCAGCGGGGCCTTCCCAAATTCCTCGTCTGAGGATAACGGAGTTAAAAGCAAAACAAAGATCTCCAAACATCAACCTCTGGCAGACGTCACGTTGGTCTGGACGTGACCCCGGCCTTCAGACTCCCAGACGCTACTGGAAATTAAGGATTCAACTAAATCTTTGTTAGAAATCATGAGTTTCCCTGGAGAAGAGCTCCACGTCTATTAGGTTCTGTCCGAGAGCAGACCATTTGATTGAGACAACCCCTATCCATCCATCCATCCATCCATCCATCCATCCATCCATCCATCCATCCATCCATCCATCCATCCATCCATCCATCCATCCATCCATCCATCCATCCATAAGCCACGCACTTGTAAAGCTCATAACAAAAGACAAGCTGAGGAGGAGTTGGTCACCTCCAGGTCAGAGCAGGACCCAGCAAGAGACCCGTGGAGAACGTTGGAGAGAAGACAGCGCCGTCTGAACGGTCACCATGGTTCCGGGATGGCGCCCATGTATTTGTGCGGCAGCCCATAATAAAAGAAACATGAGTTCTCCTGCCTTCATTTGCAGCGCTGACACACTTCTTGTTTGTGCGCTGTTCGCTTTCATCCGAAAGGAAAGGAAAAAGCGTCGAGAACCTTCAGGCTCTGCGGCGCATTAGCCCCCCACCCCCCCACCCCCACCCCACTCGCCGAAGCACCCGTGCGTGGGAGGGGCTCTGAGGCTCCGGGGCGTCACGTCGTCGTCGGTAAAAGTGATAACGCAGCTATTGTCTCTCTGGGGCTTAGGACAAATGGCGGGCGGCAACGTAAAGCACCCCTTTTGTTTCCTAACAGGAAACGGTGCTAAGTTGAGACGCCAAACACGGTGCTCCGCAGACAAAGGCCACGCTCGCCGCGGATCCAGGTTGCCGTGGAGACCGCGGTCCTTATTGGAGCGGTGGAAGAGTTCCAACATCTGCTATAAATAACCCCATTCAATCTGAATGTGTATCTCAGGCTGGATGGCGGCGCCTCGGGGTTAGGAGCTTCTCTTCTTCTTCTTCTGCTTCTTCTTCTTTTCTTCGGTGGTTTTTCCAGGAGTTTGATCCCCTCCCGACCCCCGTTGTTGACCTCGGCCCGCCATTGGCCCTCGGAGACCTCCGGTATTTCACATTTCACCGAACCGCCCTCCTGACCGGATGGGATTCCTGCCGGCCGACGCAGGAAAGCGTCGGAAAACGGTCAGAAGGCCGATGCAGGAAGTTGTGGAGGGAAAATATTTTCCCTCCGTTGTCATGGCAGCGATTATGGAGTGTTTAGTTTGTAATTGAGTTATAAGCCGTCTTGTTGGAAAACCCCGGCGGGTGTGCAGAGGACGCTCCGGGAAAAGCCCGCCGCAGACGTGTTTTTGTGTGTGTGTGTGTGTGTGTGTGTGTGTGTGTGTGTGTGTGTGTGTGTGTGTGTGTGTTCTGCTGCAGGGGGGGGCGGGGGGCTCACAGATGGGACGGTTTGTGACCCAAACGGAGGGACGAATACTGAGTTTGGATCCAGCAAAAAACAAAGACACACACATACCAGCACTTGGCCCAATCACATGTCTCCTGCAGGCATTGAGACACACACAGACACACACAGACACACACACACACACACACACACACACATACATCCGAGGAGCTGTAGAATCGATTCCACTGTGGGAGTGTGAGTTGCTGTTGCTAATGAGCTAACAGCTGGCTGTTTGCCCGGTTGGCATGTCAGGAATGCGGCCCCGCAGCGCTACCGACGCACACACACACACACACATCGCCGCTCTGTTCACCACCCCCACACACCCCCACCGCCGGGGGGGGTCCTCCTGTAAATTGTCCCGTTGTTCTGGGTCCATGTCAGCTGCCTGGTCAGAGGACTCACGCCTGCCGGGAACCGAACCGAGTCCTCCGTTGGGTGGCGAGGGTGCCGCTCGCAGGCCAGGAGGAGAATGGCCCGGCCTTGGTGCTCGGACCTTCGCCCCTCAGCTGCCTGGCACACCACATTTGGACGCTTTCAGCGCTGTTCGTCCTCGTTTCAAAGCTCGGCGGCGTGACAGCTCGGCCCCCGGCTCATCCGACACTAATTGGAGGTTCACGGAGGGACACGGCGCCCCCTCCTCTCCCCAGAGGGGGGCAGGGGGCTTACTCACTTCGGCTCATCTCGGGAAGCTGGGAAAATGTGAAAATTAGTTTTTAATTTAGTTAAAGAGTGACAAGGCACGTGTGCGTGTGTGTGTGTGTATGTGTGTGTGTGTGTGTTTGTGTGTGTGTGTGGAGGAGGTGTCAAGTGGCACAGAGTGAGAAAACACACCTGCTCTCCTTCAGGGGAGGTTTAACTACAGGTTAGCGTTTCAAGGGCTGGGTCTCCAGGAAATAGACACGTCCCGGATCCATATTTGACCCTGGACCCGCCTCATTCATCTGAAAGTGCCGACCTCAAGGAGAACCACTCCCCGCCGTCTGTCTTCTCATCTGTGCTTGCTGACATGACCATCAGGCCTGGTTCTTTTGAGCTCAGCACCATGGAGAGCCTGCAGCCATGTTCTCCAAACACAGAAGAATGGAGGTCACATGGCTCCTCCTCGCTGAGCGCCTTCTGTCAGTGTGGAGAACATTTGGAACGGTTTCTCGCTAGGCGGAGATCTTCAGCTTGAGGAGGGACAGCGGTTCGATTGTTTGCTCACGGCTGACAAACAGGAGGGCTCCCTTGCCGTCCGCCGTCAGCGCCGTCTTATTGGTATTTATTCTTCGCTCGTGTCAACAAAGAGGCACCGCAGAACACCTGATCTGCTCGGAGCTCCTGGCCGCGGATCTGGTCGGGTTCCAGGACCGCAAGGGTGAACTGTTTGTTTACGTTGCACTTTCCTGGGGCTTCTCCCGTCAGCATGATGCATGTTCCTGGACAGCCGCCAGCGCGTCCTCCTCCCAGCAAAGATCTCCAAACGTACTGAAGGACCTGGCTCTCCGTCTGACAGCCAGGGGAGGGGAGGGGGGTAGAGGAGAAATCAGACGTTTTGTTTGGAGAAGGAGACGTGAGCTGAGCTCTGGGAGTTTTTCCAGCCAACCTCCTCCCCCTCCTCCTCCTCCACCCCCGCGCCAATAAATACACTCCCCCTGACACTGGAGGGGGGGGGGGGGGGGTTCTCTGTTCTCTGAGGCTTTTCTAATGTATGCAGAACCGTCAGGGCCTTCACCAGGCCTCTCAGCCATGGAGAGGGTTAATTAAACCCCCCTCAGATACCAGGATCTCCAGCCCAGCAGATCCGTACCCGGGCAGATGGTCCGAGAGCGTGAGAAAGCTTCTGAGAGGTGGAGGTGATCCGGCGGCTCGACAACAAACGTTGATGGAGGCATGGTCAGAAACCTTCTTGTGCCGCCTCCGAGGGTCCGCAGAGGCTTACCGCAGTAAAGATCCCTCACGAGTCATGATAGATCCTCGTCCAGTGGAGTCTCTCATGTCATCCTGGACTTAAGGTGGAGCCTATGACCTCTGTGACCTTCAGCGGGCGCTCAGCGCCGGGATGTCCACCTCGTCCCTGAAGACGGCAGTTTTTTTAGCATTCAGAAGTGCTCCCAGGACAGTCCCTCATCAGGATAAGTGTGTGTGTGTGTGTGTGTGTGTGTGTGTGTGTGTGTGTGTGTGTGTGTGTGTGTGTGTGTGTGTGTTTGTGTGGGTGTGAGGTGAGTGCCTTTCATTACATTAAGGGCTGCAGGCGACGTGCGGTGGGTTAATGTGTGCCCCTTGAACTGAAGAAGGACACTTAGATGTATCACTGCTTCCAGTCTGGGCTGTTCCTGAGCCAATCACACATCCAAGCAGCTCCTCGCCTGTGGATGAGTTAACTGGTTAAGTGGTTAACTGGTTAACTGGTTGGTTAGCAGGTTCATCCTGTCTCTTGGACTCGAGTCCTGAATGTGTCATGGACTTGGAGTCGTGGCTGCAGGTGACAAACAAGGGTCATCTGGAAACATCTCCACCTCCTCTTCTATTAGGGCCTCCCTGCTGAGTCTGCACCTATTGACCTGTGTGTGTGTGTGTGTGTGTGTGTGTGTGTGTGTGTGTGTGTGTGTGTGTGTGTGTGTGTCCTCAGGGTCAGGGGGAGGCCTCGGCCCGGGGCACGACCATGGAGGGCGACTGTCTGAGCTGCATCAAGTACCTCATGTTCGTCTTCAACTTCCTCATCTTTGTAAGTATCTGTGAAAACTCTGCCCCCCCTACTCACACCCACACATACACACACACACACACACACACAAACCCTTTACCAGATGCAAGGAGGCCCTTGGTTTCCGTGGCTCCGCCCCCCTGTATCCTTCACGCAGAATCAGCGCCTCACCTTTGCATTACGTTCTGTGGTCCAGAAGGTCATGCTCTACGAAGGCCCCCAGCGCCTGCCAGAGTCCTGAGGCCCTGATCGGGTTTGGGTCTGGACCTGATGTATGAGCTGTTTTGATAAACCAGATCTGGTGTCGTAGAATTTGGACGGAGAACCTTCGGGCCACCGGCGGGTCCAGCTATCGTTAGCGGCTCATTCCAAAGCTATCTCCAGTCTCTGGACTGCGGACCTCCGCACCTGTGGACCAGGGCGGGGAGTTCTCCGGACGGAGCTACCCGGTTGCTTCCTGTTGCCGTGGCAACAGCTAATCAGCAGAACAGCTTTACTGCAGTATTTCTGCCGTTAAGCTCCGCAGGGAGCGTGTCGTGCCTCGGTCCTCTAATGGTCGCCGTCCCGTGTCCCTCTCCAGCTGGGGGGGTCCTTCCTCCTGGGAGTGGGCGTCTGGGTGCTGGTGGACCCCACGGGCTTCAGGGAGATCGTGGCGGCCAACCCGCTGCTCTTCACCGGGGTCTACATCATCCTGGCCATGGGCGCCATGCTCTTCCTGCTGGGCTTCCTGGGCTGCTGCGGCGCCATCCGTGAGAACAAGTGTCTGCTCCTCTTCGTGAGTCTGGCTGACGAGGAGCTCGTCTCCTCCGGCTCCGCCCGGACCGCCGCCTCATCCGCCTCATCCTCTTCTGACTCCCCTGTCCTTCTGGCTTCGTTGCAGTTCTTCATGCTGATTCTCCTGATCTTCCTGGCAGAGCTGGCCGCCGCCATCCTGGCCTTCATATTCCGCGAGCACGTAAGCGACCACCCCCTCCCTGACCTCCTTCCAACCTCCCCGAACCCCCCAGTCTGACCCCGGTTGTCCTCCTAGCTGACCAGGGAATACTTCACCCGAGAGCTGAAGAGACACTACCAGGGCTACAACAACACAGACGTCTTCACCTCCACCTGGAACGCCATCATGACCACGGTAGGACGGCGGACAGCTTCCCCGCGGTTCGGACCTGGAGGCTAACGGCGGCCCTAACGTCCCCGTCCCTCTCGTCTTCAGTTTGACTGCTGCGGGGTGAACAGCCCTGAGGACTTTAAGGACAGCCTCTTCAGGATCATCAACCCCGGCCACCTCGTGCCCGAGGCCTGCTGTCCACGTGCCGCCGAGCCAGGCGACGCGCCGTATCTCAGCCCGCAGCATTGCCTGTCTGGGAACATGTTGCTCCGCAATAACAAGGTAGGCCTCGCCGCTCGCCGGCTCCCCTTCCGCTCTCCCTGTCTTGAGGTGTCTTCCCCCCAGGAGAACCAGGATGGATCTTCAGGAGCCTCATTCGAGATGTGGGACGTGTCTTGTTTGTTCTTAGACGTCCAGGGGCCCAGGCTCCAAGCGTCCAGAGAACGGCTAGTCTTTTCCGGGAAGCTGAAACGAATCTTCGCTTCGTGCCTTTGACACACACACACACACACACACACACACACTTAGGAACCTCCCCCAAGTGACCAGGAGGTCGAGTTCTAATCTCTGTGCAGAATCAACCTGCAGCCCAGAGACGCACTCAGGGGTCCTCCTCAGTCCTCCCCGCCTGGATGGGAGCGCACGGAAGGAGCATCTCCTCCTCTGTTTGTTTCCCCGGCTGTTGGTCCTCATCAGCAGACCCTTTAGTCGCCCCATTCCTCGATCTGAGAACTGATTGGCTGTGTCCGTCTGTCTCCCTGTCTGTCTCTCAGGGCTGCTACTCGGCAGTGGTCGACTACTTCGAGCTGTACATCTACGTGGCTGGCGCACTGGCCATCGTGGTTCTTACCATTGAGGTATTCCAGAACTCCTAAACCCGTCTGTCTGTGTGGACCACGTGGTCTGGTCTGGCCCCGCCCACCAGGGGAACACCCTTTTAATATTGGGCAATGTTGCCACCTCGTGGTGATGGGTGGTATTACAACACAGTGTCTCCTCATTAAGGATAAGGTGTTGGATACTGTGTTGATTCAAAATTCTTCTGTCACAGCAGCGAAACAATAACAATAAATATAAGGTAGCAAAAGATAGATAGTGAAAGGAACAACAACAAGGATAAACGTAGACATGAGAATGAAAAAAACAACAGCGAGGGTGAGAATAGACAAGCAAAACAACAATGACGACAACAGAAACAGTGATAATAACAATAACAAAAATAAACAGGATGCAAAAGCAGTGACAGCGAGGATGAAAATGGACAGCAGAGTTAGGGCATGACACTTACAAATGACACATGTCAAAGGATTCTCCTGTTTCTTCTGCCTGTCAGTTGAATTCCCGTTCCTCTGTCCCCCCCAGCTCTTCGCCATGGTCTTTGCGATCTGCCTCTTCAGGGGGATCCAGTAGAGCTGCTCCATCTGTGAACTGCATTGTTTTTCCTGTCTTAAAGTGAAAAGAAAAAAGGGAAATCAGGAGAAAAACAAGACGGACTCTTTCAAATGTTCAGATCTCTTTTTGTTGTTTTGGCTCATTGACTCCTGGACTTCACAGCTGGACTTCTGAGGTACCAGGTGGCAAAAAATACACACACACACACATGCACACAAACACACACACACGCACACACACATAAATACACACAAACCTCAGAGATGAACTGTGTATAAAAGGAGGACCAGGTCCAGGGCGGACCAGACTGGAGGACCAGGTCCAAGACCAGGACCAGGAGGACCAGGTGAAGCTGCACTGACTTTTGGATGAAGAATATTTATATCAACTAAAAGCTGGCTTCACTGTAAAAAAAAAAAAAAAAAAAACATTGAAAAAATTAAAAAAAAAAGGTTTTTCTGTTCACTCTGGCTGTTACCCCCATCGCACCACCTCAAATGACCCCCAATACTGTAAAGTGTGAAGTGTACACCCCGACCCCAACCACCCCACCACCCTTTTTTACAGCCACCTTCTTAAAATGCTGTATTATACAAGCTGTGTGTGTCTGTGTGTGTGTGTGTGTGTGTGTGTGTGTGTGTGTGTGTGTGTGTGTGTGTGTGTGCGCGCGTGCGTGCGTGGGTGTGGGTGTGTGTACATACTGAATCCTATGATAGTGTGTTGATTGTGCTGTGGTCGTGCTGCAGTACGGTGGTTCCCTGTGGTTATCAGTGGTCACATGTTCTCTGTTTGTATTAGACTTGAGAAGTAAAAGACGTGAATGGCATTCTGAGGGACGTCTGCCGAGTCTGCTTTGCCTCTGTAACAGATAATGACGAGTCTGGATTGATCAGTCGTTTCCCGATTGCCTCGTTGCTCCATCGGTGACAGAAATCTTTCTCCAAAGTTCAACATCGGACTCCTGTCGCTCCTCCTGTCCCGGGAGATGGACCTCCGCCTTCGCGCTGAAGTGTGGATGTCCACCCTGAACATCTGACCTTCATTTGAATAACAACAGACAGACTTATGGAGGAACTCCTATTTTTTATTATTATTACTTTAATTTGTCATCATTATTATTTTTAGTAGGAGTAGTAGTATTAGGATTGCAGTGGCTGCTATAATAATAACCATTATTATTACTTTTATAATTATATCATTTCATTTTTATTATTATTACTTTAAATAGGTTTTCAAATGCCGTAGTTGTTATAATCATCGCTATCATCATCATCATTATTATTAGAATTATTATTACCAATCTTTCATTATTTTCCATTGCCATATTTTGTTATTGTTCCTTTTAAGATAAGATAAGAAGTTAAATGTTATTGATCCCGATGGGGAAATTCTTTTGTCCCAGCAGCGTAGCAGTCATTTCCATTTTATTATTATTATTATCATTACATCACAATTATTCAATTATATGTTGACAATTTTTTAATCTTGTAATTTGTGTCACTGCTATGATAATAATCATTATTATTACTATTACAACTATTATGTCAATTTCATTTTTTATGATTATTACTTTGTTTTTTATAAATATTGTAGCTTTTATGATCATCACCAACATCGTTATTATTATTATTATTATTATTACTATTATTATGGCCATACTTTATTATTGATCCAATTGATCCATTCGGATAAATAATTCATCCGAATGGGGAAATTCTTTTGTCACAGCAGCGTAACAGTATAATTTTATCTTATTATTATTATAATGGTAGTAGTTTCCATTTTTCGGTCAGACCTATCAACGTGGTGAATTTGTTCTCAGGAGTTTAAACAACGAAATCATATGTGTCCCGTTGCGCCCCCTGGTGGATGGACCAGGAACCGCGTCTCCCACGCAGAACGCGGGGAGAGGAAATTAAAACGAGCCCGACCTGACCGGGTTTTGTCAAAATCTATAAAGAAAAAATATTCCGGAAAAGTTTAGGGGAAGAAAATGCGCTGCATTGGCCGGGAATCGAACCCGGGCCTCCCGCGTGGCAGGCGAGAATTCTACCACTGAACCACCAATGCTCACTGCGAAATAGTTTTTGGGACGAGAACTTATACTAGATACAAACTTGCAAGATGTGTATATCTTCAGAATAACCTCAAAATACATCATGTGAAGGGATGGAGGGATGGATCAGTGGATCGAGGGATGCAAGGATGAGTGGATGAATGGAGGGATAGAAGAATAGATGGATGGATGGAGGGATGATGGGAGTATGAGAAATGGATGGATGTAGGAATGGATGGATGGTTGGATGGAGGGAGGGATGCACACCCCGTGCAGATCAAACTCCACAGGAAGTTCCCCACAAGCACCCAAATGGATGCATTAGGACTCTTTTGGTTGGTCAAACTGTTCCTATGGCAACCGTTTGGTCTTTTTCATAGAAGGATTTCACCGGGGTCTACATCATCCCTGGCAAAAGGAAATATATAATAAATCATTATGATTTAAATATTGCTGACCGTTGATAATCAATAAAGTAGAGGTTTCTTTTGTCCCCAAGATAAAACATGGGAAAGATTTAGATTGATATTTTTGACTGATTTCTGTGGAAAACATGTCAAATCTATTTCACATTTATTTTACCCAGACTTGTGCGATTTTGGTGAAATGTATCAAGAAGTGGATCTTCATTGCAGCTGCAGGAAGAGCACATCTTTCTGAGGTTTGAAGGCCACTGAACCCCCAAAGCTGAAACCTGAGCACAGCCGACCATCCCTCGGTCCACCATACGATGGCAGCAGAGCGCCGGCCACCGAGAGGAGGTCTGGCTGGGATGAAGGTCCTCTTGGATGAAGATCTTCTAGGATGAAGATCTTCTAGGATAAAGATCTTCTAGGGTGAAAGTCCTGCTGGGATGAAGGTGTTCTGGGATGAATGTCTACTGGAGGAGGCTGGAGTAAAAAAAGTTGTGTATTTTGAAGAAATATTAGGGACTCTATTTCCTGTCACTCTCAACATTAAATAATAATAACAAGGATTTCAAGTGAAAGAAAAATTAAACTCAAATATGAATCGTAATATGATTCTTATTATTCATTATTGTCATTATCATTATTATTATCATTGTTGTTGGTCTTTATTTTTCTATGTGGACAGAGATGATGACCTTTTTAGTCCAGTCCTGCTTCAGCCAGTCACACACCAATTATTCATACATTTTTATTGCAATTTTTATTCCAATTGTTATCATAATAATCATGCATTTTAATTGTTATTTTCATTATTATTATAATAATTATTATCATAACTATAATTGAACCATGTATATTAAATATCATTGTAATTACTAAACACGATATTACACACGATATTACTAAACACAATATCATGCTTATTATTACTATTATTCTATAATAGAACCATGTTTTTAAAACATCATTGTAATTATTAAAAGCCAACATTATGATTATTGTCATAACTATTATTATCGTTATTATCATCACTGAACCATGTATTTAACATATTATTGTAATTATTAGACATGACAATATTATTATTATTATTGTTATTGAACCATGTATTTAACATATTATTGTAATTCTTAAACATGACATTATCATGAGGACTATTAATATTATTCTAACACCAAAGCCAAATGTTTGTTATTCATTTTTAACCCTTTACCTGAATAAATTCCAAATAAGTCCCATCTCCTGGTTCCATCATGGACACTGAAACGGTCCCGTCCATCATACTAACACACACACACACACACACACACACACACACGCCTGGACCCTCCCATCTTCTCAGACATATCCTGGTTAAATGTAAATATGGACTGCAGTCACCTGCAAAACCTGATGGTGCAGGAATTTTGAAACCCCTCACTGAAACTTCAGAAGAACATCGTGGAACAGCATGAAGCAGAACAAGATGAGCTTGATCTCCACAACAGCAGGAAAGAAGGAGAAAAAGTTTCTTTGGAATGATAAGGTCTGATTTTATACCATCACGATGTCGGGCTGGTTCTGGACAAAAGATTCTTCACGCGTTCACCAGACGGAGCCTTCAAGAGCTGTTGAACCAGCCCGCTGAAGGTGGCAACTGTGTTTCGGCTGCAGCATCGCTGATAGAAGGTCGGTGACCTTCAGGAGAGTTGAGATGAACTGGGCGAGACGGACGGTAGAAATGAAAAAGCGCAGTCGCAGGAAAAGTACAAAGTACTCAAGAGTACCAACAGTGCTCGCGATGTCATTAATGTTCGGGGTCGGAGAAAACGTCTCCAGGTGGATCTTTGTGGACCTTTGTCCACCTGAGAGGGTTCAAGCCTTGACTTCTCTCAACTTTGACCAAAAAGTAACACCTCCGCCATCTTGACTGAACAGACGACCTCTCAGCATCCAGGAAGGTCACTGGAGCTCCTCTGACCTCCTTCAGCAGCCGGTCTTCAGTGGTTTGGACGGACTTTGTATCTGACCCGCTCTCCATAGTGTGTGCGTGTGTGTGTCACTTACCTCCCATGTGGCCATAGGTTTAGGAGGACACTTCAACTAGGCTGCAGCATCTGTTGAATGTTATTGTTGCTGGTTCTGCCCCGCCCCCAGGTCACATGACACCTCCTCCGCCTGCATGGACCTTAAATCCAGCGGCGCTCTCCCCCCCCGGGTTCGAGGTCGCGGCACGGGATTGATGTCCAAGTACTTCCCTCGGCCTCGCGCCGCCACTTCTCCTCTTTCCTCATAAAAATTCCAAGCAGGAAAAAATGGAGAGGAGAGTGAAGGGGGGGGGGGGGGGGGGGGCGTGTTCAGTTTGTTTTAGCCTCCTGTTTGGAGAGAAAGCTTTCATTGCCAAGAGATTTATGAAGTGTTTTTTTTTTCCCCTGCACGGTCAAGGCAGGAGCGGACGTCAACCTGCGCGGGGGGATGTGAGACGTGAAAAGCCAGCAGGCCCGTCCTGCTGGCGGCAGCTGACCCGGCGTGGAACAGGAAGTGAGGCGAGGACAGGCAGGAAATGAGTCTGCGGGGACGGGGCCCGTTTCACAGGCCGCCGTCTGGGGGCAGGGGGGTGACTCACGGACGGAGCATGTGTTTCCAGTTCGCTGGGACTCGGGTTTTCGCTGATGACGACAAATAAACGGCGGCGCGGCGCTCCGCGGTCGCAGGGAAGCCACGTCTTTTTCCCTCATTAGTTATCTCTGCCTTCCCGGGCCGTTTTCACTTTCCTCCCACGGCGCTGCGGTTCTCGCCGCAAGAGTTTCCTTCAGGGACGGAGCACCAACTCCCCCCCCGCCTGTCAATCGAGGCCTGGGTGGACGGTCAGGCACCTCAGGCCTCACATCGACGGCAGGAACGACCCGCAACCCGGGAAAGATGGAGTTTACTGAGACATGGCTCAACCACACACACTACCGCACTCATAGAAAGAAGTGCACGGATAGCATGGAGGAGAGGAGAGGAGAAGGAGGAGAGGAGGAAAAGGAGGAGGAAGAAGAGGGAGAAGAGGAAGAGGAGGAGAAGGAGGAAAGGAAGAGAAAAGGGAGTGGAGGAGAAGAAGAAGAAGAGGAGGAGGAGTGGAGGAAAGGGGAGGAGGAGAGGAGGAAGATGAAGGAGTGAAGGAAAGAGGAGGAGGAAGAAGAAGAAGAAGAGGAAGAAGAGGAGGAAGAGGAGGAAGGAAGGAGTGAAGGAGGAGAAGGAGGAGGAGGAAGAGGGAGGAGTGGAGCAAAGGGGAGGAGGAGGAGAGGAAGAAGAGGAGGAAGAGGTGGAGGAAGAGAAGGGGTAGAGGAGATGGAGGATGAGAAGGAGAAGAGGAAGAGAAAAAGGAGTGGAGGAGGAAGAAGAAGAGGAAGAAGAGGAGGACGAGGAAGGAAGGAGTGGAAAGGAGGAGGAGGAGGAAAGGGGAGGAGGAGGCGAGGAAGAAGAAGAGGAAGGGGTAGAGGAGGAGGAAGAGGAGAAGGAGGAGGAAGAAGAAGGAGGAGGAAGACGAAGGAGATGAGAGGAGGAGAAGAAGGAGGGTTGGCGGCGTCCATATGCGGCTCGTAAACACGGCTGCAGAATGTATTTTACAGAGTGTAGTGGTGTAAAGCTCCTGCAAATACACCCCTCTTTTATAAGCCGTTTATGTTAGCATGTCAGTAAAGCCGCGCTGGATATTTCCAAATACCAATAAACCCCCGAGTTTTACTGGTAAGAGCCGAGGAGGGATGTGAGGCCGTCGTTATGGTTACGTGGCTGGCGGGTATCCAATCAACTGATGAGGAAAGGGGAAGGAAGCCAATCAGGTACATAGTTTCTCCCAAAAGGCGGGGGGCTGCGAGGGCTTGATTCTCACCCACACACACACACACACACACACACACACACACCAACCTGCACGAGGACAGGTAGAGCTCACCTGGGACAGGAGACCCTCGTCCCAACACACACTCATCAACCAGCAGGTGGCGCTGCAGACAACACAGATTTACTGTCCTTCTCAGACTGAGGCTCCGCCCCCTCTCAGCCAGGAGGTCCCTGATTGGATGCCCACAGGGTTCCTTCCTGTGTGGAGTCTCCATGTTCTCCCATGGGGTTCCCCGGGTTCTCCGGGTTCCTCCTGCAGTCCAAACACATGCAGGAGCTTTGTGGAGACCCTGCCCATGTATCGTTTCTAATAAAACTAGGTCAGCGTGCATGTTGCTAAGTCCAGGTCTTCTGAAGGACGGAGGTCCTCGCGTCCATGACCGGGGACGTTTCTGATCTTCTGGTTTGTGATGAGATGTTTCATGTCATTTGAGCTGGAGCCCCATCGGTGATTTGTCCAGAGTCAGATGTTTAGCCGCTAACGAGCAGCTCGGGGATCGCCTTGTTTATGGAGCGAGATGATTGACGGGCGGATGGACGTGAGCGTGGAACTGGATCTGGTCCCGTCTGGACTTTGAAGTGTCCTAATTGTCTTCACGGTCGTGGGAGCGTGATGGCCTCCATTAGCCGGCGGGACCCGTTAGCTTTAACGAGGGAGGCTGGGCTCAGCGGTCTCCTCCTCCACCTGCATCTTAGACGGAAGTGAAGGCAGAGGGGTCCAGAAGTCCTCGTACTTGGAGTCCTACCTCCAGCCAAGACCACGAGACGCCCTCCCCGCCTCCAAGGGTCAGACCGAGAAGATACAGGTTGAATTTGGCTCCAGATGCTTCATGGCGGTGGATCAGCTGAGGGACCTGAACCTGCAATGGACCATCAGAGTCATCGGCTGCGGTTCTTCAGGAGGATCCCAAACGATTGGTGGCGGTTCTGCTGTTCAACCTGGATCAGGAGTGGACTAGCTGTAACCATGGTGGAGTGTGAAGGACTCTGGGGTTCCTAAGGTTGGAGGAGGAGGAGGAGGAGGAGGAGGTGGTGGTTGATGTTTAATGTGCATTAAAAAAAATCTACAGAAAGCTCAGTAACACCAATGGTTTTCATCCTGTGTGAATCCAGAGTGTCTCACCACCATGAGCTCATCTGATGACCCGCAGGCTCATTGTTCACCAACCTTCTCCACCAGACGAGACCCAGACAGTCATTCCTGAGTGACTCTCTCCAAGGTTTATGTGTGGAGCCAGAAGAGGAGGTCCGGCCATCTGGCCAAGTGCCTTCCTGTGAACGCCTCCCTGGTGAGATGCTCTGGGAGGAAGACCCGGGACCCCTTGAGGAGCTGGACCAAGTGTGAGAAGGAGAAGACGACACACAAATGCTCACCAGCTCCTCCGCCAACATCTTTGTTATTGTTGTCGCGGTGACCTCTGCACTGCCCTCTGGTGGATGTGTTGCTAAGCAGCCATGGCGACGTAAAGGAGGCAAGGGAAGAACGTGGACGCTGACTTCGGAGGACATTTGAAATGGACACGCCTCCTGAAGGAGGGCACCTGAGCACCAAGGGAGACAGGAAACAGGAGGAACCAGAACTTCACCCAGTTGATGGCGCAAACTGATCTGAGTTTCCATATTTCCATACATATCGATTTTGAATATTTCAATCTACCTGGACAGGGATAAAGAGGAGCACGAGTCTAAGAACATCTTCAAGCATGTTATGACTCAAGAAGGCGGTCGCAGCAGGTCATGTGATGCCCCCCCCATGGTGACTCACTTCCTTTGCCCCCCTCCACGGTTCAGTCAATCCTTGGGGGGTGGGGAGGGGGGTAGCATGACTTTTCAGGTTAGCATGTGACCAGAGCGCAAAATAAAAGTCTCCAGTAACTACATAAAAGATGGCAGTGGTTGTTGGTAGAAATCAAGGGGAGTGTGTGTGTGTGTTTTTGTGTGTGGGTGTGTTTGTGTGTATGGGGGGACTGGAACAGGTTATGTTTTGCATTTCTTTTTTTCTATATTTTCCTGGCCTCGCCTTCCGTCTCTCCACTTCCTGTGGAATATTTTCCAAAATAAAAGCCTGACGGCACCCAGGTGTCAGCACTTTGTTGGCACTGAAGAAAGTAAGAAAATATCCTTATATCATAGTTCTTCCTGGGGACCAGTGTGTGTGTGTGTGTGTGTGTGTGTGTGTGTGTGTGTGTGTGCGTGTGTTTGTATGTGTGTGTGTGTGTGTGTAATAGCATTCTGCCTGGTAGCCGCCTGTCACGTAGCGGCAGTTTTAGCGTAGCCGCTAAACCATGGGCCAGACCACCTGGAGATATTTAAGGCCGATTCAGGCTATTAGGCTTAACTACAGGCGTAAAGGCTCGGGCGGAGCGTCCCATCTGGAAGCTGCTGATGTGAAGGAGAGTGGGATCACATGTCTCCCACCGTGCGTGCACACACACACACACACACACACACATACACACACACATATTCTGACATGCCCACCCTCCCCTTACCTGAACCCCCCCTCAATGCAAGACGGTCCTCTTCAATAAGGACGGCACAGTGGTGCAGATGTTCACACTCCTGGAGGGTCTCTGGTTGGATTCCCGCAGGGTTCCTTCGTGTGTGGAGGCTCCACGTTCTCCCGTGGGGTTCCTCGGGGTTCTCCGGGTTCCTCACGCAGTCTAAACCCGGAGATGGACTGGTGGCCGGTGCGGGTGAGCCCCACCTCTCAACCATTGTCAGCTCGTGAATGATTGATTATAGATTTGCACACAACCAATTTATTGAGTAATGCAGTGGTGCAGTGGTTTATCAAACCTATTATTAAATTGATCATCATGTAACAAGGGTTCACTTTGCTGAACTTTGCTGAGCTCCCTGTAGCTCTGAATGGAGTTGGAAGCTTGGAGAAAGCAGGTTCGCGGTTGTGACCACACTGCATCAGGTGGAGCCGGCGTGAACTCCAGGGGTTGGCCTTCAAAGAAGAGACAAGCCAGGGTTCCGCCATTTGAGATTCATTTATTTCAGAATCACTTTAAATTCATCAACAGCCACTTTGTACAACAAAGACCAGTCCGGCACCCGGACGTGGAAAAATTCAAGGGGGGGGTTCAAACAAAAACAACAACAATAACAATAACAGCTTCTCCAAACTGTAAGTGCAATAACTTACTGCAAAGGCACATCATTAAAACGTCTCCTCGGGTCATAGAAATAATTGGTTAATATACAAAAGCAGCTTAAAGCCATTAGAAAATTAGATAGCAGTTGTAACATCGCTGAAAAAGAATTCTTTAGTACACAGAACATCATTTTACACTTTTAACGCAATAACTCTTGGGTTTGCCTCCGGAGGTCCGCTATTCGTCGGCGGCGAGACAAATGTACAAGCAAGAGAAAAATGTGATTGTTCATATTCACACAGCGTGAGGCGGCGGCGTGGCCTCCGGCCGCTTCGTTTCAGTAGTATCGACACGGGCAAAGCTGCAGTATGTGAGCACCGAGGGGGGAACTGCACCCTGGAACACAGGAAGTCCCGCACGCGTCTGCTCTGACCACGTCCTGTCTCATCGTACTGCCCGTTTTTATTCAACCGTCAACATTTACACCCCCGCCTGAATTCCGAAGCCCGAGCAGAGCGCGGTCGTAAAAAAACCTTGCGTGGATAAATTAGAGTATCATCAGCATAGAGATTGTCACGGGAGCCCGAAAGGATCCGGGGATCTAGATTGGAGCGGGGTTTTCATTTTTTTTCCCGGAGTTTTCTTTTCCTTCTCGTGTGAAAGCGGACGGTTTCCGAGCAGAGGGCGGCCTCTCGGGCGGGGCAGCGATGAGTAGAGCTCATGTGTTCCGGCCGCCGGCCAGCTGTGAGGAGGCGAGCCGCGCGAGGAAAAGCATACCGGCAGGCGTCACGGCGAGATGGGCCAGAAGACTAATGAATCCTGTCTCTGGCCTCAGCTGGGGGGCTCCGGCGACGCCCCCGCAATCACTGGACGGACGTGCCGCATTCCTGCGGCCCGGCTCCGATGTCATCACCTCAACATGGCCGCCTCCTCGAGGGCAATCAGGGCCGCTGATTTGGCTCAGGAGCTGGCCGAGCGCAACGGCACCGCTTCGATGCTAATTAGCCGCGTCCCGTCCTGTCGGCCACCTATTTGGCGTGGTCCGGCGGCGTGGAGGGCTTCCTGTAACCCCAGGGAAAACTGTGGAGGTGCTGGCTCACGACCTGCCTTGCTCAACAGGCCGCGTCAGCAGAATCTTCTTAGCTTCAATTGTCCATTTCTGTTTGCCTGATTCTGAAGAATGAAATCTATGTGAAGGATTCAGGGGTCTGCATCAGCGGTGGGGGCTCATGTAAACAGTGTAAAGTGGGCGGGGCTTTTAAAGAACAACGTAATGTAAGTAAATAACCTTAATCGGGCTTGGAAAAAAACAAAAATATAGGATGGCTATATTCGGCACCCACTTCCTGTAAACCCAGTGAGTGGAAGCGAAGCCCGGCGTCCCGCTGAGACCTGAGAGACGGAGGGTTCCAGGACCTCATCTTTTTTTTTTTTTTTTCTTCACGTCCAGAGTCCCTCCTCCTCCTCCTCCTCCTACGGCATCTGCTGAGCGTCACAGTCGCGGATGTTATCACACTGCCGCTGTGGATCTCCGGTCTCTCCCTGTTGGTTTGACCTGTGTTATCGATAGTGCTCGGGAAAGCCCCGCCCCCCCCTTCATCCCCAGGGGGCCGGAAGGGGCTCGGCAGGGGGGGGTCAGGTGGGGGTGGAGGGGTGGGGGGGGGGTTATTGGCCGGGGCATCATGTGGCCCAAGAGATGGCGGCACTGTGTTCCTTGGCCTTCATGCGCAGCGCGGCTATGCTGGAAGACTTGCGGTCGGGGTCCACGTTGAGATCGTAACCGTTGATGCCCCCCCCCATCCCAGGCCCCCCGAACAGGCTGCCCATGTGCGTCTGTCCCATGTGGCCCCCCCCGGGACTCGGCACACCCAGGAAGTCGGACACGCCGCCGTGGCCGTGCGGGTGGGGGGGCATGCAGGAGGGGACGGAGTCGCAGGGCACCACGCAGCCTGGCACCGGAGAGGCGCCGCTGCCGCCGCCGATCCACGACGGGTTCTGGATCTAGGACGGGAAAGGGGGGCGGTTAGAAAGTACCTTGACCCTTCCCTGCGGGGAGAGAACCCCCCTCCCCACCTCACCTGGGCGTAGTTCTCGGGCCGGGTCAGCAGGGGCAGCTCGTAAGCCGTGGAGAAGTGTGTCCGGACCTGCTGCATCTGCCCGAAGCGCTCCCTCTTCCTCCACTTGGCTCTGCGGTTCTGGAACCACACCTGACGGAGGGACGGGGAGGGAAAAACACCATCCGTCATCCGGGCCTCAGAGCCGCCGTTGCCACGGTGAGAGGGGAGCGGGAGGGGGGGGGGCAGCAAGACGTGAAGCGTATAAA
The DNA here is from genome assembly GCF_037954325.1 of Fistularia commersonii. Lineage (NCBI taxonomy): Eukaryota > Metazoa > Chordata > Actinopteri > Syngnathiformes > Fistulariidae > Fistularia > Fistularia commersonii. The sequence continues at coordinate 1,533,108 of NC_141300.1, forward strand.
TTCCAGCACATGAAAGTCCAGACTGCCTTCTTTGGACTTGACGTGTCTTTAAAGTGCCGTCCCAGCACCGCTATTGATGTGGAAATGGTGAGTCCATCCCTCTGTACCTCCTGCACCTCCAACCCTCTGCACCTCCTGCACCTCCACCCCTCTGCACCTCCACCTCCTGCACCTCCACCCCTGGACCTCCACCTCCACCCCCGTCTGCCTCCCTTCAGGCTGCCAGCGTCGACAGATCCACATCTGGGCCTGTAGCCATTCATAAATCACCCCCCCCCCCCCCACACACACACACACACACACACACACACACACACATACACACACAGACACAGACACATCAGAGTGGGATGGGGAGGTGTGGGGGGGGATCTTCTCCGTCCGTCCGTCAGGGTTTATTAGCCGCTAGATTGGATGTTGATGTTGATGGATGCGCCTGCAGACAGACCGTGTGCAGAGCTGCTCCTCCTCTTCATCGTCCTCTTCATCCTCCTTTTCATCGTCCTCTTCATCCTCCTCTTCATCCTCCCCTTTCAGAGGTGTGGCGTCTATCGATGCGTGAGGAGCAGTAGACGGGGTTTCAAGGGCTGCGCGAAGCTCCTGGTTCACAGTGAAGCTCCAGAGACGAAGGTCAGAGGCGGGGCTTCTTGCCCCCAGGCTCCTCCCCTTTTCAACGTGGATTCAGATCTTGTCCTCCGCTCTGCTCTTTTCTCCCATCCCTCTTTTTTTGGGGGGCTCTGTGGGACCTCCTTGTTTATCTGCATCTATTTGTTGCTCTTCTGAAGGGGGGGGGGGCTCAAAGAGCTTCCACGTTGGACTTTGCCTTCTGATTGGAGGGTGATTCCCGAGCCAATCAGCTTGTGGTTTTCACATTTCACAGGCCCTTACATGCAATTTCCCCTCTGTCAGCCCTCCCTCTTCAATTCTTTACTTAAAAAATCCAGCAGCATGATGAGGTCTTCAAAGCCCCCCCCCCGACACCAAGATAAACCTGTCGCCCCTCTGACTTGGTTTTCCAGATGGGGGGGTCCGGTGGGGGGGGGGGGGGGGGTGAAAGCCCCTGTTTTCCACACGGAGCTATGTCACTCCAACATTCCTCAGGTCAGCTGGCGAGATTAGAGGACCCCCCCAACACACACACACACACACACACACACAGCCTGGAAAGCCGATCCTTGGAGTGTCAAGGTGAAGCCCCCCCCCCAATTATATCATGTGTTTGCAGGAGGGCCTGAAATGTGCTCCTCTCCCCCAGAGCTTTGACTGTCTATTATTGTTGAAGGTCCGTCCTGCTCATAACCCCCCCCTCCCACACACACACACACACACACACACACACACACACTAACACACACACACACACAACTTCCAAATGTGATCGGCAGCATGCAGACCCATTTGGGCCCCTCGCCGTCAGATCCCGAGCTCCGTCTCCATCACAGCAACTGAATTTACTCGTCTATTCACGGCCGGCCCCTCCCCCCCCTGCCCCCCCCCCTCAAATCCCCCCCCCCCTTCCTTTTATGTCAGCGAGGGGAAGTGGGGATATTGGAAAGTGAGATGGGAGAATGTTCAAACTGGAGCTTGTTTTCATTTCATGTTTAATTTCCTGACGCCTAAGCCCTTGGCTTTCCGCGGCTCACCCCCGTGACCCCGCCGGGGCCCGCAGACGAGAGGCACGCACACACACACACACACACACACACACACACATTTACATACCTTTTTCACATACTAATTTTGAAATCTGTGCTGGACAAATGTGCCCTGTTTACCCGTCAGACGGGGTTGACAGCTCCGACTCGTCCTTTTGTCTTTTGGGAGTGTGTCGTGTTTCTCGGGGGGGAGGAGGGTTTCCACGGAGACGATAGGAGGGGGTGTTATTAAGTGAGACGAGGACCAGGAGACCTGCGCCATCTTTGCGCGATTGACGGTGGGATTCAAACATCTATCATCAGCTCTGACGGCGAACGCCGACGCCGCCGACGTGTTTACCAACTGCAAGCACTTAGCGCTGCCGTCTGCTTTCAAATGCCGCCGACATCTGCGGAGGAGGCGGCCTGGAGCCGCGGCGGCTCGCGGCGTTTGGCGGCCGTACGGTAATTGCAAAAGACGTTGACAGCGAAAAGGCCGCTTACAGAAACCATTAGAAGGCTTTATTTATGCTCTGGAGAGGAGGAAGAGGAGGAGGAAGAGGTAGAGGAGAGAAGGAGGAGGGAGGCCAGAGTGCACGGCTGCAAACGCAGCTTTGAAGTCCAGCCGTCTCACCTCATCTCCGTCATTCAGGACCGCTGTGATTGATAGAGTGCCTCGCTCACACACTACCTCCTCCTCCTCTTCCTCCTTCTCCACCACCACTGCCTCCATAAAGCGAAGGCAGGTACGGTGAAATTCAAGTCCTGCCGTTTAGTGCTAATTGTCCCTGAGATTCTGGTGGCGGTGCCAGTCATTACCGAGACCTTCATCATCAGAGTGAAACTCAAGGACCTTGACATCGGCGTTCTGGAACAGGAAAAACAAAAAAAAAAAACATCTGTGCTCTGGATTTCGCCGCTCGCTGCTGCAGATGAAAGTGGCCCCGCCCACGCCGCCGCCAAATACCGAGGGGCACTGGGAGCCTGGCAGGCGGTGGCGGCGTGCGGATCCCTGGACTTTGTCTGGATGGACATTGCAATGGAATTGTGGGATTTAGCCATGATTGCGTGCGTGGGCTGCCGGCCCCGTGGGCTCGTGGGCCCACAGGCCCAGGGGCCCGGGGCCGAGCCGCCGGCCCCTCCTCAGCGCTTGCTCGCTGCCAGCTCCAAGGAGGAGGAGGAGGCTAATTGTGTTCATCTGGGGGATAATGTGTATGTGTGTGTGTGTGTGTGTGTATGTGAACGCAACCCGATTGTACTATCCTCCCCACTGTACACCCCCCCCCCCCCCCCCCCCGGCCCTGACTGTGTCTCTGACGGCACGTGGAAATTGAAAGTGGCATCTCAAGTGTTTTTTATTTCCTCGCCAAATAACTTTGATGACTTTTTTTCTTCTCTGTGCCCCCCGGCCCCAGCCAAACACAGTAGCGCCCTTGACCTCTGACCTTCCTGCAGAACCTGCAGCACATAAGTGCCACAGCGGCGAAAAAACACACAGTCACACACGTGACCCCGCCCACCCCAGCAAAGGTGAACCAGAGAACCGGGGGAACCAGAGTTCCGGGTTCTCTGCGGGCTCACCTGCACGCGAGCCTCGGTCAGGTCGGTCCTCAGCGCCAGCTGCTCGCGGGCGTACACGTCGGGGTAGTGTGTCTTCTGGAAGACCTTCTCCAGCTCCTCCAGCTGGTAGCTGGTGAAGGTGGTGCGGTTGCGCCTCTTCTTGCCCTTGTTGCTCTCGGCCTCGCTCTTGTCCAGCGGGCTGGCCAGGTCGGAGCCGGGACGCTCGCCGGGGCCCTTTACGCCCCCCTCCTTCAGGTTCAGGTAACTACCCTCCATCCCGGGCGGATCCACGCTGGGCGGCAGCTCCGACTCCGTCAGGCCGCTGCCGTCCTTCCCTGCACAGGCAGAAACCTGGGGTTAGAAACACAGGTTGCTTCCTGGCCTCCAGCGGCGGTGGCAGCAGCAGCGGTAGCGGCGGGCCTGAGACTTTTGGAAATTTCCAGTGGAGTGTGAGGTTCTCGGCTCTGCTTGCCGTCACCTGACAGCCCCCCCCCCCCCCCCCCCAGTTTAGTTTGGACGCTCCATGTTTGAACGCCGCCGTGGCCTCAGACACCACCTCTCGGGCAGAACCGCCACCACCGCCACCCCCCACACCCCCTGGTCACGCCACCTGAAACCCGAGCCTCACACACACACACACGCACACACACACACACACACATATACACACACACACAGAGAGGGCCCTTAGAGCTGGATGTGGAGCAGCTTTGGGCCTCCGATGTAAACAACATTGTGTTTGTCACCTTCGATTTGGAGGCACCACAGACCCGGCCCTGTTCCTGTTCCCGCCGCCGAAGAAGAACGCCATCCCTTCTCTTCCCCACACACCCACATACACGCACACACCCTCAGTGTCGCCAGCCTTTTGTCTCACGCTCGGATCAGGTTCGAGATAATTAGCTTCGCCGCCATGTGCTTGTGAGCGCGTTTACTTTGTCACTTTGGATTGTCGTGGGCTCACAGTAATAAGCTCCCTGTCAGTCCCGAGAAGCCAGCGCGCCGAGGGACGGGGGCTGCGGGGCCGGCGGGGGCAACACCTCCTGCAGGAGTCAGAGGGATGACGGAGCTGGGCGGAGGCCGTCTACAGCCGCGCATGTTTGTTTTCAGGGATTAGTGCACGTCTTGGCCCGGGCGTCCCACAGCGAGATGTCAGCGCCCCTCCTCCACCCGCCTACCCCGCCCCCCAGCTCTGACTCACACTTGCCCCAACTGAGACTAATGAAACAGCACAGCCTGCCCTGGTGGAGTTCATGACCTCGGAGCGCCGCGGCCCACCTGTCAGCCCCTCTTAGAGTCTCGGTGCAGACAGATGCTCTGACGTTACCCCTCCTACCCCCCCCCCCCTGAACTCCCCCCCTGCCCCGGGGGCCTGGGCATGACTGCACTCCGAAGAAAGAAGAGGGTTAAACTCCAGAGTTCCTGTTCGCCGTTTGCATTCGTGAGGGAAAAGCAGCGTGCCCCCGAGCAAGGGGCGGGGGGTAAAGGACGCAGCCCGTCTCCCAGATCTGTACCTTAATCACGCCCCCAGCCCCCCACCCCAACCCCCCAGCCCGTCTCTCTTCTTTCTGACACGCTAATGTTAACCACACACACTTCTCAGCTCCAGGCTGCTGCACGCCAGGGCCGCCTCTGCACGCCGTTTCTCTGCACGCCGTCTCCGTGTCCTGTGCGCACCGGGCTGTCCCCCCTGAATCCCATCACGCTCGATTCCCTCGGCTACAGCATTTCTGGGATCCAGAGGGACAGACGCTTTTTTTGTTTTCGCCCCCCTGCCGCAAACGCATGGCGTATCACTGGCTGATCCCGCTATTTGCTGCACCCCCCCCCCCCCCCCCCCCCTCGGGGGGGCCCCACAAGGTCACGTGTTTACCGGGGTCAGCAATTTAAGCAGCGCTGGCAGCAGAGCAAGGACATCAAAGTGTAATTTGCCTGCTCGTAAAGCAGCCGGGCCCCTGGGCCTTTACGGGCCGGGCCGGGCCGGGTCAGGGGGAGACACATAAAAGAAGCACTATAAATTAGTAACCCGGGGAACGGGTTAATGGAACCCGGGGAACGGGTTAATGGAAGCCAGGAACGGGTTAATGGAAACCAGGGAACGGGTTAATGGAACCTCAGAACGGGTTAATGGAAGCTGGGAACGGGTTAATGTAACCTTGGAACGGTTTAACGACTGAACGGCGATCAGAGAGGGCGGGATGCTTTCAAAGCGCCCTCTCAGATGTTTCCTCGGCAGCAGAGGATGGTCCTGCTCCCCGGCAGGTAGCCGCGCCGGTGGCGGCGGCAAGGACGGGTTCTTCTGCAAGGCCGGCTTCTCCTCGGCGGACGGGGGGGGGGCTCCCAGATGTTCTCGAGGAGAGCTCCATGCCAGCAGCTCAGCCAGGAATGCGTCTTCCGTGGGAAACCGAAGAATCTCTCTGCTCAACATCAGGCGGCGGCGCTCTGACACCATCATTACCTCACGACTGTCACAGCACCTCAGGCCACGCCGTGCACGCCCCCCCCCCCCCCACAAAAAAAAATCTAAATTCACAACACTGGAGAAAACAGCAGCTTTTGAAGGCTGTGATTGAGAACACATTGTCCGAGCTCGAGTCTCCAGGGTCGCAGAGACACCAAAGGCCGGGACGGACAGTGAAGTACGCTGCCGAGCTAACCCCCCCCCACACCCCCCCGAGAAGACGGGAAGGTTTCTGAGCGGCATCCAGCCGAGCAGAAATCTCTTTGGGCGATTTCTCACCCCAGAATAATTCATCAGGCCAGAAGAATGAGGGATGGTCCTCGACGGGCAGAAGAATGGCCCGCACCAAATCTGGACTCCCATAACAACTGAAACACGCCATCTCCACAGTTATTTTTTTGCCGTCAGCGGGAAAGAACCTCGTTTTCTGGCCTTTTTTTTTTAAAAAAAAAAAAAAAACAGAAAATAAAAAGCGGGATTCCATCGGGCCGAACGGGAAGACGGGAATTCAGAATTTCCTAATCATGGGCGTGGAGGCATCTGCGGCGGGGCATCGCCACTCGCCTTGCCGTCTAGATGGCCGCCATCTCGACCTGCAGGGGGGCACGGGGACGTGTGTTGGTAAGGTCTTTTGATTCCATCCCCTGATTTATTGCAGTTGAAAGACACATCTGATGGCGGATCATCACTCAGGCATCCGCTAATTGCTAACATGGACGCAATGTGTTAGTCATCAGGAGTCGCCGTGCGTGTCCTGTGACATCACTTCCCCCGCCGGTAAACACGTCCTCCGATTAGTCTGTTTTGACAGGACGCGTTTCATAGGCTGCCAGGACGCTTTGGGGTCGTGTTTTGGTTTCTTCATACTCTGAGAAAAATGTTTTGCATATCAGAGGATGCGCCGCTCTCCTGCCGGCGAGGGGGGGGGAGGGGGGGCTGGACAGCGAAATATTGACGGTTTCATAAAAGTATGAGACATTTATTTGAAAAATAGGAGGTGGTCAGAGGTGGTTCCCTCAAACGCACCGCTCTTCCTGTGTCAGGAAGAGTCTTTGTCATTGTAAACACACCCGTCACATGGGGGGGGGGTTACAGGGCTGGAAATATAGGCTGGGGGCGGGGTTCCATGTCCAACCTGCGTGGCAAGTTGGGGCGGTTAATCCCTCATAACCTCCCAATAACACACGATTCGATTCCACAGCACCGCAAATAACAGCCTCTGAATAAACCAGACAAATAAATCAACAAACACGTCCGAGGTGTAGGGGGGCACCAAGCCCCCCCTCCGTCAACGTGAACAGACGTTCCCACGTGCACAACTTTCTCAGAGAAAGTCTGAATCCCTGGGAGAGTCTGCGGTGGTTACCCACGCCATGACCGCCGGTGTGCTGGCCTGGAGTCCGCCGGGGGCATTAACCCCAGCCTCGTGCCCCCCCCCCCCCCCGGACAGGGACTCTCCTGCTAGGGTTTGGGGAGGCTGAATAACAGCCGCCCGACCCGGAGATCCACATCTGCCTCAGATTAATGCAGATCTCTCCTGCCGCGCCGACCCGCATTCCTCGGCGCCGGCGGCTCCGGCCTGGACGCTCCCGAAGCAGGTACGGCATCCTCCGTCCCCCTCTGTCCACCCCTTGGCACCGCCGCCGACAAGCCGTCGCTCAAACTATAGATTTCCTCCTCTGTGGAGGCCTGCCCCTGTGAGACAGCAGGTCACCTGAGGTCCACTCCTCCACCTGCCGGCCATGTCTGACTTCCAGCAAGTTGTGGTTCACCTGCACAGCTAACAGGCTAACAGGCTAAGCAATTTTACATACAAGTATTTTTCAAAAGTATTTTGTGGAGTTTTGGAGCTAGTGTTATGCATAACAACACTAGCGGGATCAATGTATATATTTATAGAAAAATATATATTGTTTATATATATATTAACACACACACAAAATATATTTCTGCACTATTTATTTTTTTGCCAGTGTGTGTATGTGTGTTTCCGTCCGCGGGCATCCTATCCTGACTTCGTGTGTGTGTGTGTGTGTGTGTGTGTGTGTGTGTGTGTGTTTCCGTCCGCGGGATTTCTGTCCTAACAGTATGTATGGCGCCTTCACGGAGCTGCAACATTTTAAGTAAATATTACCGGTTTATTTAAACGCACCGCGGTGCGTTCGCTGACGGCCTGCCGGCGGGTCGGGAGGCGGATCCGGGGTTCTGGAAGGTTCTGGCACCGGGTCGACATCCGGATGACCTTCTGAATTGTTTTGTTTTTTATTTCAGCTTGACGTTTGTGTTTCAACTTCCGGTTTCAGGCTGGCGTCTAAAAGCCGCTCGAAATGACATTTCAACTCCACATTTCATGTCCATCAAATTTAGAAAAAAAATTAAATCCGCCGCTTTCGAGTCGGCGGGACTATTTCGAGTGTGCGTGGAAATAAATCAAAATTAAAAAAATAAAAACACTTTTTTTTGCAAGTTCGTTTTCCACGCCTGGGTAGATGTGTGTGGATGAGGGTCGTGCGCGGTGACGGGGACGCGAATCGGAATCCAGCCATTCTCGGAAACGCTTTCGACCGAATATCCATTGATTAGTTTTGATAGATTCTACATGTTCGGGGCACTTTTTCCGCGCCTCGCCGCGCACACTCACCGTAGCAGGGCAGCATGGCGCCGTTGTGGCCCCCGTCCGGGTGCAGCTTGCCCCCCTCGGGGGGCGTCTTGCAGGCCGGCCGCTGCATGAAGAGCTGGTACTTGCCGAAGGGCCCCTCCTCTGCGCCGTCCAGCGCCGGGCACTCCGGCGGGAAGGGGCTCCTCGGCGCGGGGCCTTTGGCCCCCAGGAACGGCGGGCTGTACTTGGCCTCGGCGGCGGCGGAGAACGTCCTGAACGGGTTGCTCTGCGGGTCCCGGCCCGGGGCCACGGACGGGCTGTAGTACGAATCCATGGAGGTCATGTCGCAGTACGAGACGCACGTATCCGCGTTCATGCCTAGAGACTCGGATCTGAGGAGGGAGCGGGTCCTCAAGCTCCTCTTCCTCCTCTTCCTCCTCCTCCTCCTCCTCCTCACACGGCTGCTCTTCTCCGCGGATTTTCACGCACTGACAAAACTCACGCTGACGCACTCACACACACACACACACGCACACACGCAGCCGCATCTGGGACTGGTTACAACGAGAGAAAAAAAACCAAGAAGAGGAAAAAAAATAGGAGAGAAGGATCAGATGTTTTCCAGAGACGAGCAGACGCTGGGAGCGTACCCACGCACGCACGCGCGTGCATGTGAGTGGCCGGGGCCTCTGGAGGTGCCTTGCTCACCGAGCTGACGCGCCGCTCGGCCTCCGTGCACGTCTGACGAGGCCGCGCCGCCGACGGGCCGCGGTCTTATTCAGCCGCCGGAGGAGGAGGTCAAACTCCTCTTCCTCTCCTTCCTTCCTTCCTTCCTCTTCTTCTTCTCGTTTTTGCTGGAACACGCGGGAGCCTCGACACATGACGTTAATGTGATTAGCGGATGAATGGATGAACGGATGAATGTGACAGCTTTGATTCCCGCGGCCGACCTAACCTCTGACTTCTCCTCCTCCTCCTCCTCCTCCTCCTCCTCCTCCTTCTTCTTCTTCTTCTTCTTCTTCTTCTTCTTCTTCCCCCTTTTCTAAATATCGAATTAAACGGCGCTGTTTCCGTCGCGCATGTGCGTGCGTGTGAGGGAGTGGGTGCTTCTTTTATTTTTAATTTTTATATTTATTTGTATTTTATTTGGATCACCGTTGAACCCGCGCAGACTTCCGGCCTGGGGACCCCGGAGGACCCGGACTGCCAGGGTTTCTTCTCGGGTTCGTTTTCCGGCCTTCATTCCAACGCACCGCCGGCGTTCAGAAAGCATTTATTACGGATCGGACGCGACGGCCCCCCTCCCCCTTGAACCCCCGGACCCCCCCTCGCCGGACCCGGTGTCGTGGACCGGGCTCCTCTGACGCGGGACCCGGGAGACAACCGGGCCTTTATCCGTTTTTCCTGCAGACTAATTAAATCAGTTGTTCAGAAACATTTCCAGAATTGTCCTTCCTGTAAAAAACCCTTTCAGAAACTACAACAATATCATTATTATTATTGTTTTGTTATTGTCATTAGAAAATATTACTGTTGTAATTCATTATCTTCATCACTGTCATTATTGTCGTTATAATAATTACTACTATCATCATCACCAAGCATAAGACTTTTTGTAAGTAAATCAATAGGTGTTCATTTGATTTGCATTTAACAATTAATGTCAGTACTATGAATATGTACAATAATATATTGACAGCATTTTATGGTGCAAATCTAATTTAACCAAATTATGATTTCATCTAAATATTTTTTCTGTCGTCGCTCTAATAATAATAATAATAATAATAATAATAGTAATTAGTATCATTACTATTATTACTGTTGTTATTGTTGTTGTGGTGGTGGTGGTGAAAACATAATCGTTTCTCTGGGTCTGAATTGCGGCTGAACCGCGGGCTTTGGACGGGATCCGGGTCCAAACAAAGCGGGAAAGGCCAAGGCCTCGTCTGTTTTCCAATCAGACGGCGGATTTTAAGCGTTTATATTATTATTATTTACAGTAATATTAGTGAAATAATCATTTTTTTGTATTATCATCATTATGTTCACGGCAATAATAATAATCAGAAGAAGTAGGATAAATAATAATAATAATAATAATAATAATAATAATAATGTAATTGTTTTTCTCGCTTTCCGTTGCGGTCACGGTGTTTCTCCAAACACGTTGAGTGGCTGTGCTGTGTGTGTGTGCGTGTGTGTGTGTGCGTGTGTGTGTGTGTGTGTGTGTGAATTAGTTTTTAAAAGTATCAGTTTCCGGTCGGCGTCCGTAGCCGCGGTCAGGTGTTTCCCGCCGGTTTGCTGCAGAAAGTATCCGGATACCGTCCGCTTTGAATTCGGCCGAAAACGATCATTTCGAAATTCCTCCTCCTTCTCCTTGGACCGGGGGGAATTTCCAGGATCGATCCCACGTTTTCTGCCGCGGAGGGGGTCGAACATCAGCCCGGTCCTCCCGCCCGGCACCAGACCCGGACCGGGGCCCCCCCAGACCCCCACATTTACATTCGGAAACAAACAGGGTGGTTGTGAACTGCTTTTTCGTGCACCCCCTACCCTTCACAGTTTGGGTTTCGGAGGTTGTGGAGATGCTGCGGCCCCGGGCCGGGCGAGTCGGGGGCCTCCTCCTCCTCCTCTGGTTAATGCGAACCACTCTGTGCTGCAGGCCGGGCTGTCAGATACACATCGCCGCTGCAGACATTCCCTCTAAAAGGGTTGGGGGTTCAAGTAAATGGCAACTTGTCTGTTTGACTTCCAGGTCCTGAGTGGTGGTGGTGGTGGTGGTGGTGGTGGGGGGGGGGGGGGGGGGGGGGGGGCTGCCTCTGGGGTTTGTGTTGGCACAGCTTCTTGCACGTTCACGGCAGGGTCCCCTGAAACCTGGTGCTCTTCTGCACCAGGTCGTGCGTGTGTGTGTGTGTGTGTGTGTGTGTGTGTGTGTGTCAAGGTAGGGATGGGGGGTTGAACCTGTGCCCCCCACCTATCCATATTCTGCTGGGGGGGTGTACATCCTCTGTCTGAAGTGCTGCTGTAAGAGTCCATGTTCAGGATCATGGAGCATTGAATTAATTTGCCCCCCCCCCCCCACACAAACACACACACCCTTGCAAAGTGCTCTGCTCCTCTGCCTAGCGTAGAGTCCGCCGTCAGCTCTTGAACCCGTTGATCCCCAGGAAGGAGCCGGGGCAGAAACGTGACATCTCTGCCGCTGAGGTCCAGGACGGTGCTCGCTGCAGGAGGTGACGAGGGGGCTTGGGGGGTGGGGGGTGGACGCCCCCTCACCCCAAGAATAAGGTGGTAGGACTGGTGGGGGTGAGCTCATGTTTCCGAACCCGCCAAGGCCTTTCCAGACTCCTCCACGTCTGTTTTCACGTTTTCAATGTCATTTATCACTTTTTATATTTTCTGACAATCAAGTCTGAAAGTATTCTGGGATTGAGTTGGATTTCTGGAAAACACCCCCCGCCCCATCCTATGTGTGTGTGTGTGTGTATGTGTGTGTGTGTGTGTCTCAGAGGGTTGCTACAGCTCCCACTAATTTAGCCCATGAACTCGCACCCGCATATGGAAAACTCCCACCGTTGGCATGGCAACCGGACGACAATATTTGTCCCCATGCACAATGCACGAGAACCCCCCCCCAAAAAAAATGCTTGTTCGGCCTGGCGCTTGCCGTCCTGCCGGGCGGACGGGGAACACAGACGTGCAAACTGCTGGTCCTCACTGAGGTTTGTAAAGCAGATCATTACTTGAAAGTGAGGGGGGCGGGCACATTGGGGGGGGGGGGGGGGCAAATGGCGCTCGCCACACCCTGAATGTGTGTGTCAGAGACAGAGACACCAGATTTTTATGTGTAGCCTTAAATTGGTTTCACATGGGCTGGCATACACTGCATCAGCAGATTCTCTGATCAAATTAGGCAGAGATGAGGAGGTGGGGGGGTGGGGGGGCGAGGGGGCCGAGGGGGGGCAACGGCGGTTGTACTGATGTATAATTCAATCAACAAGACGGAGCGGGGGCGGACAGAGGGGACGCTGTGCTGCCCTCGCCCCCCAGCACTAAATCTGCTGCATCCTTGGACGGCTGGCCCACGAGGCAGAACCCCCCCCCCGGTACAGTGTGGACACCTGGGGGTGGAGAACATCTCAGGGGTATTTCTGTCCCTGCAGAAGAGCAGTGGAACCGATGCGGCGGGACCCAAAACTAACCGATCGATTCATAACCACTTGTGAGACCAGTCTGTCGCCTCTTTGTGTCTTCTCGTGTATCTGCAGTGGGGGGACTGCTGGCACCATGAGGGGCGCTGAGATGACTTCCAGGTTGTGCAGAAGTCCGGATGTCCCCCCTCTGACCTGCTCTGGGCAGAGCAACGTAATGAATGGCGGTCAGGTGTTTCTGTGAGACCTTGAAGACCTTGGTCTGGAGCGGTTGCTGGTTGAAGTCCGGAGGAGCCTTTTGGACCTGCTCCCAGACACTTACTGCTCCATTTTCAGATCTTCCGTCCTTTCCAGTGTTTCACCTGAGGAATGAATCCATCCCTCTCTTGGCTGCGGTTCCCCCTCCAGCCACCGGAGGCAGCATCAGCCCCCAGCCCCTCCGTCAGGAGCCAGAAGAGCAAACCTCTTGTTTTCCTTTCTGTCTTTCCAACGCAGAGATCCAGCCAATTCATATTTTAGCAAAATTCAATCTTTCATTCGGGGCTTTTTGCCCCCCGAACCCTCCCCATATACCCTGTTGGATGTGTCAGCTGAGTGCTTCATGGAACCAGGGGGGCTGGGAGAGAATTCCAGAATTTCCAGCGTTGTGTTTCCAGCTGCTCCTTCCAGACTGTTCTTTGGATCCGGATCTCCCGACTTCTGGTCAAAGTCTGATCCCTCAGGCAGTGAGGGACCACGGTAAGGTGTGACCTTCACCTTCAGCTCCACTGAAACAAAAACTACAGGTGAAGAAGTAGATTTAATGGTCACCATGGAGGTGGAAGCCACCACAGCGTTCATGGAATAATATCCATGGACAGTCAGATGCCTGTTTTTATCTTCTCCCTGCACTGAAGAACCCTGTTAGGTAACTCCACACATATTCTGGCTAAAGGGTTCTCTGCGAGCCCTGGAACCCCTCTGAGGAGCAGCAGTCCCTTCCTCGGCGTGGGAGCCAGAGTGGAGCTGAGGTCCATGGTCCCTGGTTCCTCTGCACTGAGACACCGCCTGGCTCCTGGGCTGGGTCCCGGAGCTGCAGAAGGTTCCTGCAGTGAGGGAGGAGCTGATGTCAGGACAGGCAAGTTTGGCCTTCTGGAGGTCCACGTAGCAGCTCTGTTTCTTCTCTGCAGTCAAATGCATGCGATAAAGTGCCTTAAAGAACTAAAAGCTGGAGTAAAGGAGCGAGGCTGGTATCTGCGGGGGGGGGGGGGGGCAGAAGATCAGATGTCTCCAGTGTGGAACATGTTCCTGCCTTAACATATTCATGGCGGCGCCTCGCTCTAATAACGCTCAAACCCAGGCAGCACGCGGGATGCTCAAACACAGGACATATGGAAGGCTTCAGAGGAGCTCCATGCCTGTGGACACGTCCTGCAGATATCACACACACACACACACACACACACTCACACACAGAGTGATGCAGTCCATTGCTGGTGTTGAATGTCCTCCTGTTGAGCTCCCACTGATCACGGAGCAAGGCCGCGATGAAGATGGCGAGCCGCCCTTCTAATGGCGTGCAAATTGATTGCAGACTAAAAAAAAAGAAGAAGAAGACGTGGCCGTGCAAAGCGTTCTGAGAAGATTGCACTGCTATCCTGTAATTTGGACTTATTGTTGGATGACGCCACGTGCTTTGTTTCCAAAGTAGCAGCAGCAGCACCACCTCTTCCACCACCACCGCCACCTCTACTGCCTCCTTCCTGCCTCCTTCTCCTCCACTGTCTCTTCCACCACCTCCTCTTCCATCATCACCACCATCTCCACCTCCTCCTCCTCTTCCTCCTCCTCCACTTTCCAGAAGGTGTTCTGTCCTGTCTGTACTGCAGCCACTAGTCAACTGTGATTGCAGACTATTAGTGAAGATGTGTGAGTGGTTTCTGGTATGGCGGCAGCAGCGGTGCAGCGTCCACCTCGCCGAGGTTCTCGCGCACAAAGGCTGTCATTGAAGGGCGTCCTAATGCGAGTCAAATGCTCCGGGGCTGAAAATAGCCGTAGGCTTGGCGGTGGCCCCGCTCCTCCCGTGAGCACTCCGGGCCAGAGTGGTCGGTGGGACAAGCGTCGGGAACCGAATGAGTGGCGAAGCTCCTTGGACGTCCTCGTCCTGCACCTCTGCCGGCCTGGGGTTCGGTTTCGTCATTTGGCTGTAAGCGGACACCGGTGGCGCGTTGACCCAGCTCCTCCCGTGGCGGCGGGCCGAAACCAAATAAAGATGTCTGCCGGCCGCATCGAACTCTGGAAGGACGTCGAGCCGCATTCCCCTGAAATGAATTCTCCGGGATGAAAGCCTCTCGCAGCCCCCGCCCGTGACCCCTGACCCCGTCCGTGTTTGCGCATGGGGGCGGTCCCGAAACCGCGCCTCCCTGATGGGATCCCTCGGAGTCGGGCCGGGTGGTCGGGAAAGCCCGCCATCCCGCCCTATTTCTCTCGGGGTGAAGGGAGACGGTGCAGTCACCACGGCAACCTTTCACCCTAGGGCGGACCGCAGCTAGCCAATAGCACGCAAACATCTAGCTAATAATTCAATCTGTGTTTTTCATCCAAACCCGACTGGAGATCCTCAGACCAGCAGGAGGCCCTTCCAGTCCAGGTCGGGCTCACCGCCACAGCTGGGGGGGGCTGGGGGGGGCTGTTGGCGGCGGGGGGGGTGCTAACCCTCAGGTGGTCAGGAGTCACCACCTGTAGCCCAGTAGTGTTAGCGGCAGGGGATGCGAGCGCTAACCTCTGCCCTCCCCCTCAAGCCAGGCAGGATGTCACACACACACACACACACACACACACACACACACAAACAAACACAGATGCCCCCCGAATTCCACTCTCACTTGAAACAGTTGCCTGTTACCCCCCAGTTCTGCCCCCCCTCCTGTTCAGGTTACCCACCCCCCCGACCCCCCCTCAGGCCAGCCTTAATCCAATAGTTCTGGGAGGAGGTTAGGCAGGAAGACATGGTGGTTGGTGACCACCATGTGTCTTGGGGGGCCCGAGTCCAGCTGGAGACCACCTCCACGGTCTCCTCCGGGTTCCCCCCCCCTCCTCCACATCCGCAGAAAGGAGGATCTGGTAGGAGGTCTGCCGCAGGCTCGGTTCCTCTTGGCTACTGGAGGCCGCGAGATGTTCCTTGTTGCGAAAGGAACCATCCCGATGATGGCGTTGAGTGTCTGACACTTCCTGCTGCTCTCCAGTTGGCTGCAATCTAAAGCTGGAGGAAACCTATTTCTGTATCCCTATATCATTTTCTGTATCAACTTCTTCTACCATGCCTTCTGGAGCGCTTCCACGGGCAAACCGGGTCACGAAGAGAGCGCATCTCCATCAGTGGTAGAGGAGCTGTGTGCACGCCGACCTGCCATGAGCGCTCATCAGCCGAGGAAGCCGAGCTGACAAGGGAACGTCCAGGAAGCGGCAGCAGATCTCCAGACCCCGAGGTCAAGCTTCGCCGAAGGCCTAGGAGGTACAGGGCAATCTTCTCACGGGTTTTCACTGTGGAGAGTGTTTCTGGGGTCATGCTTGGTCCTCCTCAAACTGCCATCAAATGGCATGATGGCTGGAGAAGCTCTGCAGGAACCCTCTGGATCTGTTGAGCAATGTGTGGATTTGGACCAGAGACCTCCAAGCTCATAAAAGATAAATGACACCCAGAGAGCCGCAGGACCCGTGATGCGGTCGGATGTATCTCCGCCCACCATCGCCACTTTCTCCACCGTCCTTCCTGGACTTCAAACCAGAGGCGAAAAGGGCGAAGCCGTCTCAGGCCGCGCTCATTTCCTGTCTCGCCACCGGAACGCCCCCGCCCACCGCCCGACCTTGCTGCCCCGCTCTCCTCCTGACAGGAAACCAAAGACGCGGTTCCTCCGAAGCATCCAACTGGGAGAACCGGTGCGGTACCTCCAGGCGGCAGAACCCGCCGCTCCCGCTCACCTGGCGGAGGTCACATGGCGCCGGTCTCCCAGGTAACGGTGACCCCGGAGACGGCGGAACAGAGCAGCACTCATGGCTCTAATTGGCCGGAATGTCCTGCTGAGACAAGAAAGGAGCTCTTTCACATGGCAGCTAATCAGAGTCATGCTCCCGCCGAGGAGGACGTTCCTTCAACAGCTGCCTTGTCCTCTCCGCCGAGAAGGTCCCGCCGCCGCTAGAGAGGGACCTTCTCGCTGGCGCCGTTCTCGTTCCTCACCCCTTCTCCTTCTCCGCCCGTCTGTTCATCAGCGGGGCAGTTATGAAAGCGGGCCACGCGGGACCTCCGTGCATCCGAAGCCCAGATCTGCTGGAGGACGGAGAACTTCTCCTGCTCCTCCTCGGCGGCGCCAGGCTCCCGCCGCGTCCTTCAGGAGATGCGGGATTGCGAAACGGCCCGCGGTCAGATTTCATTAGCCCTTGTTAGAGGAGCCGAGGAACTCGTTCCACCTCGGCGGAGGTCCAGGGCGGCCGAGGTGGACGCTTGTTTGCACTTGGAACAGCCGGGGGGGCCAAGCTAGGTTAGAACATCTGGACGTCCCGCTCGGTGCTGTACCTCCGTTCACCAACAGGAGGTTGTTCTTCTCCGGCTGAGGACAGTCAGTAGACCATGAGACCCTTATGAGTTTCCATGGTAACCTGTGATGACCGGCGATATCTTCAGGGCGTTAGGACTCCTGCTCCTGAGCAAGAGGGTTCCGGGTTCTCATCCCGTTGTGGACCGGGTTCTCTATGGTCCCCCTATGTTCTCCTACCCGGGAACACTCTTCTGCCTGGTTCTATCTCCATGTTCCCCCATGTTCTACATCCAGATTTCTCTCCATGTCCAAAGCCAGTCATGGGGTTCACTGAATGCACCAAATGAATGGTTGGATGTCTGTGATTGACGGCTGGCTTGTCCAGGTTAAGCCCCGCCCCCTGACCCCACAGTCAGCGGCGATCGGCTCGGCACCTGGCAAAAAATAAATGAATCGATGGATTGAGTGTGTGCACGCAGGTGTGTGTGCAGGTATAAGACCCCCGCCTCCCCCAGATGTGGGCCCTCCGTTCTCCGCAGGGGGGGGTTGTTACTGTAAATGTGGAGGCCTTCTTGGCAGTGGGGGCGGCGGGCGGGGGGGGGTTGTCTTTCTTGAACAATATGACAGTTGGCGAGCGGGCGGCAGCGCATTGAACACACATGTTGGAGAACACGCTGGTCTGCACGCCGGCCAACAAGGGTTTCACAATGGAACTCCACAAGCGCTGGTGAGAACCTTCTGACGGCCCCGAATACAACGTTAACATTTTCTCCTTAACCAGCCTTGACTGTCTAATCCCCCTCCTCCCCTCCAGCCCCTCCTTGCCTTAGTAGCGAGCCATGTTTTCGCAGACCTCACCTTCTCCGGGGACTTTGATTGGCTCTGAGAATCCAACCGACTTGAAGTAATTTATGGAACTAGTTCACTGCATGCATAGTGTAGCTGTGTGTGTGAGTGTGTGTGTGTGTGTGTGTGTGTGTGTGTGTGTGCGTGGGGTGAGGGGGGGCTCATTTTCTTTATTATAATGCCAGGCCTTTCCTGACACAGTAAACAGCTGTGAGTCCACATGAAGGTCTGATGTTCTGAGCTGGGATAAATTGTGTCACAGCTCCACGTCCCCCCCACCACCACCCCGGTCATTTGTGAATCCTGTGCTTTTCCTCCCTTTGTTGTTCAGAGAAAACACTTTTCTCTCCCCGACTCTGGCAAATGTCATCAGAAGCGCTGGGGCTGATTAGCGCCCCCCCTCGCTCCAGCTGTTTCTTTACGGCGCTGGGATTTGTTGAAGCCCCGTTCACAGACAATAATAATTGGGATGTTTTTGTGCGGTTGATCCCGCTCTCTAAATTTAGCGTCTCACATGGCGAACACAAGGCCCGGCCGGCCCCGCCATTAAACCTGCAAACTGCGTGGTTCCTGAAATTGGCGGCCCCGGACAATTAGAGCGGAGGGGTCTGCCGGGGGGGCGCTGGCCGGGGGCCAGCGGAGGCTCGTGATGCGTCCTGAAAGGTAGCAGCGTTGATGGAGGGTCACGGACAAAGGCTCCACACAGCAGCTCCCTTTTGCTTTACGCCTCAAACTCACGCGCCGGGCCCTTCGATTGCTGATTGAATTACAGCTAATCATTCAATTACAGTCACATGGAGGAGCATCATCCGTTGTCTCGACCCCCTCCTCCTCCAGGAACGTGGATAACGGCCGCTGTGTGCTGCTGCTCGTGGGAAGCATCAAAACAAAATGTCTGAGATGTTAGCACCGTGACGGCCACCTAGCTCGCACTCGTGGAGGGACTATTCCCACCGGCGGTTCCGCGGCTCGGCATTCTCCTCCACACGCTGAGTGGGGTGCGACTTCAGTTGCCGTTACCTCGGTATCTCCTGCAAAATAACACGATGGCGCCTGCAGGCGCGATCCCTCCGTCCAAGCGGATGGCTCGGAGATCTCGTCGCCAGCCGGTACCACGTCACATGATTCGGGAGAGAACCTTCAGGAAAAACCCATATCCTGACTTTCTGAAGGATCTCCGAAACCGCGACTCCTCCAATTCCCTCGTCCAGGTAATTGACAGAGATACCTTGGAGCCGGAGCTTCTGCTGGGATCGATCCCGACACCTTGTACTTCATGGTAAGTAGGGGTGAAGGACTTCATGGCGGTGGGAGCTGGCGCTGCTCCCGGTGTGTGTCTGAGGCCTCATGCGGGGTCACTTCCAAGGTTTCCTTCCATGTGGAGATCTTTGGCGGCAGCGGGTGTTGAGAGGCAGCAGTGAGCCGGGGAGGAAATGGGGTCTGGCATGTTGACTCAGGAGCAAATCCCCCTGGACGGCCGCGCAGGCGGCTATTAGGGTTTAATGGCCCCCGCCGTCCTCGACGTACCGCCGCCGCCGTGAGCGCTGGCTGATGAGCGGCTGGCGTGCGGCGCTGGCGTGCACGGCCAGAGGACGCTGATCGTCCGGGAGCCGCAATCAACGCTTTGGACGGATGAGTGCAAGCCCACCATCCATGGGGGGGGGGGGGGGGGGGGGGGTAATGTTACACTGCTGTTCATGTTTTCACGCATGCTCTTACACACACACACACACACACACACACACACACAAACACACACACACATGCTAGATGTTGGGAGTCTCCAGTTGGGACTGGAACGTCCCAAATTGTGCTTCTTCCTCCCCAAAGTTAAATCTCATTACCTCGGGTTCCAGGTGGACTTGCCGCCATGCCGAAGGTTAAAACCCTCGCCACTTCCTATTTGTGTGCGTTAGCTGGCAGATGGACAGCCAGTCACAACAGACACAGCAGAGCCACCCCGGGTCTCGGAGGGCTGAAGCGCTACCAGAGAAGAAGAAGACCGCATAGTCAGGAGAACCAGAGAGAAGAACTGGATTCTACAGCGCCATCACTCCACCACCATCATCTTTGTTCTGGTGTGGAAGCGGAAGGGTGAAGCGTGGTGTATGCAGGGTGTCGGTTGCACCACCACCCCAGCTTCAGGAGGCATCGGGACGTGGTCACCTCACCTCCACGTCTGCGGCCACTGGTAAGAAGGCAGGACCCACCTTCTTGATTTTTCAGCACCTTCACGGGAGCGTCCACCGCTGATTGCCTGACGGAGAAACATGCCGCCACGGTCTGCTTCCTGATAACGGCCCGGCTTTCTGATGTCTGAGGAGGAGGAGGATGAGGTCCAAGAGGGGCCTCTTTATGTTCTAAACACTGCAGGTCTGAACTTATGAGGTCCTCGTGATGCGGTGATGTCAGGAGAAGAATGTGCCAAGAACACCATGTCCGGGGGACGGTGTGAGGCCAGGACCAGGACCCGGTGAGAGGGTGAAATTCCTGGAACCATCCGGAGGGTCATTCTGAAGCCGCAGACGTTTGAGAACAGAGCAAGTCACGTGCCGCATCAGAAGGTCTGCGGCTGCAGGACGCACTCACTGACCTCCCAGAGCGTCCTCACCCTCTCACACACCTTTATGTGTTCACCCACTGCTTCTCTGCTGCCCACCTCATGGTCTGGACGACATCACATACATCAGCCACTGTCTTCCAGTCATTCATTCTTCATCTATCCATGTCCATCCACACATCCATCCATCCATCCGTCTGTCCGTCTTCATCCATTCATTCGTCATCTATCTTCAATCCATCACATGTTCATCAGTTCTTATCATCCACCCGTTCATTCGTTCATCCATCTATGTCACCCATCATCTGTTCATCAGTCCTCATCATCCATTCATTCATCCATCAATCTCACAGCTTATCATCACCCCATCTATCCAGTCATCATCCATCCATCCATCATCTATCCATCACCCTTCCATCCATCCATCCATCCATCCATCCATCCATCCATCCATCCATCCATCCATCCATCCATCCATCCATTAACAATCCAGCCATCCATCCATCCAAACTTTGACACCATCCATCATCCCTTTCTCCATTTTAATATTTTACTGACATCTATTGTTGGTTCTGAGTACACCAAACCATCACCCCTCCATCCATCCATCCATCCATCCGTCCATCCATTCACCCATCCATCACTATCTCTGTCATCTATCCGCCATCTTGCTCGATTTGCTCCAGTCTTTTTTTGACGTCTCTGTTGGTTCTTGAACTGAGTCGATCCACCCATCATTCATTATCCATCCATCCCTCCATCCACTCTCTCTCCATCAATCCATCCACCATCTCTCCATCCATCCCTCTATCCACCATCCCTCGTTTGAGATGTTCACCTGAGTCCATCATCTCTCCCTCCATCATGTCTCCTGTCCTCCCGTCCTTTCCTAACATTCGTGTTGGACTTTTCGACTGAGTCTGTCCATCCTTCATTCGTCATCCATCCCTCCATCCTTCTCGCTTCCTGACATCCATGTCCTCCTCTCAGACGGAGACTCCAGTTCCGATGCTGCCGAGATTAGGAAGGAAAACAAAAAACCCCAATAAATGAGCTGCGGAAGCTGAGGATGAGGAGAAGATCTGTGTGGGGAAGAGAAGGAGGAGGAGGATGAGAAGGAGGAGGGATTATTAATATTTACCACAGAATAAAGCGGGACTGGCAGGAATACGAAGTATCAGATGAGACCGGCTGTAAATATTCTTGACTGACTGTGTTTTTAATCCGAGTTTAAATGTGGAAGAAGACGAAGATAAATCGTCCCGAAGTTTACGATCCCTTTGTTTTCTTTCAACGGGAGACAAGTCCTCCCGCCGGCCATCCCACAGATTCAGAGTCGGGTTCTTCTCCGTCTTAATCCGGTAAACCCTCATGTTCCTCAGCTCAGATCCAGACCCAGGACTCGATTATTGATTATGGATCCGACCCCGGCGCTGCTGTGGTATCTGCGGCGCTTGGAGGTTTCTGGGCCCCTCCCTCCGCAGAACTGCAGGTATCCAGACTCCAGCAGTCCCAGCATCCATCACATTGCACGTCGGTGCACATGGGCCCCGCCAGCGGGACTGCGGGGGAAGGGGGGATGAAAAAAAGCTTGAAAAGGAAAGGAAGGTAGAAGGGGCTAGGTGAGAGAGTGATGTAGAAAGAGAGAAAATATGGGGTGGAGGCGGCTCGGCCCTGGGGTTCCTCCGGGGGCCCCCGGGGGCTTCCAGCTCATAAATCCTCCGCACATATTTAATCCAGTCAAGAGGACATGCCCGGCCAGAGTTAAAGGATGCACGCTTATTACTCACCTATCCACCCCTGACTGCGCCGCCCCCCCACCCGCCCCGCTCAAACCCCAAAAAAAGCCTCCACTCCCACAGTCTGTCGTGCATCCAGACTGCAGGCGCTACGGGCTATCAGGGAATCAGAGCAGGAATGTGACTCCTGACAGACACATCTCTCAGGACCGCCGGCCCAATGTGTTCCCAATTAGCTCCATCTGATAAAGTGTGAGTGCAAGTGAAACCCGAGGCGGCCGTGATCAATAGAGCGCCGCTGCTTTTGTCAGACGGCGCTGACGTTGACGGGCCGCCGCGTGATTAATCGCCGCGGTGCCGCAGATAGTTGTCCGGCGGCGTCTTCCTCCGTAGGTGTCGCGGAGCTCGGCTGTCACGTCGGCGGCGCTTTCGATGCGCCTCCTCACGTTCAGATCCTTCTTAATGAATCTCTTTCTCCAGACGGGGGGCTCCGGTTTCATCTGCCCGTCAGATTTCACTCATGCACAGGCCTCTTCTATTTCCTGGGCCGTACCTGGAGCGGACCTGCCATCTGCTGTCCGCACTCGCCACTGCAGGTCGGCGGTTCGAGCCGTGGGTCGTCCGGATGCCCGGACAGGAAACAGGCTTCCTGCGGCACACACACACACATACACTCACACACTCACACAGCCTTGTGTACATCTGGAATGGAGCCCAGCTTAGACCAACTCTGCTAAGCTAAGCCTGCAGGGGCGCGGAGGCCCTCACAGACCTTACGATGAGACCTTAAACCTGGTGAGCTCTCTCCAGAGAGGGAGCAGGACCCCCCAGATGCTTCTCCAATCGGGTGCCACCTCCCCTGAATCAGCTTTCCCTAGCAGCTAACCGGTTAGCACCCTGCTACTGACTGCATTAGCGACGCCGGTTTGTCCCAGAGCAGGAGAGAGGAGCTGCGCTCTAACCTCCGACCGTCTTCGCCACCAGCCCCCGTGCGCCTCATCTCCAGCCGGCCCTCCATGCCGACGTGGCAGAAAACCAATGTGGAAGCACACCCCTGAAACTTCCTCCTGCTGGCGTAGCCAAGGTGCTGCTCCTGCACACGCGTTCAATGTGGAGATGGTTTGCATGCAGAACGCGGCGTGGCCGTCTCCCCTCCGCAGCCATTCCTGAGGCATTGCTCAACGCCGCATTGATGATTCCTGCGAAACGGAGCGAGGGCCGGCGAGGCTGAGCGCGCCCGACCAGCGTGCCCCGCCTCTGTTGTGGGAAATCTCATTAGTTCCCCCAGAAGTGTGTCTTTCAGCGGCGGCGTCATCTCAGCCTGGGTGGGTTTCAGCTCCCGTCACCCCTCGTTTGTCCGTGAATAAAACTGTCAAAGCGGCCCGGAGACATCATCGCCCGGCTTCTGTTGCCCCCCCTCCCCGCCTTTGCTTTAATTGCTTCCCGATCACATATTTTCATCCCCGCTTAGACGCCGGCTAAGGTTCGCTAGCGCGCTGCCATTCGGCGCCGCCGACTTCACACGCATGGCTGGTGCGTGGATGGGATTACTAATTTTGCGTCTGCGGCGATAACCGGCGTTGGCATGGGAGGCCGCGGGGGGGGGGACAGTCGGCAGATGTGGGTTGAGCCGCTCTGACCGGCACTGGCTTTCAAAACGCGCAAAGACAGGAGGGCGGCCGTTCCAGCTCAGAACATCATGACTTCATTAGCTTGGATTTCTTTGCTTTCTCTCTCCAGAACGCAGTCTGACATCTCGCCACGCCAGAGCGGCTAATTACTGGAAAAGCGTGCGTCCAAAAGACAGACCCGGAGGCCATTAGCTCCCACTCAGCAGCTCTCCGGGGCCTGGAGGAACCTTGCCCTGTGTCTGGAGACCTTTAGTGACCTCTGCTGGCCAACAACCTTTAAGAGCAGATGAAACGTGGAGCGCAAACGCACGCGCGCACACACACGCACAGGCGCGTCTCCCCAATCTCTTTTCATTTATTACATTTATTTAAGAAATTCACAAGCAGATTTTGCAAAAGGTCAGGGGTCGACTCGAGGGGGAGTGTCCGGATTACAAAAGACAGAGAGGGAAAAGCTTCGGCAAGAAGGTCCCCGGTTCAATTCCCACAGGGGGCCTGGAGTCTCCACGTTCCCCCCGTGTCTGTGTGGGGTTTCTCTGGGTTCTCCGGGTTCCTCCCGCAGTCCAAACATACGTCGGAGGATGAGTGGAGACCCTACATCGTGCAGACATAGGAATGACTGATTGGCTGTCTCAATGCGAGGCCTTGTGATTGGTCAGTTTGGGGCAAGCCCTGCTTCTGAGCCAATCACAGCGTGACCCTGAGTGCAGGATGAGCGGTGTGGATCATGAATGAACGAAGGTGGGTCGGATCGGCTGTGCGTAGTTCCTCCCGCAGCCACCAGGGGACGCCCCGGCAGGTCCTAGCAGAGTGGCGCCTGGACTTTCCAAAAGTGAACTCACTTCTGGAACATCTGGAATCTTTTGACTCTAATCACTTGTAATTTTCAAAATAAGAGCCGCCATTGTTCTCTGGGCGCCACCCTCCCTCGGCGTGCACGGACCCGCGACCATATCAGTGTGAACTTGAAAAATGGAGCGTGTAAAGCGATTCAGCCACACAGAACCTCGCTGTTATTGCACGCACACGTGCACAGGGGGTGGCAATGAGGAGCTCCCGGTATCAGGCAGTCCTACACCAGGTTGCCGCTGTTGAGTTTGGTCCACTCGAAGATGTCCTGCTCACATACGATGTCCGAGTTGATGAGCAGGTAGCGGTCGCCTACGCAGAAGTGCTTCTGACAGGCGGCGCACTTGAAGCACTCCAGGTGGTAGACCTTGTCGCGCACACGCATGGTCATCTCAAAGGCCCGAATCCTCTTCTCGCAGGAGGCGCACAGGCCGTCCTGGCCGAAGAGCCTGCGGGGAGGAGGAAGACGTTCAGATACGCGCCTTACATCCTCTCCTCTACCTTCTGAGCTTTGCCCGTCCTCCTGGACCAGCTGAGATATTACCTGAGATAGTCCCTCCTGCAGAGCTTCCTCCCCAGCTTGTAGTAGAGCCTCCGTCCCACCTCGCCGAGCCGGCAGCCGCACAGGTCGCAGCTCAGGCAGTCCTCGTGCCAGTACTGCTCAATGGCCTTCAGGAAGAAGCGGTCTCCGATGCTCTGCTGGCAGCCGCCGCACGTCAACAAGGAAGGGGGCATCTGGAGGACCTCATCCACAGGCTCTCTGTGGAGGACACGCACACCTTCTCAGCTGCTGTGCTATCTATCTATCTATCTATCTATCCATCTATCTATCCATCTATCTATCCATCTATCTATTCATCTATCTATCCATCCATCCATCCATCCATCCATCCAGCCATCCATCCATCCATCCATCCATCCATCCATCTATCTATCTATCCATCTATCTATTTAACTGCGGGGGCTCCGTGGGACCACTAGGATGGAGCTCCTCCTGGTAGTTGTCCACGCGGGGGCGCCCTCGGGCCGGCCCCTGCTGACGCGCGTCCTGCGGCGCGTCGGCAGGCGGCTCTGCGTGGAGCGCCGTAAAAAACACAGAGACGGAAATAATTTCTACGGTCACCGAGACTCCGCGTCGTGCGCGCAGGAGCGGCTCTCCCGGACGTGTCCTTCAGAGGTCCGCTTTGCGGGACGAGCAGCTATTCGGTCGAACGATACCGGACGATCCACGCGTCCTGCACGCTCACGACACAGACGCGAACGGATACGTACTCGTTGGCTTCCAGCGTCTTCCTCTCGATGCTGGACGTCATCCCGGAGGGCGCAGTGATCCGGACCTGCGGGAACGGAGGGGGGTCCTTGGGGTCCCGGGGGGTCCGGAGCCGTGCACCTGCAGCCGCAGCCTCCGAGCCCGCGTCCGTCTCCCTCGGAGGAGTCCCTCCACTCCGGGCAGCGGCGGCTAGGCGGGGGAAGCCGTCATTTCCCGACGCAACGACCGGTTCTCCCGCGGACTCCGGGTTCGGGGTCAGTCGTGCTTGTTTCCCAGGGCCTGTGGACGCGCTCCGACAGACGACACGTTACTGTGCGGCAGCATCGTGTTTAAATACGCCCCCCACGCCCCCCCCCCCCCAATCCGGTCTGCGCTTTCGCTTCCCTCTTCCTGCTCACGACAATGGGGGGAAATCGGTCTTAAAGCGACAGCAAGAGCCCCCCCGCACCACCACCACCACCCCACGCAGGTCGTGACAGAGACTAACGGGTTCATTAGATGCGCGCGGACGACCCGATAGGACAAGAGATACGGTGTGTGTGTGTGTGTGTGTGTTATCCTGCCAGCACTTAGTCGCAGCACTTCCGGTCCGGAAGTCCAGCCCGTCGAACCCGCAGCCCGGCGGCCTGCAGCTCCGGGACCGTAAATACCGGAGTAGAGGAGCCGCGCGTTTATTACCGGGAAACACGCGGCGAGTTGTTCAACGTTTCAGGCTGAAACCAAACGAGTTCATATTTAAACACATTTATATTTTAAATCAGCTTCTATGTCATTACGATCTCCGTAGTTTTTATGATTTATTATTGTTTTGTTTTTGTTTTCTTTAAAAACAGCAAAAACCATTTGTGACCACAACTCAAACTTGGTGATTATTTCTTAAAAATGTACTCATTAAACAAAAACAGGGAGATTGTTGCAATATATATTGCACAATATGTGTGGCTTTTATTGTCATTTCAAGTGGGCGGTGAATATCCAAATATTATTCAAAGAATTCAAACACTCCCGTGTTTGAGGGACGCCTTTCTTCTAGCATCCTGCATCCCGTGCATCCTGAGAAGATATCGTTCTCAAACCGCGTGCATGTGTTGTCATCTCCAGCTCGGAGGAGAGCGTGGACGTCCTCCTCCGGGTCCCGTCTCTTATCTGCGGCCAGCGCCGGGCCGCGGGCGTGCGGGCGCGGCCAGCAGTTGCTCTGCGCCTGGAGATAAAGAGGTCCTCGGAGCGGCCAACAGAAGTGCTCAGAAGAACCCTCAGAAGTGGGCTGGAGAAACCCCCAACAATCCCCCACCCCCACGGGCTCGGCCGCTGTCGGCTCACGTGGACCTCCTGCGGCAAGGTGCGCGCTGCGTGGGCCGGGAGCCGAGATAAAAACCCACGTCCTTCACGCCACTGAAAGTCAGACACACGCATCCTCGAGCAGATGGAGGAAGACTTCTTCACACACATGGACAGTGTGTGATACACCTGATGTTTCATGGCACACACACACATATATTAACAGACACACACTCTCACACACACTCACATTTACTCACAGACACCCATCACACACACACACACACACACGCTCACAACTCACACGCTCACACACACACTCATGTATGCTCATATAAACACACACAGTCACATGCACTCACACACGTACAATCACACACACACACTCCTACAGTCACACACACACACACAGTCACATACACTCATACATATACACCCACACACAGACAAATACATTCACATGCACTAACACACACTCATGCTCTCCCTCACACACAGTCACATACACTCGCACACACTCGCATGGACTCACAAGCACTCACACAGTCACACAGTCACACAGTCACACAGACACACACACGCACACACACACGCACTCTTGCACTCACACACATGCACTCACAACACACTCATCCTCTCACTCACACACACACACACACACACACACACACACACACTCACATGCAATTACACACACTCACAGTTACATACATACACATACACACACTCATACACCTGCGCACACACTCACATTCACTAACACACATTCACACACACTCACATCCACTCACGAGCACTGGCATGCACACACACATACGCTCATACACTCACACTCACATCCACTCACGAGCACTTACACAGCCACATATACACACACACACGCACACTCATACACTCATGAGCACTCACATACAGTCAAATGTACATGCACTCATACACATACAAACAAACATGCTCTCACAGACATGCACTCACATGCACTCACTCATAGTCACATACACTTGCACAACCAATCACATGCACTCACACGCACTCACAGTCACATATACTTACACACACTCACACTTGCATATACTCACTCACAGTCACATGCACATGCAATCATACACATACACTCACACGCACACACACTCACACATACACACACACACACACACACACACACACACACACACACACAAACGGACTCACATGGACTCAGGCACTTTTCAGTCTCCATTTCTGTTTTGACTGAAGTGGTCAGAAAAAAAACTTCACATTCATTCATTCGTTCATCATCTATGCAACTTGGGTGGGGGGGGTCCTGATCAATACACGAAGCAAAGCTTCAATGGAGATGATTGATTGGGCAGGGGGTGACAGGCGAGACTCAGGCTGCTTCCTGTGTAGGCGGGAGTGAAAGGATGTGCAACTGACAAATGATAAAGCTTTCCTGGGGGGAGGAGGAGAGGGTGCACACTTCCTACCTTCCACAACGACTGGAGTGTGAGAGCTTCCCATGCAGACGCTCCGACTCCAGATGGTGGAGCCTGATAGGAGAGTAAGGTTCACGGCGTAGTGGAGTGGTTGGCGTGAGGCGCGAGGCGGGTTTCCTCCCCTTGCAGGCTTCCAGAGGGGGAAGGGGGGGGTTGATTGACAGGGCCCCTTCCTTCGCAGTGCAAACGCAGACAAACCCACCAAACTGTCTTTGTGTCCTTCATGCAGCCATTAACACTCCTGGTTTTGTTTGCGATGCAACGGGGCCTGGCGTGACCTTACGCCTGGAGACCACCTTTCGGGAGGGGGTGTAACTCATGTCCAATTTCCTGTTTTGCCCGTCAATGCTGAGAGCTTTACGGCGTTTGGGTGACCATCGTTCACCTCCGACTCAAAGGTTGGAGGCAGGACGGCTGCTATTTTGAATACGTGTTCAGTTTTCAGGTTCTTTCTGGTATTCATGACTCATTGGCAATTTCCTGTGCAGAACAATGTGGACAGGTTATTCCCTCACTGATGGACCTCCAGTCGGATGGAACTGTGAAGGGGTGGTGGCGATTTTTCTTTTCTAACGCAGATTATCTAACATGGGTTCTTTGAAGACGTTATGTCTGCGGCAGGTTTTGGAAATCCCTCCCGTTCGCTCACAACAAAGGGCGTGGATGGTGGCCAACCTTTCAGTTCCATTATTTCACTGGAGCGGTAGATGCAGATCCCACCCCTTCCTGCCTTCTCTGGGGAGATAATTAGCTTCTGCTGGACTGGAACAGGTGAAGGAGAGTGTCAAATTCACTGACAGAACACAATTTTGATCCGGGAGGGGGGTTGTAAAATCAAAATATTGGAGGAAGAATCGGGGTCGCGCGAGGAACGAGCCTGGAATTGCTATTTCTAATGGCGACAGAATTGTGTTGTCGTTTGAGCTAAGTTCCAGGCTGCGGAAATGAGTCACTTGCTGAGAGGGAGCTTCGCTGGCCAGCAGGATCCTCCCATAATCAGTATTATCCCCAAAAGGAAAACACTTCCAGTGGAACATTGTGATCAAAAAGCTGCGCGCCCATGTTAACTGCTTCCTGGATTTGGCAAAACAAAAGCGAGGCTGCAGGTCTTGGTCGGCCCTCGGGTTCTGACTCCTTTCGAGCCCAGAAACATACACAGAATACTGAGTTTTAGTGTCAGCAGCTGGACAAAGTGGTGCTTCTGAGGTTTTGGAGGCAGAGCTGAACTTGCTCTTTGCCTGGGCTGTTGGTCGACGCAGCTGAGCTCTGATGCCACCTTCTGGTGGCTCAGACAAGGTCTCCTCTGAGCCATTGTTTGAAAACGGTTGGTCAATGCAGGTTGTTACAGAAACACTGGTGTTTTTGTACTTTATTGACAAGGGCAGCACGAAGGTCTGTCATTAGAAAGCTGTGTATTTACGTTCATACACACAAAAAAGGATCATAAATCAATTCATGATAAGATCATTCTCAGTCAGTTCATATAATCTCTTCATTTTGGAATGACCTTCACATGAATAAAAAGACGTGGTGCTCACTGTTGTGTGATTTAAGTTTCATGTCTTCTTATGAAAC
The DNA here is from genome assembly GCF_037954325.1 of Fistularia commersonii. Lineage (NCBI taxonomy): Eukaryota > Metazoa > Chordata > Actinopteri > Syngnathiformes > Fistulariidae > Fistularia > Fistularia commersonii. The sequence continues at coordinate 1,563,253 of NC_141300.1, forward strand.
ATGCATGTGTTAGCAAGAGCAATACAACGACAGGTTTGCAAAACAAAGAAAATACGAAAAAAACCCAAAGAAACTCATCTTTCCATGAAAGATGAGGTCTGATAAACAAATTGAGAACGTTTGATATCTTAAAGCGGTATTTCAATCATGTTTACCTCAAAAAATGGGGAAAATTCACATACACATGAATTTTACACAATCAGAATTGCAGGTCAGAAGTGAAAGTTACTTGCTTTTTTGGATATATTTAAAATACATACCATAGCCATGAATACATAGCCAACTTATGAGAGATCAAAACATTGTCAGCCAATTAATCTATTGTTATAGCAAATAATAACTGAGGATGGTATTTCGCCACATAACAAAGTTTAAATTGTTTTTATTGCTGTTCCGAAATGACAAGTCACTTTCTAAGATCGCTCTCCATCGGTTAAAGACACAACTGTTCATTTGAGAAAATCTCTCGCCGTGGCAGATTCTTTGCTGCGACTTTTGTGACACTATTTGGAATTTATTTCACTCTAAACTCCATTTTAAGTTAAACACCGCACACAAACGCACAAAGCGATTTGTATGTGTTTTGTAAGAACAGTTTGTGAAAGTGGTTCATGATGTCAGTGTTTCCCCGTGTTTGGAGCCTCTTCCTGTCATCGGGATCGATCAGAGCCTCATCAAAGCTAATGATTGTGCAAATTTTCTGCCGCGAAGCTGTCCTTGATTTAGCCTGAGCGTATAGTACAACTTTAAAATATTTTCCGCTTACTCTTCCACACAAATGTTTGATAGTTACCCATTTTAATATATCATCTTGTTTGTTTTTTTCTTAAATTGTTTCAAAAAACAAAGTATGACGGCTGTTTCGTGTTTTTTTTTTTTTGCACAGGCATATTTTAGACAACTATAAATGGACCTTCGCCTTTATAAAGAGTTTCTCCGTCTTTCGAACCGTCTCAGTTGTCGGTGAGGCCGGCGGGGCGGATCCCACACTAGAGTGAAAGAGACTTCAGAAAAAAAACAACAACACAATAAAAACATCAACTTGGCTGTGTCGGACAGTTCGCTAGCAATCTCCCCGGTGGATACATAACATCACGGTGGGTGAAGCGGCGAGTCGTGCCAGCGGGGCAACGACGATCCCGACCGGCTGTTTGCTAGCATGCGCCGCTGGCCGAGCTAGCAGTGCGTGAAGAGGCTAAAGTCAACGGTCTGTGCTAACGGTAGTGCGGACATTTTACCAATCCTCCGAGATAATACCGCCGAGCTCGGCGGCGACTCGGTCAGAGAGACGAAAATACCCGCTTAATAATCCTAGCTGACTATAAACATCAGAGGCCTGTCGAGAACGGAGAGGATAACCCCCTCGAATTTTGCCGGAATTAGCTTAGCTAGTTAGAATGATTAAGTTGTTTCGGGCTAAGTCACACAGCCCAGTCAGGTCGCTAACTTAGCTCGGTGTGTTTAGCGAAACCTCCTTTTCTTAATAGTCCTGATTCCAAAGACGTCAATTTTAACTGCACGGTAAAAGTGCGTCTCTACTGTCCAGCAGACATCGAATAACACGGTTTGTAACGCCAGTCTAAGGGGAAAGCTGCAGCTAAGAACACATCTTCGATCGGATCTTTCCAGTGAAGATGTGCTCCTTTCAACAGTCCGGTGTGATTCCTAGGCCAGGGGTTTCTGCCTTGCAATATTGTCTGGTCAGATTACATGTGGAAGACACGATTACGGAACATATTGGTGCCGTCACCTCGAATGACTATGGATAAACTGACCCATCGTGTATTCATTTGTAGATGCCCTCAGCGATGAATGCAAACAGGACTGTGCAGTCTGCCAGCCCAGATGTGGGATCCGCTCCAGGGTGCACAGGCAATTTTGCACTCAGTGGACAGTCAGAAGTCTTGAAGCAAGTGCTGTGTGTCATTGACAAGAAGGCCCGCAACATGGAGAAGAAAAAGGTAAAAGTCGCCGAGCACATTGTCCATGTTTTCTGTGTGAAATGGCCAGTCTCCCGCTTGGATGAGATCCAGTCAGTAGCGCTGGTGATCAGTCTGCGTCGGTAAATATTTACCTCACTGAGGTTAAATTTCAAAAGGGTTCTGCTACAATGTGGATGTTTTCTTGCAGAGCAAACTGGATGATTATCAAGTGAGGAAGGACAAAGGAGAGCGCCTCAACCAGGATCAGCTGGTCATTATCGCTTAACAACATTGAAATACCTAAATGTAGTTATTGTGCATGGGCATGTGTTTGTAATCTCTGTTTCCACTTCTTCCCAATAGGAAGCCCTCTCCAAGTACCAGGAAGTCATTAATAACTTGGAATTTGCCCGAGAATTGCAGAAAACCTTCATCGCCCTTGGACAAGATGTACGGATGATAGCCATTGCACAGTATGAATGTTGTGGCCAGAATGGTTTGCAGGACTGAGTCTTCTTTCTGTCACCATCAGATCCAGAAGGTGGTGAAGAAGTCTGCACGGCGGGAGCAGCTGCAGCGGGAGGAGGCAGAGCAGAGGAGACTGAAGACTATTCTGGAGCTGCAGTTCCTCCTCGACCGTCTGGGAGATGAGGCGGTGCGACTGGACCTGAAGCAGGGACTCGGAGGCTCACCGCTGCTCACGGATGCAGACCTGGCAGCTTTCGATGAGTTCTACAAGTTGGTTGGGCCAGACCGTGACCAGAGTGTCAGGTTGGTCTCAGGATTCCTCCCTCTGTGTGCTGAGGATTAAAAGGAAGTTTTGCTCCCAGGTGGGTCCATTTAACCTTGATCTCTCCACTCTCAGGTTGGCTGATCAGTATGAAGAAGCATCTGTGCACCTCTGGGATCTACTGGAAGGAAAAGACAAGGCTGTGGTTGGAACGACATGTAAGTCGGTTGATGCCAGACAACGGCAACAACCAGTAGAATGTGAATTGCAACATATAGGTGAAGGGATGCTTCCTGGCTTATGGTTTTTCAATATTATTCATGCAGATAATGCTTATAGCTGGTTCCAAATGTGCTATTCTTGCTGTGAACAACGAGATGGCATTTTCTGGCTTCATAGATTGACTCGTAATCACGGAGGGAACTCTGTAAAGCTTCCATGGCGATGGAGTTGCCACAGCAGAGGTGAAGGCTGCATGTGGGGGGGGGAATGACCTGCCAGAAAGCTTCTGTATGTTCTCTGGTGCAGAGGAGGACCTTCGGGCTGAAGCGCACACAGCTCTCCAGCGTATTTGAGGTAGAACCGTTGAGGTCTGCTGTAAGGACAGAGCTGTGTCAAAGACACCTCCCATAGTTGCATCAGTCGCTGCTCCGAACTGTGTTTGTGGTTGGAAGTGGTTGCTGCTGCTTCGGTCGGGTAAAGTATTAATCAGATTAATTGACCTGATTGTAGGCCATCTGAGCTTCAGTCCGCCCACCCTGTGATTCCGAGTGAAAGTCCAACTGCCACTGTTGACAAGTTGTTGCACTCCTTCACTCAAATCATCTAACCTGCACGCACATACCCACACACACCGTTGCTTCTGAATGAAAAGCCTCCTGCAGGGGACATTACCCCCCCCCCCCCCCCCAACACAGAGGTTTGTACTTGCATCACACACCTAAGATTTAAAGTGTCGATTTTTAAGGCAGGTTGGAAGCCTGTGTTCAGTATCAGTAGCAACAGACCTGCTTTCACAGATTGATAATCTCGAGTCCTCGATCAGCAGGGCTTCCTGCCATTAATATGTTAATGTAGAACGTGCATTGTGTTGTGTTAATGCCGCGTGTGTGCCGGGCTGTGATGTGAATAATCAGGACCAGGGGATATTGATGTACTGCATTCTCAGCGGTCTGGCCGCAGGTTTCACTGCTGCATTCTGCTTCGGGGCTGAGCGCTGTGGGCTTATCCTGACTCAGCAGCAGGGCAGCGAGCCAGTTGCCCCGCCGTTCGGATGGCCGGAGCCGCATTGGGACACTGGTGACCCGGTTCAGTGTTGTAACCTGTGCCAACCCTTTCACCTCAGCGTCGAGGGCCAGCAGGACCATTCGGGCCATAATTATTCAGGCCCCAGCAGCACCAAAGAGGAGGAAGTGACTGCAACCCAAAGAGCCGACATGGACACACTTCAGCTTTTCTGGGGATTTTAGTGATTCCCGACAATTCCTTAAATGGCTGCATTTGGATTAACCTGCGCGGGAACTCCTCACTGTGAGCAGTCATCAATGGGGCTAAGTTTGAAAATGTCCCTCGTAGGGAGCTGAGATGGAGGAGAGGTGCAGGTGAAGATTCACTGCTTTTTCTTCGGCCAGGTCTGATTTTTATGCGTTTCCCGCTGTACAGCTGCACTGGGTCAACACTGATGGACCCCTCTCAGACAGACCTTCTGTGAGATGTCTGCTTACATTTCTTTCCGAGGGGTTTTTTTTACTTCCCCAGTCAGTAGTTGAACCACATGCTCTTCCTGTGAACACACACACACGTGAAGGAAAAAAAAAATGTGCACTTGATGTGGCTGTTTGTCAAGTGTGTTAGCTGATGCGGGTTGTAGCAGCTTGATGGCTGCAAGCATCCACACGCCATCGTTGCAGTTGCTTCTCTTCTCATGGTGTAGGTGCCGGAGGAGGGAATTTCATGCAGTCTATTTCCAAAGTGCATCAGTTAAGGTCTGCCCTGAAAGCCCTTCACTCTCCTTGAATCTGCAGGGAGTCACTGGTTCGAGTCCTGTTTGGAGACACTGTTGTTTGGACTCACTGGCCAAAGTGGTTCTTCATTTGAATGCAGCAGCTCCCAGACTATTGGACTGATGCGAGGAGCTTCGGCACAGATGCACATCTACTCTTTCTGACTGACATTTGCCTGTCTCAGCTTGTCGGCTCCTCTAAGTGTCCACATTGAGACTGGTGTCCCTCAAGGGTCCTGCTCAAAGTTCACAATGAATTTCACAACCAGGGAGTCAAGAAAGTCCTTGGCCTTTACAAACAGTGTGTTTCCTTTGAGGGAGAAACTCAGAAGCTCCGTGTTCTGCACTGGTTAAAACCAGATGGCAGCCTCTCCTCCGGCCCACCAGGTCACCTGCTCAGGTGGCCTTCCACCACGGTGCCCTCACCACGGCTGCCAGGAGGAAGACGGAGGAGCCAAAAGTATCTTGGCTAGATTATGCTGACTATATTCTCTTCCTCTTAAATAAAGTCCATACCACCTGTCTGCGGTGGTACCACCAGATAATAAAGTGTTGCCAAAGCTGTGGTGTGAAGTCATTGAGCAGCCTGCAGTCAGGAGGGTCTGATGGGGCGCTGTCACTGTCAGGATGTGTTACACTAATAAAAGCTGATCCCGCATACGAGAACACCCTGGCTCTTGAAGATAAAACGAGGGTCAGTCAGAACAAATCCAATGTCGGACGGCATGAAACTGTGGTTTCTGAAGATCTTTAGTGTGGTGAGTGTTCTATAAGAGCTGGCAGGACTGATGGTCAAGTCTTGTGTTATCTCTTCAGTAGAGCAAGTAGATCTTTGGATGTCAGTGTCTTGTTGTGGATTCCTGTGTAATCACAGCTCAGAGTGACCCAGGTGTGCGTCTGCTGGTGTGTCCCGGTTGTTGACTGGTGAACTGACAGCGTCCTCTTTCCCCAGACAAGGCATTAAAAGAGACTCTGGACCAGGTGTTGCTGAGCGGCTACTTTGACCAGGTCACAACTCACCAGAACGGCGTTTGCGAGGAGGAGGAGGAGGAGCCTGTGGCGGCGGCAGCTACTGCAGCAGCACCAACAGTAACCGAAGCTACAGAAGCAGAGGAGCAGCCCGCTGACCAAGGTGGCGCTTCACGTGGTCCCGCACACTAAAGCTGCTGAGCCACAGACATCCTGGCCACGCGTTCTGACCCCTCTTCTTCCCACAGAAACCGAAATCATCGAGGAGTTCACGGAGCCCATTGCTGTGGAGACCACAGAGGTGGGCCAGCTCCGCTCTCGCTTTGGTCGCTGAGTGTCTGGTGTTGTTGGTGACCGCTGACCTTTGCCTCTCCGTGCAGTTTGTAAACAGACAGTTCATTCCAGACGCCACGTACGGCGCCAGCGACAAGGAGCCTGGGCCCGAGTGGACCTCGGAAACAGAGGTAGGACACACTCTTGGGTACTCTTGAGTCCTGAGATAGGACAGACATCATTAGATAGTACAAGTATCTGCAGAGTACTACCTCCTAAGACAAGTATCTGCAGAGTACTGCCTCCTAAGACTGAGCAAGCATTACAATACTACCACTATATGTAGTATAAGCATAATACTACCATTATAGGCAGCACAGGCAACATCAGTATACTAGCATCACAGACAGTACAAGTATCATCATAGTACTACCATCAGACAGCACAAGCATCATCCTAGCACTACCATCACATAGTCGAAGTATTCTGAGATTACTCTTCTACCGTGGGGTTCTTGGGGTTTCAGTGCCTTGCTCAACAATACTTCCGCAGGCTAGGAGGAGTGTGGGCATCGAAGCTGTAATGGTTAGGTCAAAGGATGACCGCTCTAACCCCCCGAGCTATGCTGCCTGAAGTATCAGAGAATACCATGTCGCAGATAGTACAAGTAATAATACTACCATCACAGAGAGTGCAAGTATCCTAATACTATCATCACAGAGAGCACACATATCATAATACTACAATCAAACACAATAGTAAAGTGAAAGTGTTTGAATGCTACTTTCACACTAAGGCAGCCTAAGTATCAGAGTAGCACCTCCAGAAACGTACTCTCTTGGTTCCCAGCCTGAGGGAATGCACTGCAAGGTACATTTCTCAGTACAAACATAGATGCAGTCATTGTTCTGCAAGGAAACTGTTGCCATGGTGATACCATAGTGATTCCAGCAATGTGACAGACGCCGGTCTCGTCAATCACTCGTGGACTTGTCCTCTGCCAAGTGGGGTTAGATGTGTGGGTGCCCAGGCGTCTGAGTGAGTGACTGTGCCCCCCCAGGCAGTGAGCGCCATTCAGCAGCAGCAGCCGCCGCAGCCCCCGCCGCCCGTGCAGGCCGCCCCTCCCCCCATTGCCCTGGAGACCCACCCCTTGAACTTAGTGCCCGCCGCACCGCCGACCGACCCCATGGTGAGGAAGCAGGTGGTCCAGGACCTGATGGCTCAGATGCAGGGAACGTACAACTTCATGCAGGTGAGGCTGGGAGATGGCAGGCGGTGCTTGCGGGCGCCCGGTGGGGTTCTAATCAGGTCTCCGCTGCCAGGATTCCATGCTGGAGTTTGACGGCCAGGCCATCGACCCCGCCATCGTTTCAGCCCAGCCCATGAAACCCGTGCAGAACATGGACCTGCCGCCCATGGTGTGTCCTCCAGGTAGGCTCGCCGGACAGACCTGACCCGACCGCCCCAAAAATACCGACTGAAGGGGAGAGCTTATTTCTGGATGTGCGTTTCAGTTCACCCAGAGTCCCGGCTATCGCAAACAAATTCTGTTCCTGTCCAGCCTGAGCCCACACAAGTACGTGGCGATACCAACCACACACTTCCATCACTTAGAATAAGGGCCACATTCAGCGTGTTGTCTGCCCGCAGGTACCCATCGTCTCCCCGACCCCGCCGCCCCTGTACCAGACCTCACACACACCAGATCCACGACCCCCGACAGAGCCCATCGACACCATCCAGGTACACCGGCCCCGCTGCCGCTAGCTAGCGCCGTGGGACCAACACAAGGCTGTCTTATCTTCTCTGTGTCTTATCTTCTCTGTGGGAGCTGTGGGTGTTTAACCCCAGCCTGGGGACACCATTCCGTCCAAAGTGTATTTCTAAATTGTTGTGAGACAAAAATGTTTAATTTGGTCAAGTTTTGTTTGCGTGTGTGTTAGCGTGACGACACCACAGAGCCCCCTCCTCTCCCACCTGGCTCACTGAGCGTCCTTCATCAGATGTAAAGCGTTAATGCAGGTTTTGTTTTCACGCAGACCTCCATGTCTTTGTCGTCGGAGCAGCCTCCCCCCTCCACAGCCCTGCCCCCCGCCTCTCAGACGCAGGTTTTCCAGCCTGTCTCCAAAGCTCCTCACAGCAGTGGCATCAACGTCAATGCAGCACCATTCCAGTCAATGCAGACCGTAAGACCCCTTCTCCCTCCCCCAACCAGGGGATCACCCCTGTTTGTTCAGAAATACTTGGCTTGTATGAGGAACTGAAGTAAAGGTTACTTAATGTTTGCGTGAACGGCTGCCCTAGAGAATGTCCTCCATCTCTGTGTACTTGAACGGCTGTGCAGTCCTTCATGTCCAGGTCTTGGACTTTGCTCCCGTTGAGCCCCGTGAACTTTCCCCCGCTTCTGGCGTTGCCACAATGCGCTCCTTGTTTTCTTGCAGGTGTTCAATCTCAACGCCCCGGTCCCGCCAGCTAACGAGACGGAGGCGCTGACCCCTGCCGGCCAGTACCAGAACAGCTACAACCAGCCCTTCAGCAGCCAGCCCCAACATCCGGTGGAGCAGACGGAGCTGCAGTCAGAACAGTTGCAGTCTGGTAGGAGGGGCTTCGTCTTTGCCTTTTGTTGTTTGCCGCAGGCTCGCGTCGAACATTGCGGCGAGACTCCCGCGATTCAGGGAGGCCTGACGTACAAGCGTTTGATTTCACTGAACCTCCAACTCTCTGTCTGTTGAAGTAGTCGGCGCCTTCCATTCCCAAGACCAGTCGGGGGGCCTCCAGCAGCCGTCCCAGCAGGGGCCCAGTTTTGCCAGGCAGACCCAGTCCTTCTACAACAGCAGAGGCATGTCCCGCGGCGGACCCCGCAACGCCAGGGGCATGATGAATGGCTACAGAGGCTCCTCCAATGGGTTCAGAGGTCAGAGCACATCACCGGACGGGTGGGAGGGAGAGGTGTTTCTCCTAGGCCCATCTCCCTCCTCTGCCTAGATGGGGTTTTCAAGAAAATTGGAGGAAGTGGTTGTCATCAGCCTCGCCCTTTCTAATTGAAACCATCAGAAATCTTTGAGTCAAAGGTCCCGTTGGAAAATATGCCTCATGGCACACAGAAACATGTTGCACCATCGCCACCTGATATATTTACAGCATCCTTCATCGAGATCCACACATTTCAGAATGTCACGGAAAAAGTTTAAGCAAAGGACAGTTTTCCAAACTATTTCCAGGCCGCGCACAGACTTGAGTTTTGGAGTATTCCGAGTGACCACATCCTGAATGCAGAGAGGGTCCTGTAGATATCAGAGGCTTTGGTACTTGTTTGAGCAAGGACATGGCGGCCTTGTGACCTGCTGTGTTGGTGTCGTCAGGTGGCTACGACAGCTATCGCCCTCCCTTCGCCAACACTCCAAACTCTGGCTACGGGCAGACGCAGTTCAACACGCCCCGGGATTATTCCAACGGGAGCTATCAGAGGGTACGGCCGCCTCGCTCTTCTCGTCCTCGCTGTCTCTGAGCTGTCTCTAAATGTGTGTGTGTGTGTCCCTTGTCTCCACCAAAGGATGGCTACCAACAGAACTACAAGCGCGGCGCTGGCCAGGGGCCCAGAGGAGTGTCGAGAGGCAGCACTCAGGCGATGCGATCCTGAAAGGCCTTGCTTAGTGACTGTGACTGATTAACCTGCACCACACTGAAAATTCTAAATTCAAGAAAGCGTTGCATTAGCCCCAGCTCACTCATGATCTCTTCTGTTCTGTCCTTCATCAGTGGTATCTTCCTGTCTCTTGGATCAAAGTAACGCCTGCTTTGACATTGGAAATATTCAATCATTTAGTCTGAACACGAAGCTGAGCTGTAAGTCCGAGCAGAGACTGCAGAAGCCACGTGTTAACAATATTCCTGGAAACTTGAAAGATTTCATAAGTTATTTTTTGTATGAAAAAGAGATGCACCTGCCACTGCTGGTCCAAACCCTGGGAGTCGGTTCCCCTTCTCAGTTCTTTTGTCATTTTGGTTCTTAAAAAAACAAAAAAAACTGAAGTGCGTTTTTATGTTCGAGCTCCAGTTCCTTGTTTGTAAATTGATGTTGCTTCAAGAGTTTCAATAAAGTTGTGTTGCATACCCCAGGCTTCTGCTCTGACTTCCTGTCTCTGGGGTACGACCCGCTGACCCGCTGCAGTCCCGGGTCTTCATCGGGTACCTGGGCGCCAGAAAAGCGACCTGAGGAGGCTCAAATAGCGCCGAACACAGCTAGCTTGGTCTTTGGGTCATAGCTGCCCACAACCTGAGCTCGTCCTGGTCCATAGGAGGACAACAGGTGAGATGGGGTGAAAACTACTGAAAGACCAAGCCATCACAACCAGAAAACTTACTTATTCATATTTGTGTTACTTGCTTTTGTAAGTGAATACACTTGTCCTCATATAAAATAAATCAGAATTTTCCCAGAAAAGGCTTTTAGATGTAATTTTGTCAAGAGAAAATAAACTTAGGAACTTCCCGAGCTCCTCTCGCAGATCTGAAAGAGGAAAGTGAAATTAAATGACACTTCCGGCGGCACCGGAAGCCCTCCTTCCCTCCCGCCCCGCCCTTCCCCTCCGCGGCGCTTGATGATGTCGTCACGGGGTCCTTCCTCTCTTCCGTCCCCGTCCATGTGAGCGCCGCCGGCGTGATGTCCGGGTCCTGTGTGTAGCCGAGGCTCCTCCAGGTGTTCGGGGTTCGTTTGAAGGAATTCAGCCGTTCGTCTCTCTACCAGGTAACCGGACTCCGGACACTCCTCCTGGGAGCTTTGTCTCCTGAAGCTCCGCTGATGCTAGCAGCCGGAGGGGAGGGAGGGAGGCACAGGTTACTGGACTCCATGCAGCTAACTGTGTTTCCCCTCCGGTCCTCATCTAGAAGGTTCTTGGTAAAGGTCTCGGAGAAGATCGTCCAAGACCTTCTGACTGAAGAGATGATGCTCCATGTGTGCTCAAAAGCAGCGTGGAGCTCACGCCCAGCAACATGCTGACATCCTCATTGTATTCTGTTGGTGTTTCCCGTGGTCCAGACATGTTCTGCTCATGTTCTCAGTGGCCCGGTCGTGTAACTAGATAACTGTCTGGATCCATGTTCTGCCACCACAGAAGCTCGGGATTAAATCTGTCCCTCATTGATATCGAACACCTATGAGAGCAAGCAGAACATCTCTGACATGAACAACTGTGTGTTCCTCCGGTGAAATCCAGATCAGGAGTATGGCAACCGTCCGCAAGAAGGTGGACAACCGGATCCGGATTCAGATCGAGAATGGCGTGGCTCTGCAGCACCGCTCCATGTTTGTGGTGGTGGGGGACCGAGGCAGGGACCAGGTAGGACACACCTCCTCGTCGCCTGCTGGACTTCTGCTGGACTACCACTGAGAACCTGTTTGTGCTCCGTCCAGGTGGTCATCCTGCATCACATGCTGTCCAAAGCCTCGGTCAGAGCCCGGCCCTCGGTGCTCTGGTGCTACAAGAAGGACCTGGGCTTCAGCAGGTGAGGGCACCTCAGCGGTTTTCCACCAAGTGCTGCTGAGGAAGTGATTTGTCAAACGTGTGTGTGTGTGTGTGTGTGTCAGCAATCGGAAGAAGCGCATGAGGCAGCTGCAGAAGAAGATCAAGACGGGCACACTCAACCTGAACCAGGACGATCCCTTCGAGCTCTTTGTTGCCGCCACCAACATCCGGTACTGCTACTACAACGAGACGCACAAGATCCTGGGGAACACCTACGGCATGTGTGTCTTGCAGGTGAGCCCCACCTCCACTGTGGCTTCGGGAACTCTTGAGCAGATTCCTGCTCTTCTGCCTCCAGCAGACAGACAGATCATCTCCCGCTAATGATGATTGTAACTGTAGCATTAACAGCTACATGCTAATATCCGATATGTCCAATAACAGCTTAAATATTCATAAGAGAAATAACAATGATGGATGCTGCGGTTGATCAGCCCACGCCCCCTGAGAACCTGACCAATGAGAGCAAAACAGAAGAGATAAGGTTGCTACCGTGCACTGAGGAAGTGTGCGGACAGTAGAGGGACGCCCCTCACCACTAGGGGCTAAGCTAACACTGACTGCAAGAAGGTTTGAAGCCCAAGCAAGGAGAGGGTGTCCACCCCCAGGATGGGGGCCTGAAGATGGTTCCACAGGAGAGAAGCTCAGGACCTGAGCGCTCCGGTTCCTCACTCTGCTTTTTTAGACTCTGGGAAATCTGACCGGGCGGTTGGGTCCTTGAAGATATGATCCTCAGGCAGGTTCTTGTTAGAAGACCCGTGGCTCTCTTCCTGCGGGACAAAGATGTGAAGTGTTTTTTTTCCTGGAAGCCTCTTATGTTTCCATCTCCAGGACTTCGAGGCTCTCACGCCAAACCTCCTGGCAAGAACAGTGGAGACGGTGGAGGGCGGGGGCATCGTGGTCATCCTGTTGAGGACCATGAACTCCCTGAAGCAGCTCTACACCATGACCATGGTAGGTTCTCCTTCCCACCGCTGAGCTCCACGCCCTGCTCAGGCGCTGAAGCTCCTCTGATCCGTTCTCCTGCAGGATGTCCACGCCCGCTACCGGACGGAGGCCCACCAGGATGTGGTCGGAAGGTTCAACGAGCGGTGAGCGAAGTTCTGTTCCGGTGCATCTTCTGAGCTGGTCCGGCGCTGAGCCCCTCCTCCTTTTGCAGGTTCATTCTTTCTCTTGCGTCCTGCAAGAACTGCGTGGTCATCGACGACCAGCTCAGCATCCTGCCCATCTCCAGTCACATGGCCAACATCAAGCCGGTTCCTCCTAAGACTCAGGTATGAAATCCTCAGACCAGGGCCATGGAGGAGCCTTCTCCCTCTGGGACACCTATGTCAAAGTCAAGGTGTGCGGGCCAGATCTGGCCTGCAAATGAATTATCTGTTGCCCTCTGGATGATATTTAATTATAATTAGAACTGGCCCGCAGGCCACGGCCACCCGCTGGTGTTTTGCACACACCAAAACTACATTCCCCATAATGTAGCGGTCGCCTACAAGATCACTGCAGCGTGGCAAGCGGGCAGCGTAGCAAGCTGCTTCATGATTCATTAGCAGGCAGAGCACTGATCAACTTTCTGCTACCCGCCTCTTCAAAAATGGCTTAACCTAAGGCTTAACCTAATGGCTTAACGGCTAGAAGAGGGGGTTTCAAGCTAGGTGGGAAGCATAGTACTTTTTCACTGAGGTAAAAGGTAAAACCGTGTGTCATCTGTGTGGAGAAAGTTTGGCTGTAATGAAAGAATATAATCTAAGAAGGCACTGTCAAATTCTCAGAAACACACAAACAAAGACAAGAAAATGGACACAGAACAAAGGCTACAGAAGGTGGAAGAAATTAAAACGAGTTCTTAAGTCCAGGCAGGCTCTGTTCACAAATGCCAAAGCACAAAGCGAGGCTGCTGTCAAGGCTATTTTTATTGTGGCAGAAGAGATCACAAAAGTTTTTGCCATTACGTCCTATGCATGGCACAACTACAGGACAAGATCTGTATAAAGAGGTATCCAGATGTGTCAGTGAGATGGGGCTGCCTTGGGAAAAACGGGTAGGATTGACAGCAGACGGAGCACCCGCAACGTGTGGGCTCAGGAGTGGATTAGTGGCGAGGATGCGGCAGGAAAACGTCACAGATGAGCTGACAGCGTATCACTGCATCATACACAAGAAGTCGTTGTGTGCCAAAGCCTTGAAAATGGAACATGTAATGAGCACCATAACGCGAGCAGTCAACATCATCAGAGCCAAAGGTTTAAATCAACCGCCAGTTCAAGGCATTTCTGGGTGAGCTAGATACAGAGTATGGTGACTTGCTCTATCACACAGGTGCGATGGCTAAGCCGGGGAAAGGTGCTGCAAAGATGTTTGGAGCTGCATGAGGAGATCTGTCTGTTCATAGAAAGGAAGGGGAAGAGATGAAACGTTCCAGTGTGAAATGGCGTTTCTGTGCGACATCACAAGCCATCTGAATGTGATGAATCTGCACCTGCTGGGATGGGGGCGTGTCATCTCTGATGTAGAATACAGTGAAGGCGTTTAAAACCACGCTGAGTCTGTGGGAGACGCAGATGCGGAAAGAAAACTTGAGCCACTTTCCCAGCTGCCAGACCATGAAAGAGAAGCTCTACCGCTGTGTTCCCGATTGCACAGTTAGCTGATAAACTAAGCATACTTGCAGCTGACTTCCGACGTCGATTTGCTGACTTTGAAGCCCAGCCCGTCTCAATGTGACTTTATCTCCTGAACTTGTGCCACCCCTCTGATGGACCTCCTTCTTAATCCTCTCCATCCTCCTCACTCCCCAAGAGGAACCTTCACATCTTCATCTCTGCCTCCTGTCTTCTCCTTTGTGTCTCCAAAGCAGCCACCATGGCTGCTCTCACCTCCATCTTCTCCATCTTCCCTTTCCTTCTGGCTCATCAGCCGTTCCAACCTGCTTGCACACGTTCCTCCACCTCTTCTCCCTCGCTCTGGAAGGTCGACCCTTCAACTCGTTCCCCTTCTTAATCTCCACTTGCTGTAGCCTCACCGCTCCACCAGCCTCCCTCTCCTCCACACACAGCTCTTCTGTCTCGAAGTAACGCGCCATGTCCGTGTTCCCTCTTCTCCAGGAGGACGGTTTGTCTCCCAGGGAGCAGGAGCTGAAGGACCTGAAGGAATCTCTGCAGGACACGCAGCCCGTGGGTGTGCTGGTGGACTCCTGCCGGACCATGGACCAGGTCAGCCGTTTCTCCGCTTTAGGAGATGTCTGTCTTCCCTGAGAGCGCTTGGATCCTAACCTCAGTCTCCTCCTGCAGGCCAAAGCCCTGTTGAAGTTCATCGAAGCCATCTCGGAGAAGACTCTGCGGAGCACCGTGGCCCTGACCGCCGCCCGCGGTCGTGGTAAATCGGCTGCCCTGGGCCTGGCGGTGGCCGGAGCCGTGGCTTTCGGGTGAGGACAGACCCAAGCCCCCCTGGAGCCGCCGAGGTTCCTGCCGCCGCTTCGCCAACATTCTCCTGTCTCCTCACAGGTACTCCAACATTTTCGTGACGTCCCCGAGCCCAGACAACCTGCACACCATGTTCGAGTTCATCTTCAAAGGCTTTGACGCCTTGCAGTATCAGGTTCGTCACCATGGAGACAGGCGTGCGCATGCCGCCTCACGCACGCACGTTGCCTCACGCCCTCTCCGGTGTTCGCAGGAGCACCTGGACTACGAGATCATTCAGTCGCTGAATCCCGAGTTCAACAAAGCGGTGGTGCGCGTGAACGTCTTCAAAGAGCACCGGCAGACCATACAGGTAAGGCGCCACCTCTGCCGTCCGGTCGCTGTAGAAACAAGGCCGGGTCGTCTGACTGTCCTCTGCCCCTCGCAGTACATCCACCCGGGGGACGGGGTCCGCCTGGGCCAGGCCGAGCTGTTGGTCATCGACGAGGCCGCCGCCATCCCGTTGCCCCTTGTCAAGAGCCTGCTGGGACCCTACCTGGTCTTCATGGCCTCCACCATCAACGGGTGGGTTGCAACTACGCTGGAGGTCCAGGGACTCAAAGAACCCATCCATGTTTGTGTGTATACCAGACAATCACATTGATCCCGGAAGGGGCAGAAAATGCTAACACCCCCATGACCTCCTATGGCACCGAGCCCTGTCGTGAAGACCAGAAGGTCAGTCAGAGCGGCCTTCACTGACTGAGTTGGTCCACACAAGGACCACAGGCTGTGACTGATGGACAGTTACAACGCCCTCGGAGTCCGGTCAACCTGGTTAGCTTAGCATAACGGAACAAGTTGGATTTTATTTCTACGCCGTTAAAAATCCCAACCCTGCCATCTGGGCACCCTTTCTGATTAGAGCAGGTGTGGACCACCGCTCTTTAAGATGATCTCCAGAAACCCAACATTCCCTCAGGGAGCTAGCATCCCAGCGCTATGCGGTGGCGTTCTGCCTTGACCGGCCGGGGTAGAAAGAGATAAAAAGGGGATGGACGGTTGATCTGTCACCGCAAACAACAGAAGTGGTAACTGTTAGCATCCATGGCTAACAAGCTGTTGAATCCAGGTCCCCACAATTGCTTTCATCTTGTTACAAAACAGCTGGTGTGTGTGTGTGTGTGCGCAGGTACGAGGGCACGGGGCGCTCGCTGTCCCTGAAACTGATCCAGCAGCTGCGGCAGCAGAGTGCTGCCAGCCAGCTGAGCCTATCTGCAGAGAACCGGACCACCAGCACGGCGCGGCTAGCTGCGGGTACGGCTACGTCCACGTTTGCTCCGGGGGGAATGAGGGAGGATGGTGGGGGTCCCGTTCCGGACGGTGGCTCTAACCTGAACGTGTCCTGCCTCAGCTCGGTCCCTGCACGAGGCATCCCTGCACGAGTCCATCCGCTACGCCCCCGGGGACGCAGTGGAGCGCTGGCTCAACGACCTGCTCTGCCTGGATTGCCTGAACGTCCCCCGCCTGATCTCTGGCTGCCCCGTCCCGCACTCCTGTGACCTGTATCCTCCCCGCGGAAAAAAAACAAAAAACAAAACACGATTTGTAAACCTTGTCGGTCACGCGTGCTAGCGCTGTGACCGGCAGTCGTCCTGACAGTGGTGGACGGATCTTAACCATCATGCAGATACTACGTGAACCGAGACACGCTGTTCTGTTACCACAAGGCGTCGGAGGCTTTCCTGCAGAGGCTGATGGCGCTCTACGTGGCGTCGCACTACAAGGTGGGTCCTCACCTCCCCGGGACTCTGGGTTCGTCCGTCGCAAGACTCTGACGTCTCCTCCGCCCGCAGAATTCCCCCAACGACCTGCAGATGTTGTCTGATGCGCCAGCGCACCACCTCTTCTGCCTGCTCCCGCCCGTGCCCCCGACGCAGAACTCCCTGCCAGAGGTCCTGGCCGTGGTGCAGGTACGACGCCCCCCTGGAGCTCCGCCTGAAGGTCTGGGATTTAGATCCACCCAACCCTGAAGTCCTGGTCTGGAGTCTTTGGGTCGCTCCCTTCAGGTGTCTCGACAGCCAATCACCTGCTTCCGTCTAACTTCCTGTCCTCCTTCCCTACATCATAAACCTCCACTGGTCTTCCTCTGGACCTCCCACCTCAGCATGCTTCTCCATCCCTCCTCTGTCCACGTCCAAACCACCTCAGTGTGACTTAATGTCCAGAAGATCTACCATATGCTGTCCCTCTTGACGGACTCCCTTCTCACTCCCCAAGAGGAACCTCCACATCATTGTCCCTGCTGCCTCCTGTCCAAATCAGACCACATCTTTTCCACCATCTCCATTACTTTAGACTGTCCAGACCCTTAAACTCCACCACCTGTAGCCTCTCGCTCTCTGACACACACTTCCTGTCCTTTCTCTGCTGTCCCTCTGATGGACTCCTCCCTGATCTTCTGCATCTTCTTCACTCTCAAAGTAGAACCTCCACATCTCCACCGCTGCCTCCTGCCTTCTCAATGTATCCAAACATGTCTGTTCTTCACCTCCACCTTTGCTTTCCGTCTGGCTCATGATTTGAGGGTTGTGATTGGCCCTAATGGAGCCCGGTGTCTCGTCCCCCAGGTGTGCCTGGAAGGTGAAATCTCCCGTCAGTCTATCCTGAATAGCCTGTCCCGCGGGAAGAAGGCCTCGGGGGACCTGATCCCCTGGACCGTGTCTGAGCAGGTGAGTGTCGGCGTGGGTTGAGGTTCTCCCGGGTTCCTCTGACAGACTCGGCCCCCCTGTGTCTCCTACAGTTCCAGGACCCGGAGTTCGGCAGCCTGTCGGGGGGGAGGGTGGTGCGGATCGCTGTCAATCCAGACTACCAGGGGGTGAGAGGCCGCCGCCCGCCACGCGTGCCGCCAACGCGTTTGTTCTCCTGATTCTCACTCCGCTGCCACCTGTCTGCTAGATGGGCTACGGCTCCAGAGCCCTCCAGCTGCTCCAGATGTACTACGAGGGGAAGTTCCCTGCCATGGAGGAGGACGCCCCGCCCGGCCACAAGGAGATTGCCTCCGTCAGCAGCGAGGTATCTCACTCTTCTCATCTCTGGGGGGAGGCGGTGGGGTAATTGATTGACAACGGCTGCTTTGTGGCATCCAGGCTGTCAGTCTGCTGGAGGAGGTGGTCACCCCGCGCAAGGAGCTCCCGCCGCTGCTGCTGAAGCTCAGCGAGAGGAGAGCCGAGAGGCTGGACTACCTGGGGGTGTCCTACGGCCTCACCACACAGCTGCTCAAGTCAGTGTGTGTGTGTGTGTGTGTGCGTGCGTGCGTGCGTGCGTGCGTGCGTGCGTGCGTGCGTGCGTGCGTGCGTTTTAAATATTAACTGTGATCTGACAGGTTCTGGAGGAGAGCGGGATTCACACCAGTCTACTTGAGACAAACCCCTGTAAGTATTAACCGTGTGTGTGTGTGTGTGTGTCCTGGTCTTGCTCAGTGGTAACCCTGCATGGTCTCCTTGCAGAATGACCTGACCGGAGAACACTCGTGTGTGATGGTGAAGGAGCTCGTCACGGAAGAGGGAACGAGTCCGTGGCTGCCAGCCTTCTGGAAAGGTCTGCAGCCTTTACCTGAGTCTCACACATTAGAGAAACTGCGCCACCGTGTGGACGGGGAGGGAAGCGCACCCTCAGCCGTGGTTTGAAAGCTAGAAGTTCATCTGAAGTCTGTCTTCCACTACTTCCACTTTGCCAAACTTCTTCTTTTGTGTTTTTTTTTCCTGCGCAGATTTCCGCCGGCGCTTCCTGTCTCTGCTCTCCTACCAGTTTGGCAGCTTCCACCCGAGCCTGGCCCTCAGCATCCTGCAGAATAAGACCACGCAGGAGGAGACCACAAGTAAGACGCCTACCCTGGCCGGTCCAGTCGTCGCTGTCAGACGTGTGCTCACATGAACCTCTCCTCCTCGCCCCCCAGTGCTCAGCTGCTCCGAGCTACTGGCCCTGTTCAGCCCATATGACCTCAAACGTCTGGAGCTGTATTCCAGGAGCATGGTGGACTACCACCTAATCATGGACTTGATCCCAGCCGTGGCCCGCGTCTTTTTCCTCAAGCAACTAGGGAACCTCTCCCTCTCAGTGGCTCAGTGTGTACGTCCTCCTCCGCCCATGTTACCGTGTCAGAAGTTCGATTTATGCATTCCGGAATCAGAGGTGAACTGTTCCTTTGCCGGCATCTCCTCCGGTCCAGGCCCTGCTGCTTGGGATCGGCCTGCAGCACAAGTCCTTGGACCAGCTGGAGAAGGAGATCGAGCTCCCCGCCTCTCAGCTCATGGGCCTCTTCAACAGGCTCATACGCAAAGTCGTACAGGTCAGTCTCCCGTGCTTGAAACACCTCCGACTCCAGAAGCAGGAGAAGCATCACGGCAGCACCATGAGCTCTCGCTCCTTGAACTCCGCAGATCTTTACCGCCATCCAGGAACAGGCCATCGAGGCGGACATGGCCGCGGCCAAGGAGATCACCATGGAACCGACGGTTCGAAGCCTCGGCGAAGACCTGGTTCGTTGTCCTCTGGTGCCTTCGCTCTCCATCTGAAATCAAGACTCTCAGCTCCAGGTTGACCTCCTTTTCTTTCTCCTCCGCCAGGACGAAGCCGCCAAGGAGTTTGAGGAGAAACACAAGCAGGACGTGGAGAAAGTGAAGAGCCTGGACTTTGAGCAGTAAATCTGAGCTCCTCCTGCTCCTCCATGCTTCTCCTCCGTGTCAGCCGAGGTTAACTCACCCGCTCTACTCTCCTAGGTACAGGATCCAGGGAGATGAGGAGGAATGGGAGCAGGTGCTGAAGAAAGCAGGGAACACATCCATGGTCAGCATTAAAAGGTGGGCGATAATACCTCTGCGCCCCGGAAACCCACATGAACCAACTTTATTTAGCGAATCTCGTCCGCTTCCCCTGCAGCAACAAGAAGAGGAAGCTGGACGGAGCTACCGCTGCCGCAGCCAACGGGGCTCCACATCCTGACAAACCCAGGAAGAAGGACACCAGGCATGGAAAGTTCAAGAAGAACAAATTTGGGAAGAAGGCATAGGAGGGAGGCAGGACTGCAGGGTTACTTGGGGTGTCTGCAGATGGATATATTGCACACACACAGACCCAGACCCTGAGTAGATATTGTATTTTTACTTGACATGTATTTTTTCCATTGATTCCCTTTTTATGCCATGATTTAAAGACGTATAAAAAGTTGAGGTAATGGTCATCTGTGGCTGCGCCCGCTGTCGCCTCACTTCAAGGCCCGGGGCTTTAGTTCCGCCCACTTCTCTCTCAACTCCTGCTGGACCGCGGCTGGCGCAAAGATGCAGTCGATGGCCCGCAGGGAGAGCGACCAGATGTCGTGGTGGCTCAGGCCAAAGGTGGAGGCAGCCAGCTGGTACTCCTGAGACAGGTCCGTGCAGAAGACCCCCTTATCGTCCGTCTGCGGGGGGAGCAGAGCGTCGGAAGCGACCGTCAACCTTTTTTTCAAGACGCACCGAGAAGATCTTCTGTGCGTGGATTTGATCACTCACACAGATGACGCTGGGGTGTCCCATCTGGTACCAGTACTGGAAGTGGTGTTTGGAGTAAGAAGGGACGGTTTGGCCTTTTACATTGGATGTCAGGCAAAGTTCTGGAGAAAGGAGATAGGTGGCAGGATCAGCAGGCGGCAGAGGTGTTCGGGTTCCTCCCAGAGATAAGGAGACCTGGCTCACCCAGCGGGATGTTGTGCTTGGTCACTTTGTCCACGAGGCTCTGGCAGCCGCCCATCTGCGGATGTAGGAAGGTGCCGTGACCAATGCGGTCCGGAGGGAGGTTCAGCAGCAGGTCGCTCTCCTCCAGCTGAGATGGGACCTGCAGCAGCAGCGGCACGGTGGCCGTCAGACCTCGGGCTCTGGCTGAGACGGCGGAGGAAGCTTTCGGGGTCTTACTTCTGAGAGGTGCAGCGACAGCTTGAGGCCGCTGTTCTTGGCCCTGAGCAGGGCGGGGAGGAGGTCTTTGCCGTGGCCCACCTGGAAGGAGGAACAATGATCACCTTTCCTGAGGAAACTCAGCTGCTTGAGGGCGAGGAAACGGCTCCGGCAAATTCAAACGGAAGACCAGAACATCAGCTGTGAAGAAACGCCACACAAAGACGTCTCCGTACGAACCGTAGGATCTCCACTAAGGTCCAGCCCGAGCACCAGGTCCTCCGAGGACAGCGCGAACTCCTCGGCCAACTTCACTGTCTCCATGGCGACGGTAGCCCCGTTCCTTCGGTCGATGGCCACCAGAAATCTTCGGGACAGCACAGGAGTGAGTCGATTTGACGGGACCTACAGGACGATGTATTGTGGAGGTCCTCCATCCTCCAGGTCTCGGCTGATCCCTCTGGACTCCTCCAGAAGACGTGTCACCTCCCACCTCAGAAGAATTCGAGTCCAGTTGCCGAGGCTCTACGAGACCACGGCCTCTCGGCAAAACGCAGCAGGTCCTGCGTGAGAACTTACCTGACGTCGATGTCCACGTCTTCCTCTTTGCACTGCCGGATGGCGTGGAGGACAGTGTCCACATATCGCCTCTTTGTCAGTCCTGGGACAACATAAGACACTGGTTGGAGGCTGGAGAAACAATCCCACCTGGACGGTCCGCCGTCGCCACTGACCCGTCTGGACCACGTCCCTCGGGGTGCTTCTCAGCTCCAAGTACTTCACGCCATCCGCTGCAAACTCCTTGATGACATCTGTGGCCACCTGGCGTGGAGGAGAGGAGAGGAGGCGGGCTGTCTATGACATTGAGGACAAAAGCGTTTTCACAATAGCCGCGCGGGAGCGTCGTTCTCACCATCAGCAGGTCCTCCTCCGAGTCCACCAGGTGGTGGATCACCTTGAAGACCTGGAAGCACCTGTTTGCCACATATCACACTTCCGTTTCCGGTTGCTTCTTCTCGCATGCACACATTATAACTTTACTACGATATCCTACCATTTGGTGGGTGAAGCGATACCTACTCATCCAGTGTCCGCTGCTGGCCTTTGGCGATGGCCGTCATCCCGTGGACAATGTTGAGGTGAGGTTTCCTCTGGATGAGCTTCTCGATGGTCTGGACGCTCACCGAGCCGTTCAGGTGGGCATGAAGCTCCTGGAAAAGAAGCGGGACGCCGGATTAAGCGCGTTAGCATCTTAGCATGTTTGCGCGGAGCGAAGTTACAAACGACGGCAACCGCTGCATTTAAAATGTTTTTCTTCGTTTTGCTTCGTCCTCTCACCACTTTCGGCAGCTCCCGATAAAAAGTATTTTCCCCGCTAGCCATCTTGAAAGTTTTACAAGAAAGTGTGAGAGACTTTCTTAAGAAGTGTCCATCGCCGGGGATTGTCAGTGTTTGTTTGTGTGTGACGCCCCGCCGGTGTCACACACAAATAATCCCCCCCGCCGAACTTTAGTTCTTACTGTCACCAACTAAAATGTACGTTCAAAAAAAAAAAAAAAAAATATATATATATATATATATTATACACCCATATAATTCAAATGGTATTTCTGTATATGTATTACAGCTGATTAGAGCAGATGAATGAGGGCAGAACGAATAGGCATTAGAATAAAGTCATCTGGAAATAATCGAGCGAGCTGGATTTCCTCTACATACTCCTACAGTTTAGCATTTATGATAAAAAAGTACATTTTGTGTACTGTATATTCCATCAAAAATCGCATTGAAATGTATATGTATAATATGTATATATATTACCTTAATGGATGACAATCTCTAGCTTTTCCCCTGCAACAAATATTTCTGGATCTGGAGAGGTACTGCGGGTTTTGCTAAAAAAAAAAAAAAATATATGCCCATAGTTTTAGAGACATTCAGCTGTAAGCAGTGCTCATGTAGACAGGATTTAACACAATTCATTGCTTTGGTGAGCTTATATATTTTATTGAGCTATTATACCCATGTGGTTTTATTTATTTGTGTATGTGTGTGTGTGTATACTATAATATATTTTTTATCTATATTAAATACATTTTTGTGCTATTCCATATTTAAAACCTGTGTATTTTTTTTTTGAGCTATTATATATAATGCCTGTGTTTTTGTTTATATATTGTGTGTGTGCGAGTGTGTGTGTGTCTGTATATATATATATATGTAATTAATATTATTTAATCAATATTTAATGTATTCTATTGAAATGCAGCCTCAGGGCGGCACTGGCCCGTGCCTCTCCAAGCCTGCCTTGGGGGGGCACGGAGCAGTGCCTCCCTGTGCCGGTCCCAAGCCCGGATAAATGCAGAGGGTTGCGTCAGCCAGGGCATCCGGCGTAAAACTTTTGCCGAAACCAAACATGCGAGTCAACCATAACTATATCATACCGGATCGGTCGCGGACCGGGTTAACAACGACCGCCATTGGTACTGATGACCTACAGGGTACTAATGGAAATTGGGCTACTGTGGGTCGAAGAACAAGAACAAGAAGAAGAGGAGGAGTGCGTGTTCGGAAGCAGAGAGAGAGGAGGAAAGGAAAGAGTCTGGGACTGAGAGTAGGGACTTTGAATATTGGGACTATGACAGGAAAAGATGGAGTTGGTGGACATGATGCAGAGAAGGAAGGTGGATATACTGTGTGTCCAGGAGACCAGGTGGAAAGGTAGTAAGGCTAGAAGCTTAGGAGCAGGCTTTAAGTTGTACTATAATGGTAGACAGGAAGAGAAATGGAGTAGGAGTTATCTTGAAGGAGGAGTTTGTAAGGAACGTCCTAGAGGTGAAAAGAATGTCAGATAGACTTATAAGTCTGAAATTGGAAATTGAAGGTGTGATGCTCCATGTTGTTAGTGGCTCTGCCCCGCAGGTGGGATGCGAATTTGAAGAGAAGGAGAAGTCCTGGAATGAGTTAGATGAAGTGATGCAGAATATTCCCAGAAATGAGAGAGTGGTAATTGGTGCAGACTTTAATGGACATGTCGGTGAAGGCAATAACGGGGATGAAGAAGTGATGGGCAGATTTGGTATCCAGGATAGGAATGCAGAGGGACAGATGGTGGTAGATTTTGCAAAAAAAGGATGGAAATGGCTGTAGTGAACACCTTTTTCCAGAAAAAAACAGGAACATAGGGTAAGAGTGGAGGTAGGAGCACACAGATAGACTACATCTTGTATAGACGCGGTAACCTGAAAGAGATCAGTGACTGCAAAGTAGTTGTAGGTGAGAGTGTAGCCAGACAGCATAGGATGGTGGTTTGTAGGATGACTCTGGTGACAAGGAAGATCAAGAGGACTAGGTAGAGCAGAGGACAAAGTGGTGGAAGCTGAAAAGGGAGGAGTGTTGCATGGTTTTCAGGGAGGAGTTGAGAAAGGGTCTGGGTGGTCAGGGTGAGCTTCCAGATGATTGGACAACAACAGCTAGTGTTATCAGGGAGACAGGTAGAAGAGTACTTGGTGTGTCACCCGGAAGGAAAGTGGATAAGGAGACTTGGTGGTGGAATGAGGAAGTGCAGGAGTGTATACAGAGAAAGAGGTTAGCAAAGAAGAAGTGGGACACTGAGAGGACTGAGGAGAACAGACAGGAGTTCAGGGAGATGCGGTGAAAGGTAAAGATAGAGGTAGCAAAGGCAAAACAAAGGGCGTACGATGACTTGTATGCTCGGTTTGATAGTAAGGAGGGTGAGAGTGATCTATTCAGGTTGGCGAAACAGAGATAAAGATGGAAAGGATGTACAACAGGTCTGGGTGATTAAGGACAGAGGGAAATGTATTGACAAATGCTAGAAGAGTGATGGGAAGATGGAAAGAGTACTTTGAAGAGGTGATGAATGTGGAAAATGAAAGAGAGGCAAGGATAGAAGAGGCGACTTTTGTAAATCACAAAGTAGCACAAATTAGTAAAAGGGAAGTGAGGAAGGCATTGAAGAGGATGAAGAGTGGAAAAGCAGTTGGTCCTGATGATATACCTGCGGAGGTGTGGAAGTGTCTAGGAGAGGCAGGAGTAGATTTTCTGACTAGATTATTCAACAGGATCTTAGAGAGTGAAAAGATGCCTGAAGAATGGAGACAAAGTGTGATGGTGCCTATTTTTAAGAATAAAGGGGATGTGCAGAATTGTGGCAACTATAGAGGGATAAAGTTGATGAGCCATACAATGAAGTTATGGGAAAGAGTAGTGGAAACTAGACTGAGAGCAGAAGGCAGCATTTGTGAACAGCAGTATGGCTTCATGCCTAGGAAGAGTACTACAGATGCAGTATTTGCGTTGAGAATGCTAATAGAAAAGTACAGAGAAGGCCAGAGGGCGCTGCATTGTGTTTCTGTAGACCTAGAAAAAGCATATGACAGGGTGCCAAGAGAGGAGCTCTGGTATTGTATGAGGAAGTCTGGAGTGGCAGAGAAGTATGTTAGACTGGTGCAGGACATGTATGCTAGCTACAGTACAAGACATATGTGAGACCAGCAATGATGTATGGACTAGAAACTGTTATAATGACCAAAAGACAGCAGGCAGAACTAGAGGTTGCAGAGATGAAGATGTTGAGGTTCTCTTTGGGAGTGACCAGGATGGATAGGATCAGGAATGAGTCTATCAGAGGAACAGCACATTTTAGATGTTTTGGAGAGAAGGTCAGAGAAGCCAGACTGAGATGGTTCGGTCATGTACAGAGGAGGGATAGAGAATATATTGGTAGACGGATGCTGGAATTGGAGCTGCCAGGCAAGAGGTCTCGAGGAAGACCAAAGAGAGTTATGGATGTAGTGAGAGAAGATATGAAGTTAGTTGGTGTGAGAGAGGAGGCTACAGAGAATAGGGTTAGATGGAGAAAGTTGACTCACTGTGGCGACACCTGAAGGGAAAAGCTGAAAGAAGAAGAAGATTTAATGTATTCCATTGAGCTAATTTCTATTATACCTGTGTTGTTTTATATATATATATGTATGTGTGTGTGTATGTAATCTTCTTCTTTCGGCTTTTCCCTTCAGGGGTCGCCACAGCGAATCAACTTTCTCCATCTAACCCTATTCTCTGTAGCCTCCTCTCTCACACCAACTACCTTATATGTGTATATGTAATTTCTATTATTTTATCCATATTTAATATATTAAGCTATATATATAATAGCGGTGTAGTTTTAAACATTATTTCTGTATATGTATTGAAACATATTTTTACACAATGAATGAGGGCAGAGCACAAATGCATTAGAATGATGTCATTTCAAAATAATCAGAACAAAACAACACAATCCCCTGGGGACTTATAGTAGCTCCTCTCTCCAGTCTGCTGTAAATTACTTTTTTAAATGTAATAGATGTGTATTTCATTTAGCTAATACATATCATACTTGAATTATTTTAAATATCATTGTATATGTATCAAAACACATTTTAACATCTCGGATGGGGGAAGAACTAAAAAGTCATTGAAATAATCAACACAAAATAAGACAATCCCCGGTGAGCTGTTGTTCCTCCTCTCAACAGCTTCCTATAGTTTAAAAATGTAATATATTTAGTGTATTTATATATTAAGTATATTAAATTCTTATATGTATATGTATATACATATATGACTACATTTTCAACTTTCATTGAATGTGCTCTATATGGTCATAATAATTAATCCTGGCATCCATTTATTTATGATGGGTTGTCAGCATCTTGCTCAACAACACTTCAACACACGTGTGTGAACACATCGGTACTGTGGGGGGTTGTATCCTGGACGGCAGCCATCAATGTCTTGCTCAACCAGATGGAAGCCATGACTTGTACTCAATATAAATCAAAACCTATAAACCCTCAGGACTTCCAGGTGCCTCAGAAAGATAGGAAAAGATTTTCAAAATGCAATATACTTTATTGTTGAGAATTCTCCTTTTCACATCACATTAAAATGATAGTGTGTCTGTTCCAATAATTGCTCTGAATGGACGTCATACTTTGTACATCGGAGTTTTTTTTTGCGAGATCAAACCAAAACCGTGTCGTCATTTCAGTAGTAACATTTTCCCCGGACTTGTGGCACAACTTTGTCATTAATACAAAACAAGGCTGCTTAATTATCCTTTTTACATTATTCCTTTTAGCAAAAAAATAAAATCAACATTCAATAGTACATGCAAACATGGTGTACCTGGAAGTTCTATCAAAAAAGGAAAAAAATAATACATCTGGTAATGATGTAGACAAATATTTCTCCTTAAAAACATGTTTTTAGTCCAAAGTTTGACCTAAATAATTAACGGGATTGTTTGAAAGTTCTGAAAGTTTGTAGGTTGCAATGAGAGGAATAAAGACCTGGAGGCAGCGCTCACAGCAGAGCAGAGGAGGACACCAAAACTGCTGCTCCGCCTGGGAGCTGCTGCAAAACCCATGCAGAGAGTTACAGTTAGATATTAAAAGAGGAGAAACCAACAGTCCAGAGAGGTCAATCTTGAGGGATGTTCAGCGTCAGTAACTGTCAGTAACTGTCCATTCCCCTCAGGTTCTCCCCCCTGTCCCCTGGTTGATTTGCTGCAGCCACTCCCTCAGCATCTGGAAGCTGGGCCTGGCGCCAGTCTCCAGGTTCCAGCACTGTTTCATAATATTGTAGACGACTTCTGGGCAGCCGTCCGGACAGTCCATCTTGTAGCCCTTCTCTACCCGGGGGACCACGTCTTTTAGAGGCTGCAGAATGGGGAAAACAACATTAAAACATTATATTGACACAGAAGCCCGCCTCGGTTGAGCTTAGTTTAGCCGTGCCCTGGGCGTCTCCGCCTTTTAGCACTTTTAGCACGGCCCCCGTTAGCCACGAATTTAAAACATTTCTCTCTGACTTGTCGCGGCATCCTTCTCTCAAGACCCTTGGCTTCCGCCAGTGAAATGTTTCGTCCTCGTCTGTTGTCGGAAGGTTTAAAATAACAAACGCCAAACGGTGTTTTCAGTGTCGGTTTCTGTGTGACACCAGTCGGTGTTACAGTAAAATAATGCCCCCGCTGAACTACAGTTCCACTTCTCCCCGGCCGTTTAAAAATACACTTTTTATGCAGATTTCTATTGCATTCTATTCCAATTTCTTATTTCAGTGTAATATGTATTATACCTGTATCATTTTAAACATTATTGCTGTATTCGTACCAAAAGAAAAACACATGCCCTTTATTGTGCCTAGTATTATGTCCTGACTGAGCGTCCTTTGTCCCAACACCTTGTCAAAGAATCTGGCTTCAGCGCAGAAAGCAGAGGAAGAATCTTATTTTGCAGGGAAACATGTTTCTTTATGGTCCTTGAATGTGTTGACATAATGAATAGGGGCAGAACGAGAGCTAACGGGTGCGATCTTTCAACAAGTGTCTAATGGGACGAGTGTCATCGAAAAACACTTCAATGATAAAATAAATAGAATACGGGAATGAAAATATATTTTTGCCTGAAACCTGTTTGGTGGTTCGATCTCCTCTTCCCTCTCGTTTACACCCTGGTTCCTGATTTCAGATCGTCTGAGAGGTTCTTGTGAAAACGGTGATGACACTTACGATTCTCGGATAAGGCACCCGGCCAAAAGAGTAGATCTCCCAGAGGAGAATGCCATAGCTCCAAACGTCCGACTTGGTGGAAAATTTCTGTGGATTGCATTGAAGCGGAGCCAGATGTCAGAGTTTGTCTCCAAACCAAGAAGTTAAACCCAAGCGCTGTTCTGAAAGTCCACCTTTTCCCTGAGGGCTTCTGGCGAGGTCCACTTCACGGGCAACTTGGCGGTGTCCTGGGTGGACGAGGCCTCCTTGGTCAGGCCAAAGTCACTGACTTTGGCGATGCCGTCCTCCGACACGAGCACGTTCCGGGCCGCTAGGTCTCGATGGACAAAGTTGTTGGCCTCCAAGTAGGCCATGGCCTCGCAGACGTCCCTGCGGCAGAGAGGAGACAGTCGTAGGTTCAACTCCGGCTCCCGGAGGGCGGATCGGCTCGGAAGATTGCAACCAATTCCGCAAAACAAAACTGAATGATTGGATTTCTGTCTTTTTCTTCCGGTGACTCCGCTTAGAAGGTGCACAAAAGCATGCTGATAAATTGGAGGCAGAAATACAATACGGCCCCATGGCTCTTCCGCTATGTACTGCGAACCTACGTACAGCGCAAAATGAAGGAGAGCATCTGCGCCGAGTACAGTCCGTCCCCTGGAGCGGAGGTAGTCCACCAAACAGCCCTGAAACAACAAACCGCCATGTGACAGCGACAGAGATAGCGGCGCCGACGTCCGTGACCGAGCGACCGCTCACCGACCTTGGCCATGTATTCGGTGACAATGAAGAGGCTCCCGTTCTCCTCCACGATCACCCCGAGCAGCTGCACCAGGTTCTCGTGCCGGAGTTGCCTTTGAAGGAACGCACGGCACTTAGCATCACTTTATTTCTGCTTCTGTGGATTTGACACGTCTGCTATTTGGACGCGCTCCGATCGATGGGAAGATTAAACGCACCGCCTTTCATCTCAAACCACAACAACTTCAGGAGTCGGAGGACAAACACTGAGAAGAAGAGCTATTCGAGGACCAAAATTAAGGATATCATGGTGTGCATACTAGTAAATCTATCTTATACTAAGAGAAAACAGGTTACATAGAGACACAAACATTTCACTCTCACATTCTCAATGACTCTATTGAACCTCTTGCGTGTCTGTGGGACAAAGCCTACTCTGTATATTATATGTACGTTTCCGGACTATCAGCTGCTACATTTTCCCACGATTTAAACGACGATGCGGCTAATTGGTGGATTTTTTTTCGAGCTAACGAAACATTTATCCTCTTCAAATCGGACTGATGAAATAAGGATGAAATTCCGAGGCCGCTCAATTCCGGCAGTGATGAAAACGACCTTAATGGTTTTGGCGTGCGGGAGGAAGACCAAGATAGCCATCAGCTGGAGGAGGATTAGAAAATTGTCTTTTATTATTCATCTTTTTTATCAGCTGTGTTACCTGAAAAATAATTTTCAGTATGTATGTGTGGATGTTACCGGTATGGATGTAATTAAAATGTTTGTGTGTAAATATCTCATGTTACACCGTGGACACCTGCTGCTTACAGACAAGTGCGGCCTATATATGTACACATAGATTTATTTCTATATTTTTTAGCCAGTGCGACTTCCATTCAGGTGCGCAAAATAGTCCGGAAAATTCAGGAAAAGAAATCCAGTGCCTCCACTGTGTTTTCTATTAAATTTCTATAAAAAAAGGTGCGTTTGCTGAGTTGTACTTTTGCACCAGATGTGCGAGCTGTGAGGAGGAGAGCGCCGTCGGGCTTACGTCATGACGGAGGCCTCGGCGATGAAGGCCTGAGCCGTGGCGTCGTTTTTGATGCACTTCACCGCCACCTTGGTCCCCCTGTAGTCTCCAACCATCACGTCTGCAAAGACCGGAAGCGGAAACAAGACGTCACTGCGGGTATATATCAACGAGGCCGCGTGGCCTGCGCCGTTTTTTTGCACTCGCAACAAAAACACCGTTCACAGTCGTGATTTAGAGGGGGAAATATGGTGCTGGTATACATTTCCGGTGAAAAACAGTGGTGCTCGAGAAAAGAAAGGAGGACTGCGAGTAGGAAACTACCTCCGAATTCTCCTTTACCGATGACCTGCTGCAGCTTCAGGTCCTTCCTGTTCATGGACCAGCCGCCTGGAGAGGAAACAACACACGCGCCATTTACACGTTGCTGTTTATTTAAGTCTTCCATGCGGCGTTTACGAAAAGCGTGGCCGTACTCCTGGAGAACTCGTCCTGGGCGGCCACCGTCCCCTCCTCCACCTTGGGCTTGATCAGACGGGTGCACAGGCCGTCGGCATCTTTGGTGTAGTGCTGGTGGGGGAGAACCGGAACACGTGCACCCAGTGAGTGGCAAGGAGCCGTGTTATTGCAACAGGTAACGCTTTGCATGGCGCCGCTCAAAGGAAAGGAAAGTGAGTCAGTTTGACAGTAAGAAGCCGCTTTGAGGTTTGAAGGCCCACGCTTCACGCTTCTCTCTTCCTCTTTGACACTTCCTGTTCAGGGTTTGTTCCAGGAACCGTTCGGCGGCGGCAGCAGCACACATCCTCCTTCTTCTCCTCCTCCTCGGAGGGACTTCATGCTAGAATGGACGCGTCCTGACCTTTTGGTCGGCCGTTAAAATAAAGAGCTCCCCGAATGACTCGTAAAGCACAAAGAAACAAACGAGGATGGATTACTGGCGCATCTAGAGATGGGGAAGGGTCGGCGAGAAGTCAGAACGCAGCGACACCGCACTGAGGTTCAACAGGAAGCTACTTGAATGATTGATAACCAGATATGAACCTGAGAGAAGGTCATGGAGAAGTTGTCAGCCTGCGTTCTCCTACTTAAAGCGGGAATTATAACCGGAGATTTTTTTTAAAAAACATCATCAGCCGGTGTGAGATTGAAAGCCTCCGCCCACCTCCACCAGCTGCATGAGGTTCTCAAAGTAGCCCTCCTCATCGATGGTGAGCTTGCCGTTGTGGTAGATGATGCGGTAGTGCTCCACCTTGCCGTCGCAGCTCACGCACAGCGTGTAGTCGCCGGGGAAGTTGGTGCTCTCTCGCACCAGGAAAAGGCCCGTCTCCGGCGGCAGCAGCAGGCACTCCGCCTGTTCCCGCGGGATTTTCCCATGGAACCATCTGGACAAAAAGAGGCCCACATGTCACCGCTCCTGGGAAAGTCCAATGCCAGCGCACGCCGAAGGCGGAACAATCGCAGCTGCCCATCTCTCGAGAGGCGGGGCTTAACCCAGCAGGTCAGCTGTCAATCACCCAACCATTCACGCCTACGGAGTCTTCGTAGCACCAACCGCAGGTTTAGAACTGCGGGAGGAAGATGGAGAACCTGCAGAACCCTCTCAGAGAACCCAGTTCAGTGCATGATTTGAATCTGCCACCTTCAGCTCAGCAATAAATTTTGAAGGAAAAGTAGTTCAGGTCATTTTTCATTTAAAGTTATTTTACGATGAGATACTTTAAGACGCTGCATATTTATACTCAACAAAGCTATATCAGATTTATTCATTTCAATCTCAAATCACAACGATGAGTTAAGTCACATCCAGTCTTGTAAGTGATCTGTTATGAGAATAATAAAAACTATGACTCATTATCGTCTTCATGTTCATAATTATTAGTTATTATTCATTTTTGTCATTATTATTATCATTGATTATTGTTATCACTGTTATTATCAATCAGATTTTATCATTATTGTTCTTTTACTTTTATTACAGTTATTATCAGTGATATTATTATTATTACAAATATTCTTACTATTGTGTTTATTATTGTCACTATTACTATTATTATAATGATCATTATTTGTTCTCTAACGGATATTATTATTCTAATCAGAATTATCGTTGAAAAAAAAGATTATTATCCTTGTTTACATTATTTTTGCTGTTGCAATGATTTTAATATCAGTGATTATCCTGATTGTTCTTATTATTATTATTCTGTCAATGGTTGTCATGCCGGCTGTACCCTCGGGCCGTGCAGGAAACAGGCTCCAAAAAAGCAAACGCACTTATTTTGTGTGTGCGGTTTTTCTAGGTTTGTGCCTCCATCGGGCAATTCCAGGCAGAAATTATGGGATAGAGGATGCTATAAACTGACAACCCGCGCACATGCAAACTCTGTCACACGTGTGTGTGTGTGTGTGTGTGTGTGCGCCTGGTACTCACGGCATCAGGCTGAGCTTCCCTCCAGACTTTACACCTTCCCGTTTCTGCACATAGTTGGCCGGGATTGTTCCTTCAGCACCTGCTGGGTTTTTAGCTTTGTACCAATTGGGATCCTGGAGAAGAAGAAAGAAGCCGAGGCCTGAGTTGAGCCAGGGCATCCCGTCCAGAGGCGGGACCTCGGGCGACGTTACCTTGGTGACCCCGATGATTGTCAGAACGTCTCCTTTGCTGAAGGGCAGGTCCTGCTCGGAGGTGCCCTTGAAGCTGTACCGGGCCACGCACTCGGTGCCCTGAGGCCACGGAGTCTGAGGAAACCACCGGGAGATCCACCGTCAGCAGAGCCCCGGGACCGACCCTTCGCCCAAAGGAGGGGCCTCTCACCTTGAGCTCCGTCATGGTTAGACTGTCTTTTGGTCCTCTAGTTGATTACATCCGAGCCGGTAGGCCGCCAGCGAAGGAACCGGAGCTCGGGATCTCCCCTGAACAGCAACCTCGAGGGCCGTTCCTGGTCCAGAAGGTCCGCCGAGGCTCCTTGAGCCCAATATTCCGGGGCGACGGGCCGAGGAACCCCGGTGAGGCGGAAGCCCGGACCCTCCCGAGCGCTCTCTGCGGTGCGCAACCTCAGGAGGGAGAAGGAAAAGTTGTTTTTTTTTAAGGGGGGTGAGAGGAGGAAGGGGTGCTGATTTACAGCTAACAATTTGGTTATCGTCCAATCCCACGCAAGACGCGTCACATCAGATAGCCTCCAAAAATAGCCCTCTGATTCCGAAAGCAGAACTAACACGTCGACATCTGAAGCCCCGCTTTCACAACCGGTGCCGCTCTTTCCATGATGCGCGCGGCGCTCTGAGCGCAGATCCAGCCCGGACCGCCCTCTCCAAACACGGAGGGGCCGGAGCCGGACCCCGGCGGGGCGTCCCTCCTCCGGCTGGGATTAGGTCACGCTAAACATTCCTCTGCCCCCCCTCCACATCTAACACCCCGCTTCCTGTGCCGGTTCCCACGGAGACGGGAAGGCCTCCGCTGGCTTTTTACTTTTCGACAGAATTTCAAAAATCCCAGCCACAGATATCAGCCAGAAACTCCCGGGGGCCTCCTCGGGTCCACAGAGGAGCAGAGATGACTTTTCTCTCCACGTTGGCCTTCACCGTGGAGATCTGATCCTCGGGACGGTCAAACCCCAAACCTTCCTCCTCATTTCCCTAGCTGACATTTGACTCTTTCCGATGTACCAAAGGTCGAAAGCAAAAATAAAGAGTCCACACACACACACACACAATGCTAATGTGCTCAAATGTTTCCTACCAAGGTGGACCAGGTTTTGGAAATAACGCTTTCAGCCTCTGGTTGGAGTTTGAACCGGCAGGAGATACCTGGACCTCCACCGGGAGCGTCCTGTGGGTTCCCGGTGCTGACACCGATGTCCGAGGCTCGCCAGAGGAGGCTCACACACATGATTTTGGATTTTTATTTTTCACTTGAGGACAGTGAAGGCATCACAGCAGTGTCAGTGTCGCACTGACATTTTCCTCACAGCTCACTGCTTTCAGGAAGCAGACAAGACCGTCATTGTGAGTTGCTGCGAGTGCCACCGAGGCCTAGATCCCCCCCCCCCCCCCCCCCCCCACACACACACACACACACACACACACACACACACACCCTGCCCCCCTCTAAGGTAAGCAACAGGTTTCTCCTCCACCCTCCTCCCCTCTGCAGTCGGACCGTTTCCTTATCATCACACCTTGAAATGTGCAAAAAATAAAACTGCCATCGTGTTGCCAACTGAAGACACGCACATACACACGCTGAACACACACACACCAACGGGGAAATGTCCTCAATCGTGGCTCCTGATACAGGAAACCGGCAAAGGTGAAGACAGGGAGGATCGCATTCTGAGAGTAAATAGAAGTACAGTTGCATCTGGCTGGAGCAAACGGTGGATTCAGGTGTATTCCAGGATTCAGCCGGACGGCAAAGATCGGCAGGAGCGAGACACTACACAGTGAGAACAAGACGGGACAGGAATGTGGAGACAGCCTGAATCCACCGCTCCCTCCCCGAGGCTGGAGCCTGAGCTTCAGGTGAGGAGGGTGAAGAAGGCACGAGGCCTCACAGAAGTAACTCCCCGACACACACTTCTCTGAAGTCCGTCTTCTTGTGAGGTCAGAGCGCATTCTCCCTCCTTCACACTCATTTTCATTACATTTGCCTTCCTCTCAGTCACTTCCTGTTAACCCTTCGCGGGCCGTCATCCTCACTTCCTCCTCTGTAAGCAACCGTTTGGCGCTCAGGTCAAACATCTGCTGTGTTTGGAGCTTCAACGGCTTAGCGCCCTGGGGAGCCACAAACACACACACACACGCGTTGCTGCGAGATCTCCTGGATGCTCCAACAGCAGCTCCAGTGGTGCCTGCATCTTCTCAGCACCATTTAGGTTCAAAGGGAAGATTCAAGGCTCTTCCTGCAGCCAAACACTTACAATTTTGCAGGTATTGTGGGGGGGGGGGGCAGAGGAACTTCCCTCCTGGTGCAGTGCAGCCGTGCACAGCCAACAGTTGGCCTGATTTTCCACTTGCTCCCCTGCTGTTAGTTGGTGGAGCGTCTGGAGAAACGACCCCCTAAACCAGAACCAGCAGGAGATCAAGTGTTCTCAGGAGCTTCTGGTGACCTCAGACCAAAAACACTGGTGGGTTTGTACATTTCAAGGATTCTCTTCCCCACGAGAGATCTGCTGGAGCGCAGCTCCTTCAGCTCCTGGTTCAAAACCTCCACCTTCCGCTGAATCAACCCAAAGCCCCGAGGAGACCATTCTCAGAACCCATAATCAATAATCCCCTCTGAACCGCGGGTTGCCATGGTGACCGATCAGGAAGTGCCGCCTAATCAATAGGTTTATCTCACGGGTCTGCAATCGATATTGATAAGCAGGATCAGCGTGAACCGACACGCGTGGAAACGACTGGATAGAAACTTTCCAAAGCGCCCCAAACTCTTCAAAACTGTCACGGAAACCGAACTTCCGTTGTCGCTCCTCATCTTCACCTTCATCATCATCACCTTCACCTTCAACCCCGCAAACCCGCACCCCGTCCAGCGGACCCCTACCTGGACGCAGCGGGCTCCGGGCGGCGGCAGGTGGGCTTTCCACGGGCGGCTTCCGGGGAGTCGCGGCGAGAGGAAGTGTCGCTTCCACGGGCCGGAAGTGAGCGGAGTCCAGGTGGGCCGGGGGCCTCAGCGGCCCGCCCGCGGCC
Organism: Fistularia commersonii; assembly: GCF_037954325.1. Taxonomy (NCBI): domain Eukaryota; kingdom Metazoa; phylum Chordata; class Actinopteri; order Syngnathiformes; family Fistulariidae; genus Fistularia; species Fistularia commersonii. The sequence continues at coordinate 1,599,022 of NC_141300.1, forward strand.
GCACACCGGCGGGGACCCCCCCTGAAGACATCTCCTGCGTGGGGGGCACACACTCACACACACACGGAGGTGGGGGGCTTCCGGGTGACGTCTCCTCCGCGGCTGGACCGGCCCGGAACGGCGTGCACGGAGAGTCAGGCGGAATCCCGTGTGGGGTGTGGACGCGCGGCTCTGCGTGACGGGACACTCCGGTGCAGCCGGATAACACACTCACACACAAACATACATACATGTATACACACACGCTCAACTTTACTTTGCCCCACCTTGATTCTCAGACGCGCATGCGCAGTGGCGACGCGCAGATGGAAGGGGGGCGTTACCCCCGCGGGGGAAGGTGACGCGGAAAACACGCGGGTTGCTTTTTAAAAGATAAAAGTAAATAACTAATAACAAGCCCCAGCCGCGGGCGGACTTCCGCCCGGTGAGTTGCGGAACTTCCGGAAACCGTGGTGAGAGAAACACACGCACATTCCGGATCAACCGTGAGAACCATCGATTATCAGTATTTGAGAACATAACGATAATCCTCGTTTCTTCCCTCTGGCGTGAATGACGTCATGGCCGTTGGACTCCGATATCCACGCAGATGGTGGGCTGGATCTTCTCGCTCCGCCTGGAGGGGCGGAGATGATGAAGGACTGAGAACACTGCGTTCATGGTGAAGGCTTTTACTGTCTTATCTCCTGTCTCTCTCTCACACGCACGCTTCACATTCATAACCGGAGGACACTTCGCGGGCTTTCCTGGAGGGGGGGGGGGGGTTGTGGCGGCCCCTGGTGGCCGCAGAGCCCTGCTCGGTGATGCCTGTCTCCGGTCTGGACAGATGTGAGAACATCAGGCCGGTGGAATGTTGGAACCAGGACAGAACTGCACTTGTCTTCACAAAACAAACTGTGTGTGAACTCTGCTCGCGGCTGTGCCACGGAAACCCTCGGAACGCGAGCACGCTAAACCACGGGCAAGATCTGCAGAGATTTCACTTCCTGACTACATCTCTTCCAACATCCGTAGACACAACCATCAGGTGGCTCAGAGTTCACGCACACATACACACACACGCCTGGAACTGACAGGACCTCCAAAACAACCCGCTGACCTGGACATCTCATGTGAACACGCTCAACACCATGGACCTGCTCACACACACTTCTGCTGCTGGTGGTGAAGAACATCTACTCCATGAACCTGAGCAGGAGGTGGAGAAGAATCCTGCTGAGCTGCGGGCCTTCACACCTTCAGTGTAAAGGCCCGCAGCTCCGTAACAGCGGATTTTCAGGCCACGCTGTGTATTTTCTCTATCTTTACAAGCCCCTGCTGGTTTTGATTCACTGTATTTATTTGAAATCTTCCAGAAATAAGACCGTTCTGTCCAAACTGCGTCACGGAGTGACGGGTCTGAGTGGCAGGATTCTCCCTGGCAGTTCTACGACGGTCCTTGAGCTGACATAATTAAGCTTGAAAGAAAACAACACTTCTCCTTCAAACAGCCACCATGAAGCATGGAAGCCAGAGGTCTCACGTGCTGCCACCTTGTAAAAAAACAACCCCAAAAAAAAAAAAAAAGCCCTTTTCGTCACAGTCTGAGCCCTGGTTCAGACGGGATACGGACAGGTTTACCGGGCTGTCGCCGTGCTGACAGGGGGTGGATGGGGCTGGTGTTCGGAGTCTTTCTGGTAGCTGCCCCCTCCGAACACCGCCTCGTGCTCAAAACATAGCGTTGCGACTACATTGGCGATTTAGAAAAGACACGTCATAACAATTAAACGTGAGACGACGGCACCTAGGCGCTGGAACCAAACAGCGGAATGAATCACTGACCGCTGGGTGTCTAGATCCCGTTCTCTCGCTCGGGGTCGAGCTGATGTTCATGCGGTTCGTCCCAGACACACTTGAGCTTATGTACGTTTTGGTATCACGTAGGAAACCAAATTAAAAATGTCTGCTTCAACCGGATGTAAGGTTTGCCACACTGAGTTGTCTGAAGTCACCTGTAAAATGCTTTCTTGTCCTTTGGGAACGCTCGCAACAAAAGACGAGGGATTTCACATGGAGAGGAGTGGAAAGTCAACGTTAGTACAGCGGAGGCTCTGATGTTAGAAGGGGGGCCGGGAGGGGGGGGGGGGGTGTCTCCCTGACGCTCGCCGTCACTGCGCCGAGTGCAGGGGAATGACAAACTTGCACCCGAACGGAGAATGGTACTTGATACCCGCCTCCTGGAACACTTGGCGGGGGATGCCGATGTCGCACAGATAGACCCTGCCGGCGCCCTCGGCCAGGGGCAGCGGCAGGCAGAGTGAGAGGGACCACTTGGCCTCCACTGCCTGCCCCTGGCCGCCGACTGGGGGGTCGATGCTCAGCACCGGGGCGCGATTCTGGTTGGCCCAGTCGGCGGCGGCCCGGTACCAGGGCTGATCCATCAGGAAGGTGTTCTCGTGGCAGTCCAGGCAGTTGATGATGAGGTCCACCGGAGTGTCCGGAAGGTCTGCCAGGTCAAAGAGGGACACGGCCTTTCAGGACTTGCGAACTGTGTCTCCGTGCCTGAATCAAGGATGGGAACTGGCTCACCTTTGATACCGGACACCTGCTTGCCGCCGGTCTTGTTGAAGAGTGCGAGTTCGCCGGTGACCGAGTCCAGCATCTTGACGAAATTGGGCAGGAACAAGATGACCTCCACCTCGTGGTTGGCCAGGTGACGGCCGCAGCTGATGCCCTGGGCCCCCTGGACATGGGGGCCGCACAGTAGGGCCACCGTGGGCCGCTGGTGCAGGTTCTTCGGCGTGAAACTGGAATCAGAAAAAAAAAAAGTTTTAATTTCAATGTCTCTGCGGGATAACCACACGATCCCGGCGCAGGCTAAACTCCCGGCATTGACAAACCGTTTGCGAGGCGGACGAACCATGAGATTTTCCACCCTTTCAGAGTCTCCACGTCACACAGCCAGCCAAAAGTCAACTTCTGTATCCTTGGCTATAAAGTTGTGGGTGACGGTCACGGAAATTTCAAGTGTTTCTCCCTTTAGCAGCATTTATTTTCCCTCATGGTTTTGCACACACGGCTCCCATCTTAAATAAACTCTCCCCCTGCATTCCTGCAAAACCCGACCGTCGCCCACAAGCTAGCCTCGTTACAAGGATTCGAGTGGCTGGCGTCAGTGCATTCCTCCGTGTCACCCCCGACATAAAAAAAAAAAAAAAAAACCCCGGCGGCACGCCGAGTCTGTGTTGCTAAATTTGATTGATGCTGGACAGCAGCGTCCTTGAGGTTTTTGGCGGAGCAGGGCGATTAAAGGGTCGGAGTGAGCCGGACCACGGGGAACCGCACCGCTGTTTACCTTCTGCCTGTAACCCCGCGCTTACCGGTTGGGCCCCCCCAGCAGCGTCAGCGCCATCTGGCTGGCACACACTCCCGTCATCTCCAGTCGCCGCTCCAAAGAGAGGCCATGGCGCTCGGCTGCGGACAGCAGGCGCTTGTGTAGATCGTAAGATATACTGGGTACAACCAGTCCGGAATCTGCACGCAACCAAGTGTGATCATGTTAGTGGGTACTAGAGGAACATTGGCATAGTCTTGGAAGAGAAGAAATACTCGCCAGTGCAGTATTCTTTGGTCCCCGGCTGAGGCACGGTGATCTGTCTGTACACGATGGGTTTGCCCTCCAGGATGTTTTCATCGTGGCGGTACCGCGAGGGCGTCTGCTCCTGTGGCGTGCCCCGCGACCTGGCGCCGCCGCGCCGCTCCGAAATGTCGATCTCCGAGAAGACCGCGGCCTTGTCGAAGAGGGCCAGGTTCCCCTCGAAGTCAAAGTCCGTGTCCAAGCCATCGTCTACACCATCCCCGAAACACTCGTCGTCCCTGTGCTTCATCTGGCTGCCATTTTTCACCCCATTCTTTTTGGGTGTGACTTGGTTCACGCCTCGACTACTCGAGGACCCTGACAAGGAAAATACACATTGTCAACATCTTTTTCCACACAGGTCAAGAAAATTACTTTCCCATCAAACTCACAGGAGTTGTGTCTCCGACGGAAGCCTTTGGGCTGCCCGGGGATCTCCAGATGACGGTCCCCGTAGCTTTTGGAGCAGTGCTGCGGTGAGTTGACCTTCTCCACAGACCTGGGGTCACCCTTGGGGACGGCGACTGGAGCACTGCTGACCTTTGTAAATGACGACGAGCCACTACGAGCGTTTCCATTTTTAATATCTAAAATCTTCAGTTCTTTTATATCAATGGCACTGCAGGAAACAAAGATGAGACAATCAATCTCCGCCTGGTGGCCAGGAAAATGTGAACCCATGCAGGAGGGAAAATAAGTCCAACTGTTGGGTTGAGTTGACATTTCAGGTTCTCTCTGAACGCCGTGGTTCTTTCAAAAGGGCTTTCAGGGCCAGGCAATTACAATACGGTAAAGCACAATTATATTGGACAGCAAGTGTTTATCGCCATTTGTAGTCTGGTGACGTGTTTATGTGTGCAAGGAAGCTCTTATATTGCTGTCTCCAGTGCAGCCAGATAGAAGGGAAAAAAAAAAGACAGTAAATACTAAGTATATTATTGGAATAATTCAATATTTCAGGATGGGCAAGTTGAAGTTAATACTGTAAATGTAAAACAGTTGTGTTCACAGCATGTGCAAGCTGACACACTGCAGACTGACATCTTAAAGTTGAGCGCATCTTGAGAGTGCAAACACACAAAGTGCAGTCTCTCTCTCTCTCTCTCTCACTCACTCAAACACACACACATCCACACATCCACACACACACACACGGACGGACGGACGGACGGACACAAACACGCGCGAAAACACACTCTTTTAAATGAAAGTGCATAGAACCTTAATGCAAATTTGTGAAATAATGCTGAGTATTTTCTATACCACCACCATGAAGGTGCTTGCTACCCCAATGGAGACAAAGCCTAAGCTGCAGGTTGTACCTGAAAGTGACCTCTGGAACGGGACACTTGACCCCGTTGTGGAAGGGCTGCCTCAGGGAGATGGTCTGGCTGGACTGGTCCACGGAAGACACCTCTCCCTGGTACACTCCCAGCGTGGGGCCGCAATTTATCGACACCAAACTGCCCAACCAATCCGCAGCCATGTCTGCCTGACATTTAAAAACACCGGTTTATGAATCGGCAGGGATAAAAACACAACGTTACAGTCTCGACCGCTGAATTATACCAAAAATGGGCGCTTGTAGACAAAAGATTAAACGCATTAATAAGAATTAGGCGATGTTCGTGGACGACAAGCTGGCTAGCATTAGCCTCGGGTAGCTTTCTAGCACAGAGACAGCCTTCCGCCATAAACACATTATTTATGAATAACTACCTGGCGTTCAAATGTTAAGCCTTGCTTGGATTAACGCAAAATGCCCACAAAACGTGAAGGCTGTAAAGTTACGTGACGAATGGGAAAGTTACAGTTCGCTCAAACTGATAGCGTCATTAGCTTCTTGTACGTTCAAGCGCTGCTGTTGCTAGCGTACGGGAGAACTACTTCCTGCTTCCGGAAAACCCCTTTCAAAATAAGAGCACACGGTCTTATCGCGAAGCGTGTAAACAATCAACACTTCAGCGGTTCATTCATTATGTTTGTTTTAAATGCTGTTTTCTTCTTAAATAAAGTATCGAGGTAACTCGAGGGATAAAGTGAATGTGCGAGCTGCTGGTGCTTTTCTGTCTGACTTTTGCAGTATTTCACACCGAACTGCAAATGACTATTCTTACCCACTGATCACATGACTCCCATTTCAAACGTGTAATGATAATAATAATAATAATAATATAATTGTATATCATTGTTGTTGTTATGACAGCAACAATAACAATAATATGGCACAGTTGCAAATCTAGAAGATTCCTCTCACAGTAGGCCTTCCTGTGTGTAGTCTCCATGTCTGCATGTGAACCCTGTGTCTCCATGGGGTTCCTCCCAGAGTTCAAAAACTTTTAGGACGTTAATTGTCCCTACATTGTCCAGATGTGTGAATGAAGGAGTGAATGGGCGTATGTTCCCCATCCTCTCCTCTTCCCCTCCATCTATAAGCCTCCTCTCAGGTCTTCCTCCACACCTCCTGCCTGGAAAACTCCAACCTCAGCATTTGCTCTACCCAGATCTTCACCATCCTTCTTCTGTCCATGCCTAAACCTTCTCAGTGTGACTTTATCTTCAGAACATCTAATACGTGACGTCCCTCTGATGGACTCCTTTCTGATCCTCTCCATCCTCCTCACTAGCAAGGAGGAACATCAACATCTTCACCCCTACTCCCTCCAGATCTACCTCCTGTCTTCACCTTAATGTCTCAAAACCAGACAACATGGCTGCTCTAATAATAAAATTAAAATTAAATGTGTAGTAACTGATAAAAATTATTGAGATGAGTGATAATCTAAAATTAGTCAACTGCCATCTGCTCACCCCCAAAGTAGGATAATATGACATGGACACACCTAGGAAACAGTGTATGTATGTGTGTGTGTGTGTGTGTGTGTGTGTGTGTGTGTGTGCGTGTGCGTGTGTGTGGCACAACATTGGCAAGCCTCCTCCGGGGCGGGTTCAGACCGGTCATTGACCTTCTGGCGGGCGGTGGAAACATCACGACACGTGTTCTATGAATAGTCCTTGGACTCACGATGCCACCTTAGTGCGAACACCATCCCTGATGAGGAGACCCGGAATCCCGCCTCTCCCCTGGAAAGGGCCTCTGTGTCTTGGGTTCGTATGCTCCCGTCCGGAGGACTGAGAGGGCTGCTCTTCTTCTGGGATTCACCATGTGGGACGGCAGGTCTCTTCTGAGGACACAGGTATGACGATATTTTCCTCTCTCACGTCAGACGTGCTTTTACTCCCGTGGTTTCCTTCTCCAGTCGTCCGCGTGGTGCTCCGCCGGCATGTCCGCCACAGGCGCCGGGTCAGTTCCTCCCTCAAAAAGGACATTGTTTATTTGATGATGTTGGAGAGATTGTGGAGTAGAAGATCTCTGCTTATATTCCTCCTCAGCTCGAGCGGAATTAGGCAGAGCGACCCGGGTTCGAGGAGGTGGCGGTCCCTGTCCCGCCTGAGCCCCGAGGGAGCGTCACCGTTCTCGCTGTGGCGCGACAGAAGCTTCAGGCCAGCGGAGCTGTTGGACTGGCTGGACAATGCTCATGAGGGTCTGGACGAGCAGCTGGACTTCCTGAGGTCGAGAGACGTGCAGACGAGCTACATGACGGCCGCGGAGACGTTTGACTCGAGACATGAGGTTGGAGATTGAACACAACTATTTGAGCTTTACACTCCTTCCAGTAGATGCATAGGATCAGAAGGTGTTTTTTGGAAGAAGGAGCTTCTTCTAAATGTCAATGTTCTGCTGCAGCAGGCCGAGGCCAGGATGGCTTTTGGGCTGGAGAACACCTGGCTGCATCCCAGCCTGTTCAGTGACAGGTAACATCACCACAGGAGAGAAAATCTAATTTCATGTAGGAACGACTGAAATGTCTCCTGTGTGTGTGTGTGTGTGTTTGTGTGTGTGGGCAAGGCTGACACAGCTGGAGGAGGACCTGCTGCAAATGATGTCTTCTGCAGCTGGAGGAGGAGGTCGCCGTCAGCCACGCCCCGGTGGAGCTCCATCGGGGAATCCGGGCGACGAAGAGATTGGTTCACCTGGATCGTATCGGTGCTCTAGATCTTCAGCGGTTCTTCTCGGTCCTCGTCCAGGAGTTGACCCGGATTCGTCCACCGTGCTGAAGGTGGACGACACTTTATCTGACAAAGAGTGCCTGATCCAGGTACCGTATGTCCTCAGCTGACACGCCGAGGTCAAAGGTCAGAGGTTCACTCACGTGCGCCTCATTCCAGAAGAAGTCAGATCTCCAGCAGCAGCAGCAGCTGGAGAACGACCAGCCAGACTCGAGGAGCTCTGAAACTGGGGAGTTTCACCACAGCGCCACCCTGATGGAGGATGCAATGAAGGCCCTCAGGAAGGTCAGCTCTTAAGCTGGAGGTCCAGGGGTCAATGTCTGACTTCTCAGCTCCGCTCTATCTTCACGGCAGGAGAACGAGAAGCTCGCATGTGAGCTTGAAGTGACAAAGAGGAGCCTGGAGGTTTGCCAGAGCCAGCTGCAGGAGGTGACGTCAGGAGAGGCGGCCATGAGTAGACGGGTGACCGACCTGGAGGCAGAACGCTCTCAGCTGATCAGAGAGAGACGGGAACTCCTGGATAAAGTGACAGGATGTGGACAGGAGGAGCTGACAGAGTTGAGGGACAAATACAAGGAGCTCAGGTGAGACGGTGGAGACACACCGACACCCTCTGCATTCTGGTACAGGAACCCCAAGGTCCACACCAAAGGCCTCGCCGTGTTTCTCCAGGGAGTCGTGGGAAAGCGCAGAGCTAGAGAGGCAGGAGCTGCAGGACCGGTGTCTGCGCCTGGAGGCCGAGGTCCTGGAGAAGAACGAGAGACTGCAGCTGGAGGAGGAGAACCACCGGAGACTGGACTCTGCCAGAGTCCAGAACATCCGAGAGCTGAGAGCCGTGGCTTCACACTGGACCGAGAAATGGAAGGAGGCGGCGTTGACCCTGCGGTCCACGCAGGAGGAGCTGCGGGCGCTCCGGATGAAGAACATCGACAAAGATACCGTAAGTGGTCAGGAGGATCCCGAGATCCCGCTCAGGCTCCAGCTGGAGGCCTGCAGGCAGCGGCCGCAGCTGCAGAGGAGCCGCGGCCAGGTGTCACCACAGGAACAAAGAGACGGCGAAGCGGATCGGCCGGCACCGTGCGAGCCGAGACCCTGCGAGGACCTGCGGGCCCGGGACCAGGAGATACCCACTGCGTGAGCGGGCATTCTTTTTGGGTGAAAACACGTGACCTCTGCCTTCATCTCACCACATGTTTGCTCTCCAGCCCCGGTACTTCACCACTGCCCACCCACGGCCGCCACAACCAAAACCACCAGGTAACAAGAAGGTCCCCACTTTGATTCCTGCAGGGTTCCTCCCCACATGCAGGAGCGTCATGGAGACCGATGAGAGCCCAGACCGCAGGAGGAGCAGCGCAAATCATGAACGAATGTGTGTGTGTTTCTGTTGTTGCTCAGGGCAGCGTGGAGAGGAGGAGCTGGAAGCAGAGCGCTGGCCTGATGCCTCTCTACGAGGAGGACGAAGACAACGACCCCACAGACAGAGAGGAGGAGGAGATGAAAGGAATGACGATAAATACTAATGGGGACGTGTAGTTAGATATATGTGAGGCTGAGTTACTAAAGCCCTGTAAGCGTGTACGTGTTTGTGTGTGTATGTGAGTGTGTGTGTGTGTGTGTGTGTGTGTGTCCATATGTCCTGATAAACACATGAACATAAAGCCTCTTACACCATCATCCTGCCTCTGACGGCGGGACGACCCGTCAATTATGGGAAAGGAAAAAGCATCTGATGCAAATTAATGTCATTAATACACACATTCACACACACACACACACACACACACACGTCAGTTGAGTGTGTGTTCAGACAGCAGTAATCAAGCAGAGTTCAGCCATAATCTCACACAAAACCATTTTTTTTTACTGTGAAAATAATCGGATGAAAGAACGGACGTCATTTGCGTCCATGGAATGCAAGGGGGTGGAGCTTCTTTACAGCAACAGTTACTCATATAGATATAATGTACATGTAGTATAATATACATATAATAACTGGTTCAGAGGCGTTGAAGCCTCTCACCTCGGAGTTGTAACCATCTAAGGCTTGCTTTGGAGGCCTCCAGGGCCGCCACAAAATTTGAGAAAAAAGTCCCCCTCAATATGATTATAGGAAAACTATTATTACTATTACTACTATTGCCATAGACTCTTAAAATAGAAAAGCTCACGTCGATTATTATGACAAATTATAATATCAACCTTCCCGCTCTCTCTGTGGGGATGAGACCCCTTTTTGTATTTATAATTTACTACTATTATTATTTATTCTATTATTGACAGGATTTTTTAAATTTGTGGCAGTGGATGTATATTTTATTTTACATTTTTTGGTAATTCTAGTCATACCTTGATTTAGGAGTTTAATACTTCTGTGAAAATGAACTGAAATGATATTAATCCCAGTTTTGCTCCATGTTTTTGAAGAAGAAAATGTACTTTAAACATTACAAATAATGTATAATAAAAGAGAACATATAGAAATTAAGTTGTTTTATTTCATGAATTTAGCTTGAAGATGGGACACTTTTCATTTCTCTACAATGTTATGCTAAATCTACTTTGTGTCTAAACCCCATTTATGGATGGAGTGAAGCCGCTCCTCTTTTCGTAACCATCGAACCGACCCCAAGCGATGCCTCATCCGTCCACGTTACCGCCGTCCGCCGCGCCGAATCCCCGTAAACGCCTCCTGCCTTCTCACAGAGGATGCTCTCTGTCACCGTATCTCACCCACGACAACTTCTCCATGTCTTCGTGGACGATTCCACAACACGCACACCTCACTTGTCGTTTTCCGCGATTCTCTCTGGGCTAGCTGGTGGCGGCAGCGGCGTGTCTTTAAATGCCACTTCACGGCCAGCGGCGTGCTTGTCGGTGTCAAACGAAGCTAAACATCCACTGACTAGCAGCTCAGATCTGGGAGAACTCCCGAGCTGATGCAGTGGAAAGCAAAGGTTCCGGTGTACTTGTAATTCTATAAGCGTGTAAATGTCATATGTTAAAGCCGTCGCCAAAAACAAGGCTATTTGGCTATTTTCAAAATGAGGGTCCTCAAGGCGGCATGGGAGTTTGCTCAACCAGTCTACATGTGTTTTGTGGACCTGGAGAAGGCATTTGACTGTGTCCCAGGGGAAGTCCTTTTAGGGGTCCTCCGGGAGTATGGGGTCCCCGTAGTATGGGCCGTTCGCTCCCTGTATGATCGGTGTCGCAGCATGGTCCACATTACCGCTTGTAAGTTGGACCCCTTTCCAATGAGAGTTGGACCCTGCCAGGGCTGCCCTTTGTCACCCATTCTGTTCATAACTTTTATGGACATAATTTCTGGCGCTGCCGGGGCGTTTAGGGGATCCGGTTTGGTGGCCGTAGGATGGACTCCCTGCTTTTTGCAGATGAAGTGGTTCTGTTGGTTTCATCGGTCCATTATCTCCAGCTCTCACTGCAGCGGTTCGCAGTCGAGTGTGAAGCGGCTGGGATGAGGATCGGCAACTCCAGATCCAAGACCACAATGTTCAACCGGAAACGGGTCGGGGAAGAAGTCCTGCTGCAAGTGGAGGAGCTCAAGTATCTCTGGGTCTTGTTCACGAGTGACGGGAGGATGGAGCGGGAGATGTGGACGAATGGATCGGTGCGGCGTCTGCAGCGATGGCGACTCTGTTTCGGTCAGTCGTGGTCTATTTACCAGTGGATCTTTGTTCCCACCCTCAACTACGGTCACGAGCTGTGGGTCATGCCCAAAAGAACCCGATTGCAGATACAAGCTGCCAAAATTAGGATCATCCGGGAGGAGCTCGGAGTAGAGCCGCCGCTCCTCCCATTAGAGAGGAGCCAGACGAGGTGGCTGGTGCATCTGGTTAGGATGCCTTCTGGACGCCTTTTGGAGTTCTGCTTTTGGAGTTCTGAGTGGAGGACACTCACCACCCAGGACCCTCCCGACCCCCCAACCCGGGAGGGTTGTTCCTGACCAAGCCGGTGGATGTCTGCAGTAAGAGGTCGTAAAGAAATCCGAGCCACTTGGCTTTTGGACGAACTTTAATAAACCCTTCCAGGGGACCGGTCTCCTCACGTTGGACCAATGTTGTTGCAGCTTCAGAGCCGGCAGGTAGATTTCATACCATTTTGGTCTCGCCGTCTTCTGAACAATCAGCCCAACCTGGTCCTTCCTCCCGTCCAGATAAGGCAAAGCCGACCCCGGCACGGGGGCGGGGCTTACGGCTGCACGGTGTGCCAGCGCGTCTGCTCCCCCTGCTGCCCGCACATGTCCCTCCAGTGAGCGCGCCCGGCGTCCGCGGCCTCGGTGCCGATGAGCACCCGCCCCAGGACCTGCCCACCAGACGGCGCCTGCATCTGGAAGACACCAGAGAGAGGGTTTCGCTGCAAATGCATCAGTCCTCCGTTTTAAACGCCCCAATCGGTCGAGGCGGCGGACATCACCCCACCTGCGAGAGGATGAACTCCATCGTGAGGGGCAGCTGGCTGATGTCCCCCGGCGGGAGGTCAAACAGGAAGGAGGCGTTCCATACCGTGAAGGTGGCCCCTTTGGTCTCCCTGCTGCTGATCAGCGCCCCCTGGTGGCGGAGGTTGACTGCCACCCGGTAATCTGCGGCCCAAGACAGCGAATGCAAAGGAAGCCTTAACGTCATCCCAAGGGTGACTGTCATGGCACCATTCCTCGTCGCCAGGGGCAACAGAGGACGTGGCCCTTTTTTTAGAGATGTTCGTTTTTATTTCAATTTTTTTTTTTCAGCGCAATTATCGCAAAGTCCACATTTGCAGGGAGACGAATTGAGATTTTTTTATTTGGCCCTGGCATCCCTTCCAAAATAATCCCAGAATAAAACTGTCACGGTCGGGGGTTTGAGAGGCACGGTGGAGGAGCTAATGGCGGCGTGGAAAATAATGCTCGGCCACCGCAGACAAAGATTAGACGGGTCAGATGGGAGACGCTCAGAGTAGATTGGAACATTTCTGAGGATTGCGCATGGCCAAGGATTAAACCACAATGTCATTAAAAAACAAGGATGATCTCCGCCGGCGGCCGTGTACGACATCTTCTAATCCCCCAAACATTAAAAGCAAACATAGGGCATTGTTTCCCCCCGGGGAGCGTGAAGGTCGGCGCCGGCGCCACCGCTTACATCACCACCAGATGGACAGCGGGGGGAAGAGCAGATACCTGGAGGGGCCGAGCCGTGGGCGGGGCTGTCCAGGTTGTCGGCCCGCAGGACGGTGACCTTGATCTGGTGCAGCAGAGCCTGGTACTGCAGCAGGATGAAGATCTGCGGGGGGCAGCTGAGACCCTGGAGCAGATGAGCGTCCTGGGGATCACACACACACACACACACACACACACACACACACACACACACACACAAACACACACCTACTGTCTTCTGGACTTCAGCGACCACCCATCCTGCTCTCCCGGATGGACAACCCACCAGATGTTTTCAGGAGACTGCTACCTTGCTAATCCTGGCGGCGTTGGCATGGAGCTCCCTCTTGAAGTGGAAGATGTGCCCTGAGCCCCAGTCGCGTCCCCCGCACTCCAGCTCCAGCCCCCCCAGCCAGGCGGCCCCCGGCCCGCCGGGGTCCCGCTCGTAGAAGTCCACCCTGAAGGTGCATCGGTGGAGCTCCTCCGCTGAGCTCACGTCTAGGAGCAGCAGCCGGCCACGAGCTCCGGGCCCCGCGACGGCCCTTCTGGGGGCCGGGTGGAGGGGGGGGAGGCTTCCCAGCAGGTACACCTCTTCCAATGGGCGCGGTGCCCCCGTCAGGCCGAAGACGGTCACCCCAAGGGTCTGGCGCTCCGGGGAGAAGGTCATGGTGAAGTGCATGCAGGGCGCTGGCGATGGCGAGGAGGCGGAGCTGTATTTGAGTGGCAGCAGGGGGATGGCGCAGCCAGGCCCTGGGGCCGCCGGCCCCCCGCCGTCCCGCTCGCCCCCGCTCACCGTGCAGCGCCTCTGCAGGGCCCGGGACAGGATTCCCGGCTTGGGGAAGCTGCGCACGGCATCGATGGGCCGGTAGAGCGGCGGCGTGCTGAGACGTCGCATAGAGAAGTAGGACAAGGGCCGGGCCGGGCCCTCGGACCCCTTAAAAAACCCCGACGGGGAGCCTTCCCTCTCCGACGGGGCCGGGCTGCTGAAGGTTGACGGGAACTCCAGGACGTCCCCGTCCAGCGTCTCGTAATCCTGGCCGGAAGGAGGAGGATCGGCGCCGGAGGTAACGGGGTTGGCGGGAGGCGGCGGCGTGGTGCCGGCCTTGTCTTTGGTGGCGTCAGCCGGGCTCTGCCTCCAGCACAGGAAACACCCCAGGAGCAAACACAGGCAGAACACGATCAGCCCCACCAGGAGGAGCGCCTGCAGGTGAACTGAGCAGAAGAACGGATGCCGTCAGACGAGAAGATCCAGCCACTCACCCGGGAAGACGGACGCTTACCCTCCAGCTGCTTGGTGAAGAGCACCTGGACCAGCAGCCAGAAGAAGAGCACCACCATGATGCCCTCAATCATCCCCTTGCAGCAGAAGAGCAGCACGGACTGCCAGAGTGGCTGGCCGGGGTATTCTTCATCGTGGTACGGCATGGTGCCCCGACCTGCAGCCTAAGCCACGAATAATCCCGGATGTTCTGCGACCGTGGCTCTCCGTCCTGGACTTATCTCCGCCGCTCCGGGAGGTCCACCGCAGACATTCTCTTGAGGAACACCGAGGCGCTACGACACGGGCTCCCGTCCCTCCATCCTGGAGCTGCGGGTCCCGCCGGAAGAACCGGGATCTTGGTTCCTGCTCAGATGCCCCCCTGGAGTGGTCTCCTCTCCTACAGATGTGCAGAGTTCCTCCGCTGGCGGGCGGGGCAGGGGGCGGAGCCTCCCCGCCGCTAATGCCTCTGGCTGTGGGATCTTCCCTCTACAGCGCTCCAGATGCAAATCCAGCTGTGTCCTCGGGGCAGGGAGTCCCGGTGGTAAATCCCACCGCCCTCCAGTCGGGCTCTCCATCAGACCTCCAAGGATTAACCCCGTTCTCCCTCGAGCTCCGTCCACAATGTGTTCCCGGGGAACATTTGAAGGTGCCCCCGTCATTTCCTCTCACCTTGGAGGCGAGTGCGGTTGAAGGAACATCTGAAATGTGAGGGTCACTGACCCCCGCCCGGGCCTGCACAGCAGACGGAGGGAACATCGCCCCCTGCTGGCCACAGGTGGAAACACAGGATCCATGATGTTATCCAGTTCAAGACCTTCTGGTCTGCAGAGATGCACGGCGAGGTCCCAGGCGGACATTCACGGAAACAAGGGTGGTTTGGCGCTGGAAAGTTTATCTTTGTGTTCCTCCTTCTCCAACAAATGAACCCTCGCGTCACCTGCCTCCATCTACCCATCTTCTCTCACACCAGCTAACCTCCTGTCTTCCTTCCCTCCATCCATAGACCTCCTGTCTGGTCTTCCTCTCGACCTCCAACCCCAGCATCCTTCAATCCAGATCTTCTCCATCCCTCCTCTGTCCAGGTCCAAACCATCTCAGTGTGAATTGATCTCCAGAACATCTACCATGTGGTGTCCTTCTGATGGACTCATTCCTGATCCCTCCATACTCCTCACTCCCCAAGAGGAACCTCCACATGTTCCTCCCTGCTGCCTCCTATCTTCTCCAAACTGGTTTTACAACACACACACACACACACACACACACACACACACACACACACACACACACACACACACACACACACACACACACACACACACACACACACACACACACACACACACACACACACACACACACACACACACACACACACACACACACACACACACACACACACACACACACACACACACACACACACACACACACACACACTCCAGGAAAAATAAAGGGAAATAAAGAGTGGAGCCTTTCCTCAACACACAGGAGTTCTTTATTCCTGACAAACAGGCGGTCAGTGAACGCAGCTCAGAGACAGTGTTGGAGACCCTCCGTCAGAAACGCCTGATTGTCCACGTGGAGTTCTTCGCTCCTCGAGGAATGCATTGTTCTCCAGGAGCATGAGGTAGAAGGTGCTGGCGTTCAGGGATACATTCTTTGAGTAACAGCTCCCGACGTTCCTGAGTCCAGAAGTCCTCAAACGCACAGACGACGGAGGAAATATGAGGTACAATGTCAAGATGCAGAGAGAGGGACCTTCTCAAGGCACAGAGAGAAGATCTTCTCCAGGCCTGAAGCTGCAAGCTGGGAGAGGGCCTTCTCCAGGCAGAGAGAGGGCCTTCTCCAGGCAGAGAGAGGGCCTTCTCCAGGCAGAGAGAGGGCCTTCTCCAGGCCTGGAGGTCCAGAAAGAGGGCCTTCACCAAGCAGAGAGAGGACCTGGAGCTCCAGGTAGAGAGAGACCCTTCTCCAGGCCTGGAGCTCAAGGCAGAGAGAGGACCTTCAGCCACACAAGAGAAAAAAAAAAAAAAGGAGAATCGATCCCGACCTCGGAGAAGGAACCCTGAAGTGGCAGCAGATACACGTCCTGGCGTGCACAGACGGATCTAATTTGCTCCTCTGGAGGAGGTAGAGGAGGACGGGCTTTGGGAGGAGAAGGCACTGAACCCGCTGGTTCCTGCAGGAGTCACCGCCTGAGATGCCACCGGTGCAGACAACCTCTGTGCGAACAGGGTTCCTGTAGAGAAACCACAGAGGGATGAAGAGCTACACGTCTGCATCTTCTGCACCAGGTCCACAACACACTCCTTACCGGCGTAGACGGTCCCGTTGATCTCCACCGACATGCTGATGCTGGAGGCCCCGCTGGTGGAGATGTTCACGGACAGGTCCTGTTTGCTCTCTGAGTGAGAAGAAAACCATGAAGAGAGAAGGAAGTGAGGAGAAGGAGACAAGGAGAGGAGAAGGAGACATGAAGTTGAGGAGTAGGGCTGTGGGCTTTCAGGTCCTCCTTGAAGAGACGACAGGAGGAGGAGGTGGTGGAGGTAGCATTCGTGCGCACACGCATGCACGCACAGGTAGGTCTCCTGGGACAGGAAGTGATGTCTCAGACACTTCCGTTGGCTCACCGTGGCCGTTGTTGATCTTCAGGCTGACGGGGTTGAAGTGTGAGGCCATGGCCAGGAGGTTCTGCTGCAGCGCCTGCTGCATGAGGCGCTGCTGCTCCTCCGCCAGACGCAGCATCTTCTTCTCGGGGCCTTCAGCGCCGCCCGCAGTCGCTCCTCGCTCCACGCGCTCCCGCAGGTGCTCCAGGGTCATCTGCTGCTGCAGGGCCACCATGGAGACCGGACCTTCATCTGAGGAACAGCACACCAAATGAACAGGCCTCTCCTTTACACACACACACACACATACAAATATAAACAGACAGATACCTGAGCTCTTCTTCAGGTTGGGGCTGCTGGTGTTTCTGCTGGTGGGGGCAGGTGGCGTGGGCGGAGCCAGGAGCGCATGGGGGGCGGAGCCTGGCGGGGAGGCGTAGCGGTAGAGGCTCCCCGTGTAGCTGGGGCGCCGGCCCTCCCGCCGGTTGCTGTCGATGGCGGCCTGAAGCTCTCCGGGAGAACTCAGACCTTTCTTCTCGCACTCAAACGGATACAGGTACTTCATGTATCTGCGGGGGGAGGGGGGGGGCTTGTTTGGCATGGCAGCAGCAGTGTAAAAAATGGCTTCTGGTGCCACTTACTGGGTGCGGAGGGTGAAGGCGGCGCTGGTGATGGACGTGGGAAGGTTGAGACCTCTGGTGATCTCACGCCACATCTTCTTGTTGATCACCTCTACCAGACCACCCTTCTCCGTAACCAGCCTGTAGAGCCGGTATAGGTCCAGGACCTGCTTGGCCATGATGGGGATGCGGTTGACGGGGGTTCCTGAGGAGGAGGAGGAGGAGGGTGAAGAGCTGCTGAAGGTAGAAGGACTGAGGGGGTTCTTCTTCTCTGTTGAGGTTTGGGGCTGTCAATCAAAGCTCTGACAGCTGAACCACACTAGCATGATTAGCATGGAAGCCATTTAGTGAAAGGGGCTAATGAGATTAGCTTGACACACACACACACACACACACACACATACAAAGGAGTTTCAAAGTAAAAGCCAGAACAGAATAGAATGAACCTTCTCGCCTGCTTCTGAACTGGCCAATCCAGACCTTTGAGATGTAATGAAGAACATCTCAAAGTGCGTGTTTTGTTTTCCAGAGGGGTTACCAAGCGTCTCTGAGACGCGCGCACACAAACACACGCACTCTCTGGTGTTTACCTCGTTTCTGCATGAAGACAAACAGCTGGTCCAGGAAGTCCTTCCTCTGTGGGTCATCATCCAGCTCATAAAGCTGAGGAACCAGAACACACACACACACACACACACACACTGAGAATGTCTGCCTGCCCCTCCCTCGCATGCCACGTCAGGTATCTACTCACCTTGGCAAAGTCTCTGGACGGCTCTCCTCTCGCTTTCGCTCCGTCACCCTCCTCGGCCCAGACGCCCCCCCTCTGCGGATGGGGACAGAGACCAGACTTGGGAACACACACCAAGCCCTGTGTGTGTGTGTGTGTGTGTTTGCAGATCATGAAAAAAAAACAAAAAGCTTCATTCTCATCTAGTGGTCCTTAAGTGACATGTTATTCCTCTGCCCCCCCATCACACACACACACCTCGCCCATAACCCCACCCCCACCCCCCACGCCATGACAGTTAGGGGTCAGAAATGCGAAAGGAGGGCAATGTGTGTGTGCAACCGTGTGGAAAAGCATGTGGAGATGTTATTGTCCTGTCTGTGTGTGTGTGTGTGTGTGGGGGGGGGGGGCAAGTATGAAAATGAAAGTGGTGCAGAGGAAGAGGAGCTCCATGAAGATCCAGGAGGTCCATGTTGTTCTCATGTTCTCAATCACACCAGGTATGTGTGTGTGAGAGAGAGGTCAACCACAGGATGTGTCAAAGGTGAGTCAGATTTACTGTCCATGTGGTGAATCTCGTGCGCACACACACACACACACACACACACGCACACACACACGCACCTCGCTCTGAGGCTATGTATGTAACTAAGGCCTAAATGAAATGTGTAATAAGGTCTCCTCCGGTTGCTGAGTTCTTTTCAGCCAGGATGTTCTGCTCCTCCAACAGCTTCAGCCTAGAAGCTCTAATAAAGGACCCCCTGCCCCTCACCCTCAGCAGAAGGTCCATTGATGTGAAGGTAGATAAACATCCCAGTCTTTTCACCCTCAAATGGAAATCACCCCCCCCGCCCCTTGTTGATGATCGGGCAAGACCCACTGTGGATCTGCTAACAAAGAGCTTTCACACGTCCACCTAGAAGGTCTACGGCATGCAGGTCAGAAGAAGGTGGCTTTTGTTTCCTTCAACAGGCACCGTTTATTACCTCCTTCTCCAAAGTTCCCTATCTCCTGCGCAATTAAAGATGTCCGCTGCCGAGGCAAAATCGAAAAAAAAAAAAAAAAATCAGAGCCCTTCTAATGAGATTAATTCCAAATCATCCGAGGCGAGAAGGTCACATTAGCTTCTGGCCGTCCTCCAGCGGGGACGGTTTTAATTCAAATCAAATCATTGGGGCTTTTAATCCCCCATACAAGTCAAGATCATTTATCCGGACCCCCACTGGGCCACTGAGAGGGGAGGGGGGCTTCTGGCCCACGGCTGAGCAGCATTCACATGCACACACACACGCACACACACTTTCTTTGCTGAAACTTCTGGTTTCTGCATTTGAACAGAGATTGTGTTTTACAACACACACACACACACACACACAGTGAGCTCAGTGTGTGTGTGTGTGTGGGGGCTCTCACAGCAGTGTCCCATACAATGTATTGATCACTTGGAAGTGGATTGCGCTGCAATTTACTGTTGCTAGGCAACGGCGTAGTTATGCAAAGCCGTGGCGGCGAGCTGCGTCTGCAGGGGAAACTCAAGATTTCAGGATTGATCTGAAGACCTTCAGGATCGATCAAGTTCCTGAAGATTTCTCACACAAGTTGCTCACACACGCACACCTCCACCTTTGTTTAAACCCTCATCCTGGACGATAGAAGCTTCTTCTGAAGCTTTAGACCTTCTGCCATGAGGAGGAGGAGGAGGTCTGAGGAAATGGAGAACATCTCACCTCCTCAGGGTCTCCTGAAGGAGGCCTGACTGGAGAGGAGGAACATCTGGGGTTTGCTGAGACAAAGGTCAGATATCTGCTGCATGTGTGTGTGTGTTGGTGGGGGGTCTTAGCTAAGACTCCAGGTCAACACTGAGCTACTGTAAGGAGGCCGACCCCCCCGCTCCCCCACCGGGCCCCATTAATCACCATGTATTGTACTGAAGTGGGGCATTTGTGGGGGCGGGGCCAGCGTGGACCAATGAGATGGGCCTCTGCAGGGGGACAGAGGACGCTTACCTTTATGAAGAAAACAAGATGGGAAAACTAGGAACCTTCAATCCTTTCTGGGGGGATGATAAGGTGGAGGAGAAGGTCAGGAGAGGGAGGCAAGGGGAAAAGAAGGAGGTGAAGAGAGGAGAAGGAGATGAGGGGAAAAGGACGTGAGGAGAAAGGGGTTAGGAGAGAAGTAGAGGGCACGAAGAGGAGGAGGGGAGGAAAGAAGTAGATGAGGAGGAGATAAGGACAAGGAGGCAAGGAGGTGCGCCCCTCCTTCCATACGGGTATGGAGACACCAGGAGGAGGAGGTGGATGTAAAACACACACACGCACGCACGCATGCACGCACGCACGCACGCACGGGTGTGTCCTGGTACAGGAAGTGACCTCAGAGGTGTCCTACCTGTCTGAGCGCCTCCTCAAAGGTCCAGTCTCCGAGGCCGTTGGAGGTGAAGGTCGGGCGTCCGGCCGGAGACGCCAGCTCCTCCTCTTCCTCCTCCTCTTCCTCCTCCTTCTTCACCGGGTTCACGCTCGGGGGCGGAGCCACAGCGGCGGGTGCCGCGGGCTGAGGGCCGCTGTACGGGTCGAAGGTGAAGCCCAGTACCTGCTGGACACGAGGCCTTTTGGACTCGTTCTGCTCCTCCTCTTCCTCCTCCTCCTCCTCTTCCTCCTCCAAGTCATCCTGGTCTTCTGGCTCCTCCACCTCCTCATCAGAGTCCTCATCTTCCTCGCCCAGGTCCACCAGGCCGGGCCGGCGGTCCACCTTGGCGCCGGTGTGCTGGGCAAACAGGAGCTGCTTTTCCTGCAGGTTCATGTCTCGCTTGGCCTCCTGCTGTCTCTGCAGCTGCTCCATCAGCTCGTCCAGCTTCATGGCGGCGGCCGGTGGCTGTGAAACACTGGACTGAACCTGAAGAAGAAGAAGACGGCTTTACTTCTTCATCTGGACACTTTCAGAACACATCTAACCCCACCTGGAGACCAAACTGACCCACAGTGGGGTTTAACCTCACGACCAACAAACATCTCAGCTCGACGTGGGGGTGGACAACCACAGCAAGGGAAGAACAAGCCGACCTTCTCCTGCGGACTCACGGCGGAGAGACAACCGACCTTCTCGGTGCGGGTCCTCCTGGAGGCTCCCCGGGAGCTTTTGAACCCGCAAAGTGAGGAAGAGGATGAGGGTGAAGAAGGAGACGCCAGCGTGGACGTGGACACTCACCGGCTGCGCCCTGGAGAAATCCATCAGCGGCTCCGGACTACTTTTTTCTGCGCGCCTCCGCCGGGGGGAACGCGCATCGCCTGACCTTTGAGGCTCCGAGGGGCAGCGGGGGGGGGGGGGCACAGGAGGCTCCTCCGGGGGAAGGCGGACGCCCGTGGGGACCGTGGGGCCGTGGGGTCGGGGGCCGGAGGAGGGGACACTCCGCCGGGCGCTGCACCTCCGCGGGGAAACTCACAGCTCTGATTGTGTGTGACGGAGCGCTCCGCCCTTCGCTCCCCCAGTTTTTAATGGGAGGCCCGCCCCGTGCGTGGAGCTTGCGTGCGCAAAACCCCACGTGCAAGATCCCCCCACCACCACCACCACATACACACCGCCTTTGCGAGAGGGGTCCGAACTCGGCTGCTCGTTGCTCCTGCGTGGATTCGACCCACCCCGTGCAACCCCCCCCCGACCTAGGCCGTGGGATCCCTCCGCGGCGGTGGGATTCTTTGTTCCACGGTTGAGCCCACGCAGACCTCCGCGCCCCCACCCTCTATGACTCCAGTACTAGCCCCCTCTGCAGTACTTGTATGTTTTCACGAGTATTTCTGCGAGTACAAATACCTCCAAGCCAAAATGGTCAACTCCCAGGACATGGTCTTAATGCCCACCCACGCCGACGGGGATGAAACCAACTTCCGGTTCCTGCAGGGGCGCTATCGATCCAACCGGAAGTCTTGTAGTCCTATTTAAAACAAATCTTTCATTTGGGAAACTTTTCCTCCCCTGAGGTTCTCAAGAAGAACGATTCCCTCTGAGCGGTGGGCGCCCCTGCAGTGCGTTCAGGGACTCACGCACACGCAGGACATAAAGCCCCAGCAGAGAAAAGGCTCTGCGGGGGTTCTTCTGTTTGAAGGCCAACCGCAGCTGCAGATGTCCTGCTCCCAGCCTGAGCTGGAGGAATCTTCAGGTCAATAATCGTTACATTTCTTTGTTTTCAATGAGAGCCCGACCCACAGAGCGAAGCCTCCCAGGAGGAACCTCGGGCTCAACGAGTGGGGCAAATATTGGCATTATTTTAGCAAATGTAATCCTCTATCTTGAACTGGCCTTCAGGTTGAGGAAGACGGACGCCACATGAACATGCACTTCCTGTTTAGCTTCTTCCAGGTAGGCTGTTTGTATTCGGACAAAAATACATTTTAAAAACACTGTTGGTTGGTGTTCATTGACAACAACTTAACAAGAGCTGCAGGTAGAACATGTTTATTGTACCAGCACGTCAGTTGTCCCTGAAAACAGATGAGATATGGCCTGAATTATACAGTACAAATGTTACATTCGGGTGCAAACGCGACCCCCTAACCGCTGGCATGCGAACCGCTACAGGCATGCATCTTCAGGAAGTGGTCAAACGGTGGTCCAATCCCAAAGCAGCCGTGACACTCAATAAAGATACCTTTCCTTTATTAGGTTCATTCATATTTTACAAGCACAGGAACTCAATAAAGGTCAAATTAAATATCAAACATTGTGAGGCAAACATGTAAGCACGTGTCCAGAGAGGAGCCGCCGCCATCGGACCTGCAACACACCAGGACGCCGGCGTTTGAGATCCCGGAGGGAGCGGAGGCAGATTGGGCATCCGCGCCGCTTTCACACTTACTCCTTTAGACTTTGTCGATGCCCAGCTCTTCAGGCGTGGAGATGCCAAGCTCGTCTAACGCCGGCCTGAGCTCTTGGATGACGTAGGGGTAGATCTCTTTGTGGGGCCCTGCTTTATCCTGGAGGAGGAGGCAAGAAGGGTCAGACTTGTCCTCTGCATTCCTCGGATAAACGACCGTGTCTCTTGGTCACCTTCACGGCTTCCAGGATCCGGATGGCGCTGGCCAGGTCGTTTAACCTCCGACAAGCTCGCAGAGCCGCCTCCAGGATCTTTGGCTCGGGGACCAGGTCGTAACCGATCAGCGTGTTCATACCTGAGGCGGGAGCAGGGGAGAAGTCAGACGCTTCCTGCCGGCTAAAGACGACACGCACGCTTGCTTTGGCTTTACAGCTGGACAAATAGCCTCGTGAGCTGCGTGCAAGAACTAAATTCACTTCCGGATGAGGCACACCAAGACTGGGAGGCACAGGGGACGCTAGGAGGAGCCACCGAGCCCCGGTCGGGTTCCTCTCTCTATCCCTAACGGATCACGCCTGTCTCGATTTATCACGTGCTTTACAACAGCCGACAAAAAACTTGACGCCGGCAGTCGAACGAGGCCACGAGTTTGTTGGTGGCCGCAAATGTTTTTTAATAACGTGGAGACATTTGAACGACACACAGCTGTCCTCCCCAGCCTGATGTTAATCTCCGGAGGACGTTTACCAGTACATTCTCCTATTTAACAGGTGTCTCCGGGATAGGAAGGTCCATAAGGACCTCGTCTTTAGAAGATCTGGACATTCATCTCCAGGGATTAACCTAACCAGCTCTCCCTGCCGTTCACTCTCAGACCACCAGAGTCATAAATCTCATCTCCAAAGACTATTCTTTTTTTCTTTTAAACAACAAAGTACTTTTCTCTGAATATCACTGATCAAGAGGCGAAGGACTTCCGAAGTAGGTCAAGGTGACAAACATGGCGCTCACCTGAAAAAGCTCTTGTGTTTTTAATTTTTATCTTATCTTATCTAATTTTTATTTTAAAGTGAGGTGTGTGTCAGGACATGCAATCACACTACATTAGACTGTTTAACTTCCTTTTACCTTTTTTCAATCTAATACGTTTGTCAGCAAACACGAGTAAAGCTTCAATGTTTGTTCTGCATGTTTTTCTCTGCGTTGCTGCTCAGCAAATTTTGCAGATGAAACGCATCGTGACTGTTTGCTGAGATTGTTTTGTGATGCTAAAAAGAGGAAATCTTAAACAGGAAATCTTGCGGTTGCTGTCAGACACTGTGCACCTGCAAAGATAGCGGGCCCGGATGTTGTAAACGAAGCGGTGGAGTTTGAGAGCGCTCACCCTTTCTCAGCTCCCATGCATCAATGTCTGGCTTGTTAAAATAGGTGACCCAGCGGGCATCGAACTCCTCGTCTGTCTCTTGCTTCCCATGTGAGTAACACCTCGAGGACAGTAGAGCTGTAAGAAGAAAACAATGCTGAAACTTGAAACTCTGGCACAACAATTTCCTTCGGGATTGATAAAGTCGTTCTCATCTCATCTCTCATCTATTTTGCAGAAGGAAAAGCGAACCGTCCACGGCCACGGATGTGCACCTCCTATCAAACAGCGTGGAAAGCTGGATCCACGCCAATGTCCTTAAATGACCAGACCCTTGCAGGACCTCCAGAGCGAACACACGGCGCTCGGAGCTCATCCTGGGGAGGAGGGACGGTGCTTTGCCCGGTACCGGCTGTGTGTGACAGTAACAGGTGGAGCTGCCTGTGACCGGTGTATAACGGCACCTTTTTTGCAACCGTGCAGCTCAACGTCACCTTGAAGGCAATGCATTGGAAAAAACGCTCTAAAAAGTAAGACACGTCCCCTCTGATGCTCTCCGTCTTTGACGTGATGTTTCCTGAGCAGGAAATGTTAGTCTTTAGTTAATCTTTAGCCACAACGACCCGCAGCAATTCAGCCTTCGGATGCGCTACGACTAGGCCGCGGCGGAAGCCTACCGTTACCTGCTGGGTCACGGCAAGGACACACACTCCGATGAGCTCAGCGCCGGAGCATTCAAAGGGCGGAACACACTCGGGTGGAGGTGACGGTGACCGCG
This sequence comes from Fistularia commersonii, assembly GCF_037954325.1. Taxonomy (NCBI): domain Eukaryota; kingdom Metazoa; phylum Chordata; class Actinopteri; order Syngnathiformes; family Fistulariidae; genus Fistularia; species Fistularia commersonii. Next base: position 1,624,026 of record NC_141300.1, read on the forward strand.
ACGTACCAAAGAGCGGGCCGGCAACCCCGAACCCCCGGCGGGCTTGCCGGGCTGGAGAGCGCTCGGCTGATAAACACCTAGGCTAATGCTAGCACGAGTGCTGGCCAAGTGGCGACCGCGATGTGCCTATTTGATTTCTGCCGCGGATCCGTCGACAGTACGCCCGCTTACCTTGGCACCCGGGCTTCGGTCGAGTTAAACTCCGCACCCCGGAGACGGAGAGTCGGACGGCGGCTCTGAACATGATGCGGGTCAGCCAGCTAAACCGACCGGGAGGGCGACCTGGGAAGAAGTTAGTCTCAGCCGCGCCGGTCACGTACGAGAGCGCCTAGTGCGCATGTGCGAGCGTCTCTTCCGGGGCTGTCTTGACTTTGACCGACTTCTGCAGCCGTCAAAAGACGCGCTGAGCTTCTTTGCAAAGAAGTGGCAATAAAACGCCAACTAAAATGTTGTGCAACTTCTAAATGTGAAAAAAAAAAACCACAATGAAACAATCATGCACTCAGAATTCCATGACTGACGTGTGTCAGGCGTGTGTGCTGTATTATTTATCTTAGACAGCATTACCTTTCTTTGTTAGTATTTATTAGGTAATTAAATCATTACTGTGCAATACAGTCTGTACTGTTTTGTTTGTGGGTTTTTTAGTATGTAAGCTGTGTCCCATACTGCTGTCTGTTGTCGCATTGTCAGCTATTGTCTCTATCGCGACCTGTCTGGTTGTGAAGGGAGTGTGCAAAGTGTGTACAATAATTGCATTTCTTTGTCTGAAGAATCATATTCTTACAATGTATATGTCAATCAAAATCTTTAATCTTGAAGATGCCGTCCAGTTAGCATGGACCCACGGAGGTCAGGCTTAGAAAAAAAAGAGGCCGTAAACTAAAAGAACAATAAAAATAAACGGAAAACAAAAGCACCGCAACATCTCAGGGACACATGTCTATGGTCTTGATAAAATAAATGTATACATTTGTTGCTCAATGTCATTTGGCTCAGGGGTGAAAGCTTATATGACCTTCTTGCCATAAATTGTGCTTTAACAAAGAAAATAGTGTTTTTATAGGACACATTTTAAAAAAAGCAAACAGGCTTGTCATGGCTTGAGAATTCACTTGCACTGTTATGATAGAGACAGTGCAGAAAAGGCAGAACCCAAGCGGGCGTACTGCTGCAGCCTTTATTCCATCATGTGATGTTTGTTGCCACGACAACCGTTAACACCGCGTGGACCACCGCTATCAGCTCCAGCGGTGCCAGAGTGACGGGCCGCCCTCAGGACACAAGAAGCTAAATATGAATATATTTATTATATATTTATTAGATTTATTGACAAGTTCAAACAATACCTAAAAGCACTCAGATGGGAGGAAATCATCTGGACTCAAACACACACACACACACACACACACACACACACACACACACACACAATGGATGGTCGTGTAGTCACAGTCTACACACTTATCCTGTTCACACAGCAAAAGGTCCGGTGCCAATCACAGCTGAGATGAGGGAAAGAAGCGGGGTTTAATTTAAATGGGTCAGCTGTCAATCATGGACGTCCAACCATTCACTCTCTCATTCACACATTCGGACAGTCTTTAAGGAACCATCGGACTGTTTTTGGACTGTGGGATGAAGAAGGAGAATCTGGAGAGAACCCAGGCAGGAGAACATGGAAACCCAGGCAGGAGAACATGTAAAATCCATACTGGAGAACATGGAGAACCCAAGCAGGATGAGAACAAGCTGTCAGGAGACAGTCCTGTCCAGGTGGACATTTTGATTTTTCCTTCTTGTCAATCGAAATATGAGAAGAATAAACCAGAGGACACACACACAGATCTCCCGAAGCCATTCCTGGATGAGTTTATGTGGGTCCGTGGATGAACAGGCCGAGGATGTTGCCTGAGGGCTAGAGGTCAAAGTCGGTCATCGATGGAAGGGAGAGATTTGGCGCCCAAGTTGCAGCTCATCCAGAAAATCATGGAGAACATCTCGCACCGTCGCCGTGGTGGGGCCTCTTGGAGGGACGTGTCCTGCGTGTCTCCACCTCCTCCTGCTGGCCACTGGTGGCCGGGGGCGGCTGGTACCCAGGCTCGCGGGGGTCCAGAAGGTCCTTGGAGAGCAGGATGGAGATGGCGGGGACAGTCCTCTGCACGGTTATGGCCGCCGCCCCCTGCTGGGAGCCCTCCCACACCTCGGTCACCGTCTTGTAGTAGAGCTTGGACACCTGGTGGAGACCCACCACCCTCCGCTTCAGGATCTCCACGCAAGTGATGGTCTTGGTGACGCCTCTGTCGGAGCCGGTGAAGAGGACCTGTCTCAGTGGCACGGCGCCACTATGACCTCTGCCCTCGCCCTGCATGCGGGCGGATGCCAGCCGCAGCAGATTACGGATCTTGCTTCCTTCCTTCACTCGCATGTGGAGAATATCCGGTGCCAGCCCAGGGACGGGAATGGGGGCGCTGTCCTCCGAGCGCCGCACCCTCCGCAAGATGTTCGGGCAAAGTTTCGGAGGCGAAGCCAAGACGTCGGCGTCTTCGGAGGCCGGCGGGGCTTCTGTTGCGGCGTTTTCCGAATTCGCCTGGCCCGGGAGCGCGGCCATCGCCAGTGAAACGGTGCGGTGACGGCTCGGGTCACTTTTGCGGCACGGCGCTCCCGGAGTCGATCCCCATGTCCTTGTCACCGTCGGATCGCTGAAGGAGACGTCCTTGGTCCATTCAGCAGGAGGACAACCGAGGCTCAGGAGGCAGGAGATGCAGGACATGCTGCTCTTAAAGGCGCAAGCAGCTCCTCCTTCTTCTTCGCTCCATTTCACCTCCACGGAATTTGTGGTTTTTTTCCAATGAAAGCTGTGGTCGGGCCCGCAGGCGCTGAGGGCCCACCTCCAGCTCCTGGAATCATCTGGATGAGCAAACAGGAGTTAATGGGGTTTGATGAGCCATGCAGCTGGAAGGAACCAGGTTGGGGTTGAATTGTGGGCACTGATGCTCCCTCCTAATGTACGACCTTTCCTGCCCTGAAATATCAGCGATCTTAGTGGAGATGCAAATCCCAAATCACGTCTGTCATCGGTGAGACAGATGGTCTCCGAGAAGAGCCTTCCTCCAGGCGTTTGCAGCAACTCCAGCCTCCTCCTCCGCCTGCTGGGTGACCCAGAAAATGGCTGCTCCTCCACCGATCGGTGACCTTCAGAGGAGAGGAGCCACAGCTTGCTTTGTTTTCTCTGTTACTTCCATGAGAAACAAAGGAAAACTATGGCGAATCCGGGGCGTGTCCTCCTCAGATGGTGTGGAAGGAGTGTGCCATGGAGGAGGGGGCAGCTGTGGGGCTCAGATGGAGCCAGCATCCTTGTATAATGCTGCCTTTCCGCCTCGAAGAATGGAGCCAACCACATGGCCCGGTCGTGGTTCTCGTTCCACGTTCTGTGGAGAACAGCTAAGCTCTGAGGAGTTCCTGCTCCCCCAGTACAAAATCCAGGAGAAGCTTCAGAGGTCCGACATCGTTCCGGACAGGCCTTTTGCTTTGCTTTACACCAAAAGTGGAAGAAAGAGAGAAAAGCTCCCGTTCCCTCGTATATTTGGTCCTCGTGGTTTCATACCGACGAATAAACAAATGAAAAAACAAACGAACAAACAAACAAATGAAGGAACGAACGAATGAATGAATGAACGAATGAAGGACTGAATGAATGAATGCTCATCACTGGATTTTTACTCTTTAAAAACTGTTGGTGTTCCATTGGACTTTAGATGATTGGCATGAGTTGACAGTGGCAACACTGCCATCGAGTGGAAGGAGAGGTACAAAACACTCATAAACACACACACACACACACGCACGCACACACACTCGGTGACAAACCCGAAGGAGCTGGTGGGATTGCAGGAATGGGATTCCAAACCCTCATTGGAAATAACTGCTACAAACTGGAGGTCCAGCTAGAGAACGAACCCCGGGGCTTGGAGTGACAGTCAGTTCATGTGAAGCAGGTGAGGGCGAAGTGAGGAAATTGCATCTCACCTCGCAGGTGAGACTGTCCACTTTGACCGATCCGTCTAATCTTCGTCATACAAAAGTAGAAAACAGTAGTGTTGATCTTCTCAACGATGATCCGACAACTTCAGATCCACGAGCTGGGTGGTGCTGACGTCCCAGTGGTGGGCTCGGGGCCGGGGTGGTCCTTTAAGACGGCTGCCGGGCGATGACGTCCAGGATCTCCTTGTGGATCGCTGCCTCCTGGGTGTTGATATGGAGGTCTCCCACCCGCCCGTCCTCGTACCTGGAGGAGAACACCATCTGAAGCTCCTCACAAGTCCTGGAGTACACTTTTGTTCCTTCGAGCATCCTTCTTTTTTCACACACATGCACACGCACCCCCCCCCACACACACACACCTGTGCACATGCAAAGGTCCTCTGAACTAGGTTTACTGCCCTCTAGTGGTGCAAGTTTGCACTGCGGGTGCATGAAGGTCTGGGTGGTTCTGCTGGTGTTTGAGAAGCTGCACTCACACAAATAGGAAGCGCGTGCAGACGTGGTCGGCGATTGGGCACATCCAGATATCCCCATGCTTCTGTAGGTCTTTGGAAGCTATCACTGCGAGTGAGGACATACGGGTAGGTTCGATAACCCCCACCACCGCTCAAGCTGCACACCAGGGCATGTTCCTCGGGTTCTCCTCATACGTACCCTCACAGAGAGCGATGCAGTTCAGGTTCCTGCTCTGCAGAAACCTGCTCCTCGTCGGCTGCGCAGCAGGTCCGCCTACCTGGTGGACCTTGCCTGTCTGGCCGCACTTCCTGATCAGCTCCTCCTTGGTGGGAATCTGGTGCCACCCTTTACCCATCTCTGGAGGAGACAAGAGGAGCTGCGGCGGTCAATCCACCGCCTTCTCCTAAACGCTGAGAAAACTTTGGATTCATCGAGTCCTACCTGAATAACCGAAGGAGACGCCGGAGACGGGGCTGAGGTAGATGCCCTTCCCGTAGGCTGCTCCGTGGAGCTTGAAGACAAACTGGGATTACGGGTTGTTGGATGCATCTGACGTTAGGGACGGACCTCCTGGCCCTCTACCTGTAGCCTGGTGTAGGAGGCGCTGACCAGCCCGTTCCTCAGGATGGAGTGCCAGTTCTCAATGTGGGAGCCGCTGGAAGGAGGAAGGATGGAGGTCGGAGGTGTGCGAAACGCCCGGGGGCTTCTGCTCGACACTCTGACTCACTGGAAGGCGAAGGTGCTGCCGTAGAGCTTCCTGGCCGACCGGAAACGTGCCTCCTTAGACGGCGGGCTGCTGACCAGCAGGAACTGGTGGGACGTGTGCATGAACCTCAGCCGCTGGGTCGGAGAAGGAGCAGTTAGAGGAGGGCAGGACTTCCCGGAGAAGGTCCGGGGGCGGGTCCTACCCTGTGCGGCGGGAGTTTGACGATGTGGGATCGGTTGCTGGATAAAATCCTGCGAAGAGGGATTTGGATCCGATCAATTGGGAGAAGGTTCACTGACACGATGAGGATCAAGGCGGGGGTCCGTCTCTCACCACTGCAGTAGCGGGTAGGCCAGCGGGTCTGTCCGGTCCATCTGCCTCTTCAGCTCTGAACTCGGACCCTGAGCACGAACGACACGGGAGGACATTTCGGCGGGCGCCCAGGAGGAACACGAAGAGACGAACCGGGAGGTCCCTCACCTGCGCCGTCCTCCTGACAAGCAGCACACTATCCAGCGCCGTCCGCAGCCTGTCGTAGCTCCTCCGCTGGGGAGGAAAGAAGCAAAGCGGGCTGAGTGGCCCCGCCAGAGGTGGAGGTGGGAATGTTCTCCGCCTGAAAAGATACCCTGGGGCTGAAGGCGAGCACCCCGGGGCGGCGGGGGTCCACCACGCACGGGTACGGCTGGAAGATGACGCTCTTGCGCGGCGACTGCAGGGCGGCTCCGCACATGGCCACCAGCAGGTCCACCACCTGGTGAGAAGAGGGCGCCGTGAGCCGGCCACCTGTCACCACGACAACCACGCGGACGGCGTCCCCGACCTCGGCCCCGGTGGCCACCTCCTCCGTGGCGCCGGACATCACGCCCAGGGTGTGAAAGGAGAAGACGCACAGCTCTCGGGTGCAGACGGACGGCTGTACGCGGGGAAGAGGAAGAGGAAGAGTCAGCCGAGGGTCCGCTCGGGGAGGAAGGACTCGCCGCTGGACGGTACCTTCAGCAGGGGGCCGTTCTGGAAGAGGTGGCGCTCGTCGCACAGCACGCAGTACTCGTTCAGGGTGGGAACCCTCTGGGCGGCGTACCTCATCACCTGAGCACGGAAACACCGACAGGTGAGCCTCTGAGGTCCACCAGATGATTTCCCGCCACTCAGACCAAAGGCAGTCACTTTATAAAAGTGTAATAAAGATGTTGAGGGACATCAAAATTAAACCCGAGGAGACAAAGCGCAAATGGGAAAATAAATGTCCTTCATTTATTACATATATTATTATATGTTGTATCCATGCTAAATGAACAGGCGCGGCTGTCGGTTATATTTGGTTCACGTCAAACCCAGGAGATACATATGAAGAGCAATGTGTGTGTGTGTGTGTGTGTGTGTGTGATATGCTATGCAATATGCGTGTGCGTGGCTGCGTAGGACACATGATTCTGTAGATATGTCCAGCCCCTCCATTTATAGCCGAGCTTCTCATGAACATCATGCCTGAGAGGGTTCTGGACGTCCCGGGATCACGTTAAGGTGGGAAGGGGGCGGAGCCTAGCCGGACGCCGGGCGCTCCCACCTGGACCAGGAAGCCGTGCTGCAACGTGGGGACGGCCTTGCAGTGCAACGTTCTCCGCGAGGAGAACGGCAGCTCCATCAGATGTTCTGCGGCGGGCGGGGGCAACTCCGCCTTCTGAGGAGGAAATGTTGTTCCTCAGAGATGATGGTGGAGGTGAATGAAAAAAAAAAAAACACATGAAGGAGATCTGTGAGGGCCTCACCTTCTTCACATGACCATCTGTGGAGTGAGGCCCACCAGCTTGCCCTCTCATGGCAACCTCCTGCAGCTCACCGGGTCGTCTGGGGGGGTGGGGTGGGTGGGGGGTCATTCCAGAGGTCATCAGATACCCCAAGACACACAGAGTCAGCAGAAGAGGGGATCCGTACATGTTATTCTCGACACACGTACCTCCAGTGCGGCACTAGGATGCCGAGCCTGGCCTGGAACTTCTTGGTCGTGCCGGGGCGGACTTTCTGCCGCTGCACCAGGCCCTCGTTGGTCAGATGTTTCCACTCCTTAGATATGAAGGTGGTCAGAATACTGTGGGGAAACCAAAGCGGCAGACACTATCTTTGGCGCTCCACATCGAAGAGGTCACCTTCATCCAACATCTAAGATCAGAGCTGCCGGTCTTTCGAGGACCAGGAGATCTTAATCCCCCCCGATGTCCCTCCAGAATGCCGCAGCCGTTCTTCTAACCAGAGCAGACGTTTAGGTGTTGCACCATCTCGTCCATCTGACCCGGTGGAGCCTCTCGTGTCTGGAGGCGCGCTGAGCTCCCAGGGGTCTGGGAGGAGACCTTTTCTTCTGGTGCACCAACTCTGAGGAACATCTGCCTCCTGCTGTCTGGCAGATTCTGCTGATTCTTTGAAGCAAAGCTGAAGACCCGCTTCAGCTGAGGTGGAGCAGGTGTTCCAGCTGCTCCTTGTCCCAGCCAGGTGGTCCCTGGTTGGATTCCCACAGGGTTCCTTTCTGTGTGGAGTCTCCATGTTTTCCCCGTGTCTGCATGGGGTTCCTCAGGGTTCATGCGGTTCCTTCCGCAGTCCACACACACAAAGGAGGTCCACTGAAGCCCCTCGTTGCAGGACAAGGAGGAATAAATGCGTCCTTCTCAGGACCTTCTCAGGTACAGTACTTTTGCTCCACAATGAACATGTCTGGATAACCTGCATCTGTGACCTGGTTCCAGAACCTTCTGACCAGAGCGCAGATGTGTGTGTCCAGGTAGTGCAATGTGTGTGTGTGTGTGTGTGCGTGTTTGTGTGCGCGCGCGCGCGTGTGTGTGTGTGTGTGTGTGTGTGTGTGTGTGTGTGTGTGTGTGTGTGAGACAAACCTCTGGAGCTGCTTCCCGAGGCTGAAGCCTTCTGGGTTGGACGGCTGGAAGACATGGACGCTCGGCGCTGCAACGAGAACATCAGCGAGCAGGACGTGACACGTATGGCGGCGAAGGGGGCAGGGCTTGAGGGGGCGGGGCTTGAGAGGCAGGGCTTGAAGGGTCGTACCTGGGCCGTCCAGGTACTGAGACAGAGACAGGTGCAGCCGGACGACGATCGGCTCCGACGGGTTGATCCTCCAGGCCTTCGCCGCCCCCGCCTGCGAATGCCAAAACACACTGAACGCGCTCGGAAGGCTGCGGCCAATGAGACGTCAGCTAACTTACGTCCAAGAAGCCGGCGTCCACATGGAGCTGGACGTCCAGGCCGTCGATGAACGGGTGCGCCCTGCACAGACGACGGGACAGTGAGGATGCGGAAGGCACTCAGGCCCACGTCACCTGTCACCCAGATGACCACCTGACGGAGACGGCACGGTCCGAGTACAGCGTTCTGACGGCGCGGAGGTCGGCATCCAGCAGGGGGTGGCAGAGCACGTCCCTCACACGGTGGTCCTGCTGACACACATATACACACACGCACGGGGCGATGACACACACTCTGGCCTGTGTGCGTGTCAGGAAGACATTCACGTCGAGTCCCATCTCCACCTCTTCCACTTCTGAGTCCAAGTCCGTCCAGCTGGAGCGGCGCCGGGGCTCGGCCTCCAGGAGCGGAGGACAGGTCTCCACCTGGACCTCGGGTGGATCACCTGCCATGATCACCAGCTGCGGGCGCCTCCTCGGTCCCACGGTCGGATGCCCTGAGGCAAACGCACCAGATCAATTATCCGCTCCGATGATTTTCCAGCGTCTGACGGTCCCTGAACACACCGCCGACCAAAGAACCTGAGAGGAGCCCACCTGATGGCCGGGACGGAGATCCCAGACTGACCTCGCCGTCTGGGTTTGAATGCCGGGACGGGGAGGGGGAGGGGCACATGCTCAGCGTCCCGTCACGTGATTGGCTGATCGGCTGACGCCGAGGAGGGCGTCGGCTCCCGTCGCCGGGGTGCACCTCAACTCCGCACAGGGGTCCCCACGTTGACGCTCACCTGCTTTGCATCAAACATGCCGTTCCATAAATCTGACGGAGGAAAGTTACCGGTTTGAAACCCAGAGGTTCCCAGAGCGTCCCGTCGGTCTTCACCACCGCCACCATCTGGCCTTAATCGTCAGTTACCCTCGATACCGGTCACCTGCTGCTCCCGTCTGCTGAGATTAGACCCTCCTGGGGAGGCTGGTCCTCCACCAGCCAGGTTAATCCACTTACCCCGGAGTGGGTGTCTGGGGCGGATGGGTGCGGTGGAGCAGAGGTTAGCCCCACCTCCTCGCAGCAAGAAGGTCCCTCATTGGACCCGTGGGATTCCCTGACCTGACATTCTCCTCCTGTGAGGGGTTCCTCAGGGTGCCTCCCACAGTCCATGCAGGGGTCCATGCATGGGATCGAGGGAAACTTCATTTGGGGCAATTTGAGGGATAGAACAGGAACTGAGAGCAGGAAAAATAAAATGGAGAAGAAAAAGAAATACAGCGGCCCCTTAAGATACCGATCACTTTATACACGATTTTTACGAAGATGAGATGAGAAACAAATTTAACCCTTGAAATATGAACCTAATTTCACGATACAAATACAAGGGCGAGAAAGTCAAAATTCGAAATTTGCGAATTTTTGCTCAGTGTAGCCACGTAAGCACTCGCCACCATCTGCAACTATAAGTTTACAATAAACACATTTCTTATTTTCGATGGGCCTTACATTATCAATGTAATTCTTTTCAGGCTTATTTTGTGAGGTTGGGAGGGGTTGGGGGGTTGGAATGAATTAATTTCTGTTATTTTAAATGGGGAAAACTCATTCAAGATACGAAAAAAATCAACGTGCGAACCCACTTCTGGAACAAATTAAATTCATATCTTAAGCGACCACTGAACACTAAATTAGATTAGAAATAAAAAAATGTAATTAAAATAGAGATAAAGTGAAATAGATTAAAGTGACGAACAGGGTGACATCAGTATATAAAGTGTACGTCTGTGAAAACGGCTGTCCATCTATAAATAACCGTACATCCATACAAGGGCACAGGAAAACCTGCACATTTGTGCGATGTGACGACAAATGAACTAATGAATTAATGCATGCATGAATGCATGAAGTCTGATCTGATAACGCTGAGTTTTAAATGGATATTTTATAAAAGTGTCCTCCACATTGGACCTGAAAGGTTATGGGCTTGAAGGTCACCCTGGGGGAAGACCATATGGACTCCATAGATGTTTTAGGTGCTGGACCTCCTTGGTCAGCATCCAGGGGTGATTTAAGGAGTGACAGTTCTGAACTCGGTGTACCGGCTCATGTACCAAGCGGCGGAGGGATCTGGGGGTCCGGGAGGAAGCGCGCCTTGCACTTGCGCCGTGTCCTTCCTCGTGGGTTTAAATTTGGGGCTGCGCGTCCGTATTCGGTTAGCACCTGCACAATAAAAGATGCCAGATGAAAAACAATCCCTACGCGCACGGGGACGAGACCCTTACGCCCGCGCGGACGCACTATTTCTTCTGACCGGAAAAGTAGTTCCGGCGGGCCGGCGGTGCGCATATAAGCCGCCGCCGCGGAAGATCCGGCGGCGCTTCAGTCCTGCACTTCATCCCGGAGGTGAGTGAGCTGGGGGACACTTAACTAGTCCCTTAACTAGTCATCCAGTATCCAGTCTTTTTTTTTTTTTTTTCAATAATTTGCGGGGGGCAAATTTTATTCACGTTTATTTACAGTTTTTTTAAATCAATATCTTATTGAATTTCTCATCCTGTTATTAGCATTTTTTTAAATATGTTATTATGAAGCTCTCATCCACTCATTATCATGTTATTATCAATGTATTCATACTTTATGATGAATTTTTCATCTGGTTTTTATCAGGTTATTATCAACTTTTTAATCTTTCATGATAAAGTTCAAGTTCTCATCCAGTCATGATCAGGTTATGATCAATTTACCAATATTTTACCATGAAAATCGTTTTATTTTAAATGTATTAGAAGATCTCATCAGGTTACCGTCAATTTATTCATTTTTCATTTCTAAAATCTTCAGTTTATTTGAAATGTCTAAATATTCCATGATAAAGATCTCATCAGGTAACTATCAATTAATTGATACTTTATTTCTAAAATCTTTTCAGTTTATTTTAAATGTCTAAATATTCCATTATGATGTTGTCATCAGGTTACTATCAATGTATTAATTTTTTATTCCTAAAATTTTTTCAATTCATTTTAAATGTCTAAATATTCCATTATGAAGGTCTCATCAGGTTCTGGTTCAGTGCAGCCACGTTCATAGCATATACTTTTAACATCCAAATGTGACTGGTGTGCCACTGAATGAGGTTCTGAAGGTGTTTGGTGCAGCACGGAGAGAAACTGCACAGTGTTCTCTGAGTGAACTGAGGATGAGGATGGTCTTGCGGGTTCAAATGTCCTCCTCATCCAACGATGAGCTCCCTCCCTCCCTCCCTCCCTCCCTCCCTCAATCACTCACTCACTCCGATCCACAAGCCGCGGCTGCCGCTCAGGAGATCCCCAGAAGGTCCACTGTGAGACGTGACGGGACCACGAGCTCCCGGCTTTGTCTGCAAAGCCCAGTGTGGGGATCTCGCGCCTCAGGGCAGCGTACAGTGATTTTTCGCCCCCCGCCCCCGCCTGTGAACGACAGCCACCTACGGTCCCCGGCTCGTCTTCCTCGGCGGCAAAGGGCTCCCGCTGGAATGTGGGAGAGTGCAGTCAGGCAGGAACGCCGGGCCGTTGTTGCTTTTTGCACAGGCTGTCCCTGCAGCTGCCGGGGGCAGGAAGGGGGGGGGGGGGGGGGGGTCCCAACTTCTCGTGTCCGCACTGGTGCTCCACGCGATCTATGCAATAATCAATCCATACTTGAGAGTCATAGGCCTGCCCTGTCCCAAAGTCTCTCCCTGCAGAAACAGGTCCAGTCATGTCAAAGAAGGATATGGGTTCCTCAGTCATCCACACGCAGCAGCTGCACGCTGCTATGGCGGACACCTTCATCGAGCACATGTGCCTGCTGGACATCGACTCAGAGCCGGCCGTGTCCCGCAACACCGGCATCATCTGCACCATCGGTCAGAGCAGGCGCCGCATCCGGGGGGGGGTCAGGGGTCGGGGGTCGGGGTCTAACCGTCTGCTCCCGGTGCAGGACCCGCCTCCAGGTCGGTGGACATGGCCAAGGAGATGATCAAGTCCGGGATGAACATCGCAAGAATGAACTTCTCCCACGGCACGCACGAGGTGAGAAGGTGACCGTCTGCTTTTTTTTTTCTTTCGGAAAAAGGGTCGCCGTCGGTAACCGGATCCCAGCTCGTGGGTTTACCCTCCGCAGCTGTGCCGGCTCACCCTGACATTATGGGATGGGACGCCGCCGTAACGCAATACCCGAGCGCGCGCTTGACTCGGCCAGCCCCTCCCCCCGATCTGGCACGGCTACTCCACGCCCTCTCGCACGTCGGCCGACCTTTTACCGCCGACCTCCCACCTTTAAAAGTCATGCCTCTACCTTTCTCTGGGACACTCGACTGCCCGGCTCACTGGCCCACAGGTGACCTCTGTCTCCCCGCCGGGTCACATCTCAACATCTATTCTTAGGTTCAGCCAGAATGTCCCGGTTTATGAGGCCTTCCTGTGCGGAGTCTCCATGTCGGTCCAAACCCATGAATGAGAGGCTGTCCGTATGAGACAGGCGTCCTCTGAGCGCGGGATGAGGAGGATAGAAAATGGAGAGTGTTTTAAAAGGAGATAATGGTGGCCCGACGTTCCTGGGTGTCAGCGAGGGGCTCTTGGATCCGCCGGTCCAGCGGGACGTCTGTCAATCCGACACTGGCTGGACGCCTCGGCCCGTCTCACTACACCACGTGTTATTTGACATTCACTTCAACCGCGAACACGCGTGAGCGTCTCCAATGTCAGCGGAGACAAAAATATAAACGGATGGCTAAACAACAGCTGGAGGACTTGTACCTTCAGGACACATAGGCGGTGTAGTCAGAGTACCAGCCAGTACTAGAGCCTACACACACACACACCTGAACCAGCTGTGCAGAACATTTTGGTTTCCTTCTGCCAGCCACCCTGCAGTGTGTGTGTGTGTGTGTGTGTGTGGGGGGGGGTGTTCTGGAAAGAATCCCACTCAGAGCTCAAAGTAGCAGCTATTCCTGGAGTCCGATGCCGAACATTGTCATATTCTAAAAATGGCCGCCATTTGTCAGCGTGAAGCCGGCGCCGCTGTTGGAGGACGCGTGACGTTTGACTCGTCTCCCCGGCTTATCCACAGTATCACGCCGAGACCATCAAGAATGTCCGCGACGCCACCGAGAGTTTCGGCCAGGGGTCCCATGACTACAGGCCCGTGGCCATCGCCCTGGACACCAAGGGACCGGAAATCAGGACCGGGCTCATCAAGGGCGTAAGTTTCACCGGAAGGGGCTGCGATTCGCGGGGCCGGGGAGCTTCCGCCACGGGTTAACTCCGACCTCGTCCCCTGCAGAGCGGCACCGCCGAGGTGGAGCTGAAGAAAGGCGGGAGCATCAAGCTCACGCTGGACGACAGCTACAAAGAGAAGTGTGATGAGAAGGTCCTGTGGCTGGACTACAAGAACATCACCAAGGTGGTTCAGATCGGCAGCCACATCTACGTGGATGATGGTCTGATTTCCCTGAAGGTCAAAGAAGTCGGTGAGTGTCGCCGCGTTCGCCCGGCGCCAAGCTCCGCCCCCTGTCTTCAACACCCCTCTCTCTCCGCGAAGGTCACGATTACCTGATGTGCGAGATCGAGAATGGCGGCATGCTCGGCAGCAAGAAAGGCGTCAACCTGCCCGGCGCCGCCGTGGACCTCCCCGCCGTGTCCGAGAAGGACATTCAGGACCTGCAGTTCGGCGTGGAGCAGGGCGTGGACATGGTCTTCGCCTCCTTCATCCGCAAAGCCGCCGACGTGCACGCCGTGAGGAAAGTCCTGGGCGAGAAGGGCAAGGACGTCAAGATCATCAGCAAGCTGGAGAACCACGAGGGCGTGCGCAGGTGAGCTTGGCGGCGGCTGGCTTGGCCCCCAAAGATCCCCGTGCCCTGACGCCCGTTGATCTTCGCACTCTGAAGGTTCGACGAGATCCTGGAGGCCAGCGACGGCATCATGGTGGCCCGCGGAGATCTGGGAATTGAGATCCCGACAGAGAAGGTCTTCATCGCCCAGAAGATGATGACCGGCCGCTGCAACAGGATCGGCAAGCCCATCGTCTGCGCCACACAGGTTCGGAGCTTCCGCACCCCGGGGTTTGACAAAACCACGCCACGTATCTGCTCACCTCCTCCTCCTCCTCCCACTTTCAGATGCTGGAGAGCATGACCAAGAAGCCCCGTCCCACCCGCGCCGAGGCCAGCGACGTCGCCAACGCCGTGCTGGACGGAAACGACTGCATCATGCTGAGCGGCGAGACGGCCAAGGGAGATTACCCCCTGGAGGCCGTGCGCACGCAGCACAGGGTGAGAACACACACACACAGACATACACACACCTGTCCTTGTTTTTCCGTACTAACTTCAAACGAGGGCTGAAGACGGAGGACAACTGGATGTCTTTAGATGAAAATAAGAAGGGAGAGAGAAGTCAATCCATCATTTAACCAATGAATCAATCCATCGATCCATCCGCCAGCCCTCAATCCCTCGATCCAACATATTGAAGCTCGCCGAGGACCTTCTGCCTCCTCTAATTGTTCTGTGGTAGCGTTGTAAACTTAGCATGTGTCCGAGGAGCTGCAGCGCACCCATGGTCTCCACCCTGTCCCTCCCCAGATCGCCCGTGAGGCCGAGGCAGCCATGTTCCACAGGCAGATGTTCGAGGAGCTTCGCCGCACCTCCCACCTGACCCGCGATCCCACGGAGTCGGTGGCCATCGGCGCCGTGGAGGCGTCCTTCAAGTGCTGCGCCAGCGCCATCATCGTGCTCACCAAGACTGGCAGGTGGGTGAAAGCTCCCCCTTCTGACCTTCTCCGATGTGAACCCTGACATTTCACTGAAACTGAACCCCGTGGGGGTGCAGGTCCACCCAGCTTAGTTTCCTTTCGGTATCTTCTCCATCCTCGTCCACATGGACCGCTGTCTGTCCAGCGCCACGGCGATAAACATCCACCTGATCCTCACAGAGGGCAGGATGACCTTCAAGATGTTGCTCCTCACCTAAGACCACACCCCCCCCCCCAGCTTGTCTTTCCCACTATTATGGGATGCAGAGCTCACAGATGCAATAGATTATTAATGCATCCTATTATGTTTTATCATAATGACTAGTTTAAGTTTTATTGTTTCTATTACTCTTACATTTTATTTTATTTCTATTATTATTAGCGTCATTTCTATTTTATTATTATTCCGATTAATATTAGTTCTATTATCTTTTATCATCATTATGACTATTTTAAACTTTATTATTTCTACTATAATTATATTTCCTTTATTTCTATCATCACCATCATTTCTATCCTTATTATTATTATTGTTTCCATTATAATATTTATCTGATTCTATTTCTAATATTATTAGTATCATTTCTATTTTATAATCCTGATTAACATTAGCTCTATTATTTTCAATTTACAATCCTGAATGACAATAAAGGGTATTCTGATGATGATGATGATTTTTATTATAACGGTGATTAGTTTTATTTTTTATTAATAATTATTATTTTATTGTTTATTTTATTGTTTATTTTATTTCTATCTTTATTAGCAGAATTTCTTATCATTATGACTCTTTGAAGTTTTATTATTTCAATTATTATTTATTTGACTTCTATTATTATTAGCTGAATTTCTAGTTTATCATTATCACAATTAACGTTCGTTTTATTATTTTTAATTTCCAATCCTGGATGACCGTAAAGGCTCTATTGATGAAGATTATGATTTTTTTATTATTATTACACTGCCGTGAAACAGCATCTAAAATGGATTGGAGCGCCCCTCGTCCTGAGGACGTGATCGTCAGTGTCTGAACAGAACGGGAAGGTTATCCTCTGACTTCTGATTTGTCCCCCTTGTCCTCCAGGTCTGCCCACATGCTGTCCCGGTACAGGCCCCGGGCCCCCATCATCGCCGTGACCCGCTGCGGCCAGACGGCCCGCCAGGCCCACCTCTACCGCGGCATCTACCCCGTGCTCTACACCAAGCCCGCCAACGACGTGTGGGCGGAGGACGTCGACCTGCGCGTCAACTTCGCCCTGGAAGTCGGTGAGTGGCCTCGACCTGCGAGAGGGTCGCCGTCGCCCGCGTGAAGGAACTCCGTCTGAACCCTCATCCATCCGCAGGCAAACACAAGCACTTCTTCAAGTCTGGCGACGTGGCCATCGTGGTGACAGGCTGGCGTCCCGGCTCCGGATACACCAACACCATGAGGGTGGTGCTGGTGCCCTGAACGCCACTAGAGGGCAGCGGCGAACGCTCGTCCTCCATCCCTTCTCCTGCAACCTGCCTCTCCTCCATGATGGACTTTACTTCCCGTGGCCCCTCCTGGAGGACTTTTCTTCACTGACAGTAACTCACACTCCGACACACTCCTGCACCCCTTCAGGTGTGTGACACCCCCCCCCCCCCAGACCCCATCACCAAGACGACCTGCCAACATGAGCTGATCTGGCATGATTGAGCTTCCATCCATTAAAAGGATTTCTTGGGTTCCCTGTGTTTGTCCTCGTCTCTGAATAACGGGCTGGCAGGGGCGGAGCTTCACGTCCAGGTGCGGTCAGAGGGTAGAGCTTCACCCAGCAGGCGGTTTCCCTTCCCTGGTCATTTGTTTTTTTTTTGCAGTTTCCTGTATTGTTGAAACAATATGGGCAAGGCTGTGTTTGGGGGCCAGATTTAACCAATCCCAGCACCACATGTAGAGACATCCAACCATTCACCCCGTCATTGGACGCCCATAAAAGTGACCACCAGGCAGGAGCAGCTCTGCTGACCGTGCAGTTTTATTGCATTGAATTGAATAGCTAAAATCAAATATAGCTAACAGACAAAGGTGACGGGTTCCTCTGACTCTGAGGTTCAAAGGCAGCAACGTTCAAAAAGTCCAACGCACACACACGCACACACACACACACACACACATACAAGTGTGTACACGTCCACTCTCCTGCACACGCACACACACACACACACAGATGCATCATCTTCACACAGGGAAGTGAACATCAACTAAAAAGGACTGGAAGGTCTGGTGTAAGAAAGGATGCGACCTCGCACCCGGGTCACATGGAAAGAGGTAAAAGTGTCCAGGTGATCTTGCGCTGTAGCCCTTTGATCGTGCAGGAGACATTTGGATCGATTGGAGTGCATCATTGTAGGTTTTTCGGCGTATTAATCCGCAATCGCTTCTTTTTTTTAAAAAAAAAAAACAGGGTTATCGATCGGCTTTGGATCTCCCCTGGCCGAGGAGAGCCGGGCTCAGCGACCCCTCTCAGACAGACATTACATTCATCACCTCGGGCATCTGGAGGAGATACCGGCTCTTGATGCCCCGTGCAATATTGCTGAAAGAACTAGAAAAGAAAAAACGCACACACACACACACGGTACCTTGGAAGACACGCCGCCCTCCAATACCAGCTGACAAAAGTGCGTGGGGTGGGGGGTTAAAAAGGACGGTTGTTTTTTTGGTTTTTCCTTTAGAACTGGACCACGCCTTCAGTAACCCAATCCTCGGAGCTAAAAGGTTACGGAGGGGACACCTGGGTCCGGGACAAACTAATACGGGATGTGTAACAAATCACAGAGGGTGGTTATAATACATATGAGATCAGGTGCTATATATATATGTATATATATAAATATTATATATATGTACCCATCCACAGGGTAGTATATTCAAAGAAGAGATATCCTGTAGAAAAATATCCATTACTGTCCGCCGTGATCTCCACGCTGTCCACTCCCATTAGAAAGGAAAGACCGACCTCTGACCAGATTGGATAACACACCCTCCTACTAGGAAAGGGACCAGAAAAAGTGGCTCGTACTCAAACTCTGCCGGGGGAGGTTCCAGTTCTCCAGGAGGCTGCTGTCCTCCAGGAGGTTGCTATCCCCCGGTAGGTACCCAACCTCCATGTGGTTGCAATCCCCATGGAGGTACCCATCCTCAAGGAGGTTCCTGTCCTCTAGGAGATACCAATCCCCAAGGAGGTACTCGTCCTCCAGGAGGTTGCTATTTCCAAAGAGACACCCATGCTCCGGGAGGTTCCTGTCCTCCAGGAGGTTGCTATCCTCATGGAGGTATCTATCCTCTAGG
This sequence comes from Fistularia commersonii, assembly GCF_037954325.1. Taxonomy (NCBI): domain Eukaryota; kingdom Metazoa; phylum Chordata; class Actinopteri; order Syngnathiformes; family Fistulariidae; genus Fistularia; species Fistularia commersonii. The sequence goes on from NC_141300.1 coordinate 1,642,493, forward strand.
AATTTCCCATCCTCCAGGACATCCCAATCCCCAAGGAGGTACGCATCCCCAAGGCGGTACCCGTCCTCCAGCAGGTCCGATCTCCAGGAGGTGGCCGGCCTCCTAGAGGCTCCTGCCCTCCAGCAGGTCCCCGTCCTCCAGTTCGGGCACCACAGGAGGGTGTGTCTCAACCTCACAAGTTGGAGGGCAGTTTGGACTGTTTGTGCTCTGTCACCAGTATGCTCGGGGATCTGGTGCGGGGGGAGTGCAGGGGCCCTGAATGTGTCCTGCCGATGGGGGCGGCGTGGCCCGTCATCGGGCTGTAAGGGTTGCCGACATTCATGGGTGAAGGGAAGGGCCGGGGCCCCCCCGCTCCCCCCTCCGAGGACTCACTGGAGCCCAAAAGCCTTTCCCTGGGTGGAGAGCTGTGGGAGCCTGAGATGGTCTGTATTTCCTGGGTAAGGAGCCCCACTGGAGAGTCCACGCTCTTCCGGAGGGCGCAGGACACCGGGGCAGGGCATGAGGTCTGGGGGATTGTGGGGCTGTGGGGGCCGGTGGTGACTGTCCTTCCCCTCACGGGACTCTGTTGGGCGGGGCTGTGGACGGGGGGCGTGTAGCAAGGCGAGCCCTCGGCCGAGCCGTACTGGGCCAGCGAGGCCAGGGCCGAGTGCTCGGGGATCACCTGGGGCAGGAACGTGGAGTGCAGGCCCGCCAGGCTGTGCTGCACCAGGGAGGTCGCCGCCCCCGGGCCCGCCGCGAACCCGGGACGGCTGAACCCGCCAGACTGGGGATTGGCCATGAAGGGAAGGTGCGCGAGGCTCGGGGCAGCGTGGGACGTCTGCTGCAGCTGGCTCAGGATGGGGCTGACGGAGCTGGAGATGAGGGGGCTCAGCGAGGAGGAGGAGGAGGGCGCTGGGAACCTCCCGCGCTGGAGTAAACCCGCAGGGTGAGGGAAGGCAGTCATGGTGCCGTGGAAGGGCTGGGGGTGGAACTGAGTGGCGCGGGTGTAGGACATGGTGGTGTGGCTGATGGGGAAGACGGAGGCGGTGCCAGAGTAGGGAGGGTGAGTCGGGAACGGGAGAGTCGGGTGAGGCAGAGCAGCCAGGGGCTGCAGGCCGCCGGTGAAGACGGGCTGCGAGGCCAGGCCCGGCGACAGCGGTCCTGTGGAGAAGTGCTGCACCCTCAGGGGGGCCAGCGTCGGGGTCTCCAGCCCCGTGCGGATTCTGATGGGACTCGCGGGGGAAGCCGGTCCAGAACCGGAGTTGTGCGGCCCGCCGTGGGCTCTTCCGAGCTGCATGGCGGGGTCCTTCAGTGAGCCGGGGGCCAGCGGGTGGTGGAAGAGGATGGGGGGCAGCTGAGGGTGGTGGGCCAGAGCCAGAGCCAGCGGTGTGGTGGCAGCGGCCGCCTGCAGCGGCGCCTGGACCAGGGGGGCCCAGATGACCGGGGTGGGTGGCGCTGGGGCCGGCGCCGGGCTCAGGCTCGGGGCGGCGCTGGTCTGGATCAGGTGGGTGCACTGGGCCATGTCACGGTCGTGCTGCACAATTCTTTGGATGATCTCGCTCTCCTGGAGGTTCAGCGTTCCAGAACTCTGATGGTGCTGGACTTTATGCTGAAGAACAGAGTTTCTCTTCCCTGTTCCACAAACACAAAGGAGACGTTCAGTCACAACCTGGACAGAGAATTCTGCTCACCTGGAGCCGCAGGAGCCAATCACAGCTGGGGGCGGAGGCGGGGCTTAACCCACACGGGTCAGCTGTCATTCATCCACCTATTCACAATTTGGTCTTCAATGAACCTGCTCACCGGAGAACTTGGGCACAACCCAGGCAGGAGAACACGGAGAGAACGAAGGCAGGAGAACATGGAAACTCAACATGGAGCAAACCTAGCAGTAGAACCTGGACAGGCAGGACTAGAACATAAGGACTGCATCGGTGGACCAGAGCCGGGAACCTTCTTGACATCCTGACTTTTCTCACAAATAGATCTTTTCAGAAGAACCCCAGGCCTTGAACCAGATCTCCATCTATTTTTGGCGGTGCGACGAGCCACTCACCGATGCGGTCCAGCCGGTCCAGAGCCACCGTCTCAAAGGCCCGCCTCATCATGGGGTACTCCTCCAGGACCTCGTTGAAGTTGTCCACCGACAGGGAGTACAGGCGGCAGTAGTTGTCCGCCCGCACACTGGCCGTCCTCCGGCCTCGGGTCAGCAGGCAGATCTCTGCGGGGAGGGGACAACCTGCAGTCATTCATGCATTCATTAACACACCGTTTAGCCCGCAGGGGGGCGGAGCCAATCTCAGCTGGGATTCACCTTGGACCAATCACAGGGAGACATATAGAGACGTACAACCATTTACCCTTCCATCCATATGTCATTCAGTCATTCATTCCTTTACTCGTCACTTAGAGATATGCAGCCATTCAGCCTGTCATCAATGTCCAACAGAGACATACCACCATTCATTCATTCACTCAGTCACTCATCATAGAGACATATTACTATTCACCCTCTCATCCATATGTCCTACAGAGACATACCACCATTCATTCCTGTCACGCATCCTATAGACATATAACCATTCACATGTCATATAGAGACATACTGTCATTCATTCATTCACACATCCCATAGAGACATGAAACATTCACTCTCTCATTCATGTTATATAGAGATATCCCACCATTCACCCTTTCACCTACATGTCATACTATCATTTATTCATTCACTTGTCACATAAAACCATTCACCGTGTAATTCATACCTCATATGGAGACATAGCTGTCATTCATTCATTTATACATTCACGCATCCGTTTATACATTCATGCACCCTCTCATCAATATATCATACGGAGACATCCTGCCATTCATCCATTCACTCGTCATTGAGAGAAATGCAACCATACACCCTCTCATCCATGCTATATAGAAACATACCTGACATTCACTTGTATATTCATTCACACATCCTATACAGACATGCAACAATTTACCCTCTCATTCATAACTCAAATAGAGACATACCTGTGATACGTTCATTTATTCATTCACACATCCTATAGAGCAATACAACCATTCACTCTCTCATTCACACGTCATATAGAGACAGACTGCCATTCATTTATTCATGGATCCCATAGAGACATACCACCATTCACCCGTCCATCCATGTTATATAGACATACCACATTTATTCATTCATTCCTTAACTTGTCATTTAAAGAAATACAACCATTCACCCTGTCATTCATACCTCATCCAGAGACATACCATCATTCATTCATCCATTCATGTATCATACATAGACAAACAACCATTCACTCATTCATTCAGTGCAGGGTCTCCATGAAGCTCCTGCCTGTGTTTGGAGTGCGGAAGGAACCTGGAGAACCGTGAGGAGCCCCACGGGAGAATATGGAGGCTCCACACAGGAAGGAACCCTGCGGGACCTTCTGTCTGGGACACGGAGGATCTAACCTCTGCTCCCAACCTTCAGCAATCATCTAAAGGTGCACCCGTGTGGTCAGAGCTGGGGTTAGGCAGCAGGTCCAGGACCTCCAGGCTGCTCAGAGGAGGGAAAGGAGCGTCATGAGTGTTGGCGGTGGAGCCGTGGGTGCGGCCGAACCCACAGATGGAGCACTTAATGCAATTTCTGCGGCTTACAGTTTGTCCTGACCTCATCTGCCGTGCCGGATCAGGAAAATAAAATAATGCGCTGTAAAAAAAAAAAAAAAAAAAAAAAAAAGAGCAGACATATTTTTCAGGGCGGACATATTGAGGGTGTGGACGCCAACACACACACACACACACACACACATATGCACTCGCGCCCCCATGTTCTCCACACGTTCTGCTGGTTCTGCTGGAGGAAGACACCTGTCAATCAGGATTTCGGCCGGGTGGGGGGGCGGGGGGGGTCAGAGAAAGGTTTAAATGTGGCGCCGGAGAAGAAAAAAGAGGGAAAACCCCACAGATGGAATGGAGGATCACAAAGCTGTGCGGCTCTTAGCCCACGCTGCTTTTAAGGAGATGATGTGGACCACCCCACCACCACCACCACCGCCATAATAGTCGGCGGAGGTTAATCTGCTGAGTGCCTGTGCAAAATAAATCAAAACAAAGCGGGCTGTTAGCGCTGCGCCGCCGCGGCTATTGAAGGACAGACATGGACCGGGGGGGGCGCACCTCCAAAATAAGAGCCGTCCGACAGCTTGGTGTCCTTGCTGCTCTTGGTCAGCACGCTGACCACACCGTGCTGGATGAAGTACATCTTCTTGCCGATGGTGCCCTCCCGGACGATGTAGTCTCCGGGTTGGAAAACCTCAAAGCGCAGCTTGGTCAGCATGGATGTGACGAAGTTGGGGTCGGCGTTGGCGAACAGTGGCATGGAGGCCACCAGCTTGCGGCAGTTGAAGTTGATGATCTCCTGAGGAGGAAATTGGGTTGTTTTTTGTTTTTTTTAAAGCATTGGCAACGGTTCTGCACACACACACACACACACACACACACACACACCGGCAGCAGTGGTAATTGACATGCGAACATTTCAATCATTATAAAAGCAGGGTGGTTAACAGCTTAGCGCTCCGCTAATGAGGCTCTGCGGCTCTCCGGCCGCCCGCTAATCAGATTACACCACTATTAACATGATGGAGCGAAGGCCGCGCTCCTCCACGCCCGCAGCGCCGCTTCCGTCCGCAACATCCTGTTCTGGGGTCTGACCTCCCGCAGAGGTTCGTTCAGCTCCTCCAGGATGCTCTCCTCGTCGAACATCTTGCCCTGGTAGCGGTGCTCGTAGTAGTCGTGGATCCTCTGGCGCATGTCGGCCGGCAGCTTGTGGAAGGACATGTACTGCTCCACCTGCTTGTACTGGGAGGTGGAGGTGGACACGGGAGGAGGGGGGAAAAACAAACAAAAAAAAAATGCAAAGTCACGTCAAATATAATATGTTAATCTGATTGATGTGGGTGGAGGTGGGGGTGGACTATGATGTGCCTCATTATGTTAACTGTCAGGCCATCTGTGAGACCTGTGTGTGTGTGTGTGTGTGTGTGTGTGTGCGGGTGTGTGTGTGTGTGTGTGCAGGGCCGTAGCTAATAACATTAAGGCTGGTGTCCTTCAGCGGCGTACCCGAGCGGCCCCCACCCGCCCCTGGATCTGAGGTATTTGAAGTTTTCTCCAAATGCTCTGAGATGCTTCAAGGAAGCCATGATCGCTGCTCAACGTCATAAAGGAGTTTGAAAAATAAGGTTTCGAGAATTTTTTGGAAGAGTTAAAAAAAGAAAACACATGCACGTCCGCTACCCAGTTAGGGATGATCGCTGGATCAAAAAGAGTCGACAAAGTAGAGTTTGAGAGAATCCGCACAAAAAGAAAAAAAAGGTTTTGAGCGTTTCTTTTGGGTTTTTTTTAATCACATCTTATTAACATTTTAACATCAAACTCCTGTGCATATGGTTAAAAAAAGTATTGCTTTCTCGGTTCAGCTTTTGAAAAAGCGCCGAAAGATAATGCTATATTGTTAAAATGTTAATACAACCTGATGTATCCAACAAGAGGCACGCAAAAAAACAACTCTTTTTTTTTTTTGATCCAGCACTCATCTCTAACTGGGTAGCGTACATGATTGCGTTTTCTTTTTTTAACTCTTCGACATCACCAAGGAGCCAACACGGAAGCTCAGCAGAGGCGGTGTCAGATGAGATGTCGGGAGCCCACCTTCTCCTGGTACTGCCTCCGCGAGGAGTCCAGGGACTGGATGAGGGCGGTGGCGTGGCCCACGAACATGGCGAAGCAGGTGGCGCCCACAATCATGCTGAGGATGGTGAGCCAGACGTCGGCCATGCCGATGGGGGGGTACAAGCCGTAGCCGATGCACAGCATGTGGCTCATGGCCTTGAAGAGGGCGTAGGAGTACTGCTGGCCCCATGTGTCGTTCTGAGGAGGAGGAGAAGGTGCTGAGAAGAAGAGTGGAGACATGCCGTACCCTCCTTATTTTCACTCGAGAACCTGAAGGAAACCCGGCCAGGAGAACGGGGAGAGAACCAACGGAAAGAACCCGGGAAGAACACAGAGAGGGAAGCAATGATGGAGATCCCGGAGAGAACCCAAGGAGAAGAACTAAGGCAGGAACCCAGTCGGGGCCGAAGTTTTGGGTCCCGATCTTCTCTGTGTTTTAGTCTTGATTATCTGCTCTAGCTTCATGAAATTCATAGATTATTGCCCTGATCGGGAGTTGCGTCGAGTGAACATCTCAAAGCCCGGTTCTCCGGGTTCTCCGGGAGGATCCTGAACCCGCTCACCACCATCTTGTTGCGTGTGACCCAGCAGTCGGGGGGGAAGTCCTGCAGCATGGGGACCAGGAATTGCAGGCAGCCGTCCCAGTGACAGAGCAGCAGCATCATCCCGATCAGGTTCATGATGCGCACCATGGCGCTGGCCAGGTCGTAGGTCATGTGGAAGACCTGCCGAGGAGATTACCGCCGTTAATGGAGCAAACAAAGAAGCAAACATCTGCGGGTAAACACGTTCCGCCACGTCGGACTTCTCTCATGCAAGCGGCGGATTTGCGGGCGGTAATCTGCGGGCGTCATGGCCGCCCCCCTGGAGGATACAGCTTTGGCGGCGTTATGAACGAGAAGAAAGGAAGATCACGGAGATCATGGAGGGAGGCGAACGTGTGAGCGGATCGCGGGAGGCGCGATAATCCGGGACGGACCAAAATCTACTCTGCGCGCCGTGATCTCCTGCGGGGCAGGGGTTCTACCTCCTCCCACTGGTGGATGTAGCGGATGAGCCTGGAGAGGCGCAGCAGACGCAGCAGGCTGAGGATCTTGGTGAAGCGGACGATCCTCAGCGCCCGAGCCGTCTTGTAGAAGTCGGAGTCGATGCGCGTCTCCACGATGAGGAAGATGTAGTCCACGGGGATGGAGGAGATGAAGTCCACCACGAACCAACTCTTCAGGTACTTGATCTTGATCTGCTGCGGGTCCAGGACAATCTCGGTGTTGTCCTCCTTGACGATGCCCGTACGGAAGTTGAGCACCAGGTCCATCAGGAAAAAGGTGTCCGACACCACGTTGAAGACAATCCAGGGTGGCGTGTGCTCGTCCTTGAAGAAGGTGATGCCCACGGGGATGATGATGAGGTTCCCCACCATCAGCAGCAGCATGGTCAGATCCCAGTAGAACCTGGAGACAGCAGACACTCACAGCTTCAGTCGCCGGCAACGGGACCGGAGAAGATCCCGAGAGGCCCAACGTCTGGGCCACGCCGCTGAGGGGAGACCTCAAATACCAGCAGGTTCCAGAAGATCTTCAGCTGAAACATCTGGGCGCCCAGGTTCTAGTGACTCTGGGAACCCATGAGCACTGAGGCCCACACAGATGGAGAGGAGACTGTGGAGTAAACCATCTGTGGGCCAGGAAGGGGTGGCAGATATTCGGACTTGTAGGGTTTGCACAGTGGAGGTGAAGTTACTCAAAAAAAAGGCTTCATTTACTGACAGGCAACTAGAATGAACACACACACACACACACACACACACACACACACACGTATACGTCATCAACGGATCTGCACCCCCCTCCCACCCCCAGCTGGAGAACTGAGCAGATCCATGAAAGTGACAGAACTGAGCTGCTCAGCAGAGCGTCAATAACCTGGATAACACTTGTTTGGCTCTCACAGCCTGAAGCATGTGTGTGTGTGTGTGTGTGTGTGTGTGTGTGTGTGTGTGTGTGTGTGTGTGTGTGTGTGATCGCATGCATTCATTCATGTGTTTGCACACACTTTTGTGCGGGCACGTCCGGTCAGTTCCAGAAACCTAATTACGGCCCGATCGATCCACCGATGCTCCTCAAAGCCTCAGAGGGAGCGGACGCGACTGTGTGTGTGTGTGTGTGTGTGTGAGATGGATGAGGGCGCTCCGAGCAGCACTCAGACCGACTGCACGTGGCACTGATTAAATGATGGTTCTACCCTCTGGTGGACAGGGTAATGAATCTAATCCGTGGGTAAGTGATGGTGGTGGCGAGAGCTGAAGAACACGGAAAAAAAAAAAAATCAAGAACTTTTTAGCTCATGGGTTTGGGGGCATTGTTCTAATCAGCTTTCTGTTCCCTGTCCGCCGGTGACACACTGGTCCTAATTGCGTCCCCTCCCGGGCTAAATCCACCATGATCTCCTGGGAATCCATGTCATCTCCAGAAGTCGCTCCCACAGGCCAGATGTTGAGCAGCTAGCATTACAGCTCTGCGCACGTCACCGCGCTGCAGGACGCTTGAACAGCTGGACCAGCGAGAAAAAAAAAAGGCCTGCAGGGGAGAGTGCATTACCCCCCCCTCCCACCTGCCCCCCTTCTCCCCCCCCCCCCCCCCCCCCCCCGCACGCAGCCTTCAACCCACAAACATCAGACCAGCCGCCGCCGTAATCTGAAAACGTAAAGCCGATGGTGGCAGGTTCCCCCCGGAGGACCTCCAGGGAGGAATCTTACACGATTTGGGGCAAAGTGCGGCCCCGCTGAAGAGCCGGGGGGCAGATGGGGGGGGGGGGGCGTATGAGCAATGCGAACACAAAAAGGCTTAAAATGGCGAAAGGAGCTTAGATCAATCAGCATGGCTGGGAAAGGGATCACATTCAGAGAGGAGATACTTATCTGAAGGGGTGAACACACACCTGGAGCCGTCGTGTTAGCATGTCTGAGGGGGGCAAAGGTCAACCCTGAGGGACGGCACCTGAACGGCGGGAGCCAGCTAACAGCTGGGCATCAATCTCCTGTCCGACCCCCCCACAACATCTCCGCTCCATTAGACTAATTGTGCCATAATAATCTCCCTGATGTGCATCTAATACCTCCAATGTTCATGTTACCCTACTTTGATTACCCCACTCCAACCCTGCTCCACCCCCGCTCAACCCCCACCAGCCCTGTAATCCACTGCCCTCAGCAGATCAAGACTGTAATTCAGAAGAGTGTGGGGGGGGAGGTAAAACCGCTGCAGTGAGACACACACACACACACACACACGCATACACTCACACACGGGCCTCCAGGTGGGGCAGCACCTGAAAAACCCCTGATGCCAGAGGTGAGCAGACCATGGGAAAACACAAGAGAACATGGGAGAACATGACGGGAGAACATGGCAGAACATGGGACGACGTGGGACAATGTGGGAGAACAAGGGGGAACTTGGGAGAACGTGACAGAATGTGACAGAACATGGGAGAGCGTGGGAGAACATAGTGGGAGAAAATGGGAGAACATGGGGGAACATGACAGAACATAAGAGAACATGGGAGAACGTTGGAGCACATGGGATAATAACGTGGGTGAACGTAGGAGTACACAGGAGAATGTGGGAAAACATAGGAGAACATGGGAGAACGTGGGAGAACACAGCGGGAGAACATGGGAGAACGTTGCTGTCTGAGCTTCAGTTCTGTTCAGCTGAAGGACTGGAAATCAGGAGGTGAGATGAAAACCTGCTGAGAGCAGGACGGAGCGGAGCAGATCTTCTGCTCAACTCCTCCCAGGATCAGGAGGTCCAAGAGGTCCAGGAGGTCCCCTCTCATGCGGACGAGGTTCCCGCGGGAGCGAAGGAGTCACCTGAAGTCGCTGTAGGGATGGATGATCCAGAAGCCCGCGGACTTGACGCGCTCCCTTTCGTGCTCCACGGCGCGCTCGCTGCCCAGCATCCGCAGGGAGAACTTGTTGACCCCGGGCTGGAGCATGGCCCCGAACTGCCGGTGCATGAACCCGGCCTGGTAAAGCCGCTCGTCCTCGGTGCCGATCTGCTCGGAGCCCGCCGGCGCGAAGCCCCGTCCGGCCGCGCCGCCGGGGTCCCCCGCCTCCTCCGCCGCCTCCACCGCCCGCCGCGCTCCCCCGGGGCCCCCGGGGAAACTCTCCCCGGCGCCCGAGTCCGACTCCGGGAGGAGGCGGCGGCGCTCCGCCGGCTCTCCTACCTGGAGCGGCAGCCGGCAGTCCCCGTTCAAGTTGCTCTTTCCGTCTAGTTCCAGTTCCGGTTCCGGTTCCGGGGGTCCGCTCCAGGCCGCCGGGGCGCTCCCGCAGCTGCCGGCTGGGGACGCGGGGGACAGCGGCCGCAACCCGATGCTCTTCCTCCAGGTGTCCTTGTCGTCGCTCTGCGGCAGGCTGGACAGCCGCTTCCGAGACGAGGACTGGAACATCTCGGAGCCGAAGAGGAGGAGGAGAAGAGGGAGAAGAAGAAGAGGAGAAGAAGAGGAGGAGAGGAGAGGAGAAGAGGAGGAGGAGAGCAGCGCGCTAAGGACGGCGGGGATGAATCATTGCTCTGCTTCCGTCGGGGCTCCGCTGCAGGCGAGAGGCGCTTCCGCAGCGGATCCACCGCCCGGGGACATCCCGCCGCTCTCTCTCCACCCCCGCACCGCAACGCACCGCACCGCCGCCGCGGAGGTGCGTCCACGGCAGGAGCTCCCGCTCCCGCGCTCACGTCGTGTCGCGTCGCGTCACGCGCGTCAAGTCGGCGTGCCGAACCGGAGAGGCGCGGGAAGCCGGCTGAACCCGCGCGCAGACGGGAGCGCGGCGGGGATGCGGCGTGCGGGACGGGGCGGGGCGGAAGGGGGGGCGCTGAGGTCCTCAATGACAAAGCACGCCCCCCCCCCACACACACACACACACAAACGCACACACCTCCTCCCACGCCAGGAGCTCCCACGGCCGTGCGAGGTGATGACACGCATGCACGCACACGCACGCACGTCAGGGAGCGCTGACACCACGGAGTGTGTTTGTATGTGTGTGTGTGTGTGTGTGTGTGTGTGTGTGTGTGTGGGGGGGGTCTATTTGGGTTGCCATGACAGCGCCGCTCCCCACCCCCACTCGGGACGGGCTCCACAAGTGAGGTCCAGAACCTCCTGAACTGAGGTGGACTTCCGGTTCTGAAGGCCTCCTCAGGTCTTCAGCTGTGGTGGATGTCCACGTGTTCCACGGAGGCTCTCAACAAACAGGAAGTCAACCTTCACCCAGACATAACTCCTGCTGGGTGCTCCATGAGGAACAAGAGTCAGATCCCAGTGGATCTGTTTTCAAACACACACACACACACACACACACACACACACACACACACACACACACACACACACACACACACACACACACACACACACACTCTTCCTGTCATCACTGGATGCTGGAGGTCGTGACCTTCAGCCTCCTCCATCAGTGAGGAGAACATCAGAGGACCAGCTCAGATCAGCATTCTTATTCTGACAATAATATTGAAATATAAAATAGATTGAAATTAAAATGTTAAAAATCTGAACATCTAATAAAACAATGTAGCTGCTTTTTGTCACCATTTTTGAATTGTGATGATCCAGAGGGTCGTCAGACAGGGTTCCTCAACATTTCACGCCTGTCACCATGACAACAGGAAGCTGCAGCTCCAGAGGTCAAAGAACCCTTACGGCTGGACAGGGGAACCTCTTGTCAACACAGTGAAGATCCAAAACCAGGACCAGGGAAGTCTCTGGTCCCCCCGCAGAACCAGAACCATGGAATTGGAGAATTACTTCTGAACATCTGCACCATCACGGCAGTGCAGACAATTGATCATCAACACCACAATCAACAAATCCATGCGTAAACACTGGCGTGAATCAGTTTGATGGAGAAAATGAAATATTAAGTAGAGACAAAGAAATAAAATGATAACTAAATTAAAGTTAAATGTAACTGAATTCAGGATCCTCCAGAAGGAGTGCACTCATTTGTAAATAAATATACTCATAAAAAAACAAAATAATGAAATAAATTAACAATACTAAATCCAAAATACTTCAGATTATTTCCTATTTAGATTAAAAACATTGTCAAAGTAGTAATATATATATATATATACACTGCTCCAAAAAATAGAAGAAACACTTAAACAACACAATGTAACTCCAAGTCAATCACACTAGTGTGAAATCAGTGTCCACTTAGGAAGCAACATGGATTTATTTGGTCTTGTTTTAAGGACATTATATCAACGTTGTGTGTTTTTACACCTACATTTGGAGTCCAGACCTCCACGGTTTCATACATTTGATTTCCATTGATCATTTTGGTGTGATTTTGTTGTCAGCACATTCAACTATGTAAAGAATGAAGTATTTTTATGAGAATATTTCATTCATCTAAGATGTGTTATTTTAGTGTTCTCTTGATTTTTTGAATAGCGTATATATAAACCAATATAGACCAAGCCAAGCCTGCAGGTTTTCCCGGGCAAACAGCGCCCCTTTGGCCGTATTTTGGAAATACACCCCTCCATCCTGCGGATGTTTCTGTGATTAATTAAGGTTGGGGGGGGGGGGGGGGCGTCGAGTCAAGAATCCGTCATTGGGTTGGAACCGGGCCTTCAACACCCGACCCGCCCATAAATCGCTCTTTTAGTGAACGCTTGACTTTTCACCTCCACTTACCCATAATCCTCCTGACAGATAATACAACCTCATCCCTGGAATATCATCTGAGGGCTGTCCCCCCCCAGCCACCCATCCCCCCCCCGCGTCTGAACATCCAAACCGTGATCAAATCCACGGACACTGAGAGGTGAAAGATCGCGGGGTTTACTCCGCTGCGGTTCAAGCCGGCGAATCACATGTTCTCATTTCACAGCTAAATATTGGACAAACTGGATCCGGGAATAAAACGGACGGCTTCATTTTACCGTCTGGCCGTGGGATTAAACTCAGGGATCTTTTGTCTGATTCCACTCTTCTCTGGAAGCACACCTCTACCTCCAGCTGGGATACCTCGCATCCTGCTAAACTACCCTGCTTAAAAATGTTTTAAAAAGAGGCATCTTCAGAGTCACGGGCCTTGTTTCTTTCTTCAAATACCTGTGTTATTACTCCGTCGTTAACAAAGTGTGTTTCACGGCCCTTTGCGATTATAGTGTAAATCCTAGATGTCAGATCCACTTACAACCACCAGTTGTCACTGTGTTGCTATTTTGTGTGTGTCTGATTGAAAAAGAAACACTCCACAATTGTTTTCCCCATGGATTTATTTTTGAAATATTAATTTTTAAAAATGCAATCAGGGGGCTCCTCCCCCCCCCCCCCGGGCCTGCAGAGCTCATGCAGCCGCCACGCGGTCTACGCTGATCCTACTGGTTTTAAAGCTCAGTCACAGAAAACTCAAAAAGCCGCGGTGATTTTTCCAGAATAGTGACGTGGATAATAGTTGCATAGGAGAGAAGCCATGCTGTACAACACATCCAACTAGAAAACGACCTGCCGGCCGCCGCCGCAGGTCGGACTAACGCGGATTATTCTCAACACTGAAGTGCATGGGATCATATTAATAATCTTCATATTCATGGCAAGTTCATACATTGTTAGTGATTGAATACATACAGTACAAACATAGAGGAAATCAATGAACTTAGTTTATAGGGACGCTGCAAAGCCCTTTGAATGTTGTAGATATTATCGGACAACTTAGAAAATGGTATGCAGAATGAGAAAACTGTACACGGCTGCCACACCATAATATGTCGGCATGTCCTGTTTTGTTTTGTTTTTCTAACACTGCTAGAATGTGTGCGTTTTTTGTTTGTTTACTTTTTATTTTTTTTTCCCTCTATAACATACAGTGCAGGTTATCTACATGAAGCCACTCGGAGAAGAAAAGAAGAATAATTTCAAAAGAAGAAGAGGATCGAAGAGAAGAAGCCTTTTTCTATCCGGGACAGTTGGGCGCCATCTTTGCATGCGTCACTTTACAGGAAGTAGAAGTGAAGGGGGGGCGAGAAAACAAACATCTGCATGCAGTAACCGTGGTTATAATGTTAACATTCCCATAATGATCTCCAGAACCTTCACGCCTCCACCCCCCCCCCCCACCACCCCAGCAGATGTTCAATGGCAGCTCAGTTCTACAAACACCTGGCGTGGACTCCGCTCCTCTTTACCTTCATGTGGTCAGGACGCGTGTGACGGAACCTGGGAACGAGAAGGGACCAATCAACTGAGCCGCTGCGGCGCCACATCACGCACTGGGCCAGCTGACCGCCGCCCACCATTAATAATGGAGGACTTACTCAGCAGACGCCTGCTCAGTTCGTGTTCCTCTGGCGGAGGTTCTTGTCTTTGTGGTTGTTGGTTGAATTGGTTTTCCTTTGGTGGAGGAAACACACAAACACACACACACACACACACTAAATCAATCCACAGCTCCACAATAAATGAGTAATTACTGGATTGCGCATGCAGTGACACGCCACCCATTTGATAAATCATGTTAGCGCTGCAAGGATGGGCAGGTTGGAGAAGAACCGCTGGATCAGACTCTTCTAATGGGACACTTTCTGCTCCTGAAACCCCACTACAGCTTCTGAAACATGCAGCCCCTTCGAGAATCGATACGTAATAATAATTTTAGCTCAATTTTTAATTTCTTAAAAATAGCGAAAAGAGAGCAAATGATCTGTTTTTTTCAAAAAAGGCCATACAGTTGACACAAGTCTGTGTGTGTGCGTGTGTGTTGCGTTAAATTGCTCCTCCAGTTGCTCAGTGGAACTGGCAAACACTGCCACCCAGAGGCCCCATTGTGCAGCTTAAGATGCAGTCTTAGTGTTTTTAGGTTCGCAGAGGAGACGTACGTTTGTGCACGCCCTGGTTCCTTTCCGGTTCATGTTCTGCCCTCCCTTCCCCTCAACTGAGATTGGCTGACAAGTGACCAGTGATCAGATTTGAGTAGCGGTTGAGTTGTAAAGGCTAAAGATCTGCTAGAAGCAGAGTAGAACCCCAGACCTGGAGCTCGGGACAAGCACGCTCTGGACACCAAAAAACAAGTCTTATAATTTTTTTGAGATTTTCTCTCTGATTTACTTGATGCTGCTTGCCCCGGAGCTGTGTGCGACCCAGATATGGGGTTCTGAGGAGAACATGCCGGGAGCGAGGCCTACAGAGAGGGATGAGAAGGAGGACACTTACACTGGTCCGGCTGGGTCGTCATCTGAGGCAGCGGGAGAGAAGATGGAGACGTGAGGACCGAGAGGTCAGAGGAAAGCTGCCAGAAACCGGCCATTGAGGTCATGCTGTGTCACACACACACACACACGCAAGGCTCCAACACACAGGCCGAGTCAAACATAAGGCTGTCCTCGTGCACGGACTGAGGAGATGAGCAAATTCACATGCCATGTTTGCGTCTGGCGGTGGTGGACAGGTGGGGGTGAACAGCTGAATGTGTGATGGAATTACTTTAAAAAAAAAAAAAAAAATTAAAAAATTTAAATCTCAAGCACTGAATTCATAAGCCGGAATCCAAACACAGAGAAACCAGGCCAGACGGGGCGAGGAACGCAGGCTGGGAGAAACCGATCCGACACTTACCGCAGACACGGGTTTTGGTCATGCCATTTGGGGGGAAAGAGGGGGGAGGGGGAGAAATTACAAGTCCGTTAAAATATTCAACAGCCGAAGCCGCCCCGGTTTAAATAAACGAGTTGGGGTTCCACGGCGGAGACATCTCTCATTTAGTGCATGTCTCATGTAAACAAGCGCGAGGCCACGTCAGAGGTTAAAGGTCGCCGGAATGACGGCCTGCATCACTGCTAGCTCGCTGCACTCCTAGGATTGGGAACCCTAGCAGTGCTGTGCTACTTTCTTAGGAATACAAACCCTAGGATAATGAGGGAATGCTCGAGCTGGAGCCGATGAACGTCCAGACCTTCTGCTGGCTCCTCCCCCTCAGCCAGGTCAGAACCACCAGCAAGCTGCTCAGACTGAATTATTGAACGGTGGTGCACCGGGAGCAGAGTCCGGTGACCGTGTTTGTGTCGGCGGCGAAGGAGCGGCCTAGAGAATCCCGCTCTGCAGTACCGGAGCAGACCTCCGTGCTCTTTAACCATCATTACCATGCAGAGACTCAAGGTCTGGAAACTCGCCTTTTCTATTTTCTGCATTCTACCTTCACGGCCGCCGCTGGGGATTCTGGCGACTTGCTAGCGACTCACCGTCCTGTAAGTCCTCAGGCTTCTTACGCTTCTCGTAAATCACGATGATGATGACCAGGATGATGATCTCAGCCAGAACACCCAGGAGGGGCCACAAGGGCGCCAGGTGGCTGCGCACCCGCAGCACCGAGGTCTCGTCGGTGCTGCCGATGGCGTTGGTTGCGTTGCACTGGTACTCCCCAGGGTCCAGGTTGATGTCCAGCTCCACGATGCTGAGCTCAGTGTAGTTGTCCCTGCTGCTGATGAAGAAGCGCCCGGACGTGTTGTCGATCTCCTGCGGAGAAAGCGGAGTGAGGAACCCGGGTTCGAAATAGCGAACGGCGTCAGCCTCTCAGGGAAGGTTTACCCGATAGACGCCGTTCTCCATCTTGCGCCAGGACCAGGCGGGGTGAGGGTAGCCCACAGACTTGCAGTAGAGCGTCGCTTGCTGGCCCTCATTCTTGTTCTCACTCCGCTTATGCCCCGTGATCTCCGGCACCGCTGCATGTAAAGCACAGCTCCACTCAGGACAACGCCAACGCCGGGCCTTATCTCAACCGTCCGGGTCTGAGGAGCACACCTGACTTCAGCTGCCGTCTCCACAGAATGACTGAATGAACTCATCATTCGCTCATTCATTATTCACACCAACCGCGATTGGCCGGAAGGCGGGGTTCAATCACGGGGAAACACACATTCACCCATTCACTGTCATAAAGACATTCAACTATTGTGACGCAACCGTTCACTCACTTGTGTGCGGGTCATGCAAATGCAGCAATTCACCCTCTCATTCACACATCATTCACCCTTTCACTCACTCATCATAAGGTCATCCAACCATTCACCCTCTCATCCGCACGTCACAGACATAAAAAATATTCACCCTCTCACTCATACATCCTATAGACACAACCATTCACTCTCTTATGTGCATGTCATATAAATACAGATATTCACCCTCTCATTCTCACATCATTAAGACATACAACCACTCACCCTCTCACTTGTACATGATATAGAGACATCCAACTGTTAACCCTCTCATTTGCACATCACACACATAAAACATTCACACATCATGCAGAGATATACAACAATTCACCCTCTCACTTGCACGTCACAGACGTACAACCATTCAGCCTGTGATTCCCTAATATGTGCATGTCATACGCATACAGCTATTCACCCTGTCATTCACATCTCACATAGAGAAATGTAACATTTCAACCTCTCACTTGTTCATTACATAGAGAAAAACAACTGTTAACCCTCTCATTTCCACGTCAAAGACATAAAAACAAATGGAGACATACAACCATTCACCCTCTCATTCTTACATTGTGAGGACTCAACTGTTCACTCACTTATGTGCATGCTATATACATACACAAATTCATCCTCTCATTTGCACGTGTGACATCCAACCATTCATCCACTTGTACATCATATGAAGGAATACACCCTCATTCACACATATATAGACCGACAACATTCACTCTGTCAGTTGCACATCACAGACATGTAGCCATTAATTCTCTTACTTGTACATCATTTATAGATATACAACCGTTCACCCTGTAATTCAAACATATATAGAGATGTTCATCCAACACCTCCGAGGCTTTGACCAGCAGGTTGTGGTCGGCCGGCCGGCCGAGCGCTGCGGCACTGCCGCACACGTGCCAGATTTTCCCCGGCGCCCTAATCCCCCACCATCAGGCGAACAGGACGCCATCTGGCGCCCACAAGCCGGGTGGTGCTCAGCCGCAGCCGCCACCTTCTAAAATCCCAAAACGGCACCTAAAGCGGAGGCCTACCTTTGATCTCGATGGTGGCGTTGGCCGAAGGGCTGACCTTGAAGGTGTAGACGCACATGTACACGCCGGCGTCATCTCCGCGGGGTTTGTTCAGTCTGTGGAGCACAAACACGCCAGGTGTGTGTGCAGGATTTAACAGCCTGAACACGCACACACACAGCGGGGGGACGGGGCGGTGATTACCTGTATTCGGTGTATCTGTTCTGGCTGCGTGTGTCCAGGATCTCCTCGCCGTTCTTCATCCAGAAGCTCTCATGGTGTGGGCTGTGTGCGCTGGTCAGGTTGCACTGCAGTGTGAGGGGGGGGCTGTGGCCCTCCAGTGGCAACGTGGTGTGCTCCGAGGAGCTGATCAGCGGCTCTGGAAGAGAAGACGTCCGTCGGGAACGGGAGGAGATGTCGGAGAAGGTCTCCAGACGGTCTCCGGACCTCCCGAAGGCCGAACAGACGCGGCTGTTTTAAACACCCATCAATAACCTTTCATATTTGGTTTGACGGTGCGGAAAGAGGAGAACATCTGCCAGAGTCATGCCGCGTCCGAGCGGGACCAGAAGACAGAGGTGTGCGATCCAAAATGAAATTCTGCAGGAGCATGTTTTCTGGTTCTCCGCCGTCCTTCTAGACAGGACGCCGAACCAGGAAGGACGAGGAACTGTGTCAGGGCTATTCTGTGGACGGACACAAGGTCCAGCCTCTGCTAGCAACAGAGGAACAGGTCCGCTCTGCCTCCTTCACGCACCTTGACCTACTTTACCCTGCTACCTAGGAGGAGGTCCGGCCGCTGCAGAGGAGATCTGCAGCGTGGAGTGAACGACCACAGAGGGGACACTGAGAAGAAGCTATGGGACTCTAAGGAGGGAGAGGAGGGGTTCTAGCAGGAGGTGGGGTTCTTCTACAGCGACCCACTCACTCTGCAGCACGGTGACGGTGGCCTGGGCCCGGATCCAGGCGCTGGCCGGGTTGAGGTGGGGCTCGTTGCGCCGCGGGTCGTTGCTGGCCCGGCACTCGTACGTGCCCACGTCCTCCGGCGTCAGCCGGGACACGCCCAGCGCGCTCACCGCGTTGGCGCCGTACGCCGTGCTGATGGACACCCGACGCTTGCGGGCGCCGTCCCATAGCTGGCGGAAGGAGTCAGCCCGGTTCAGCTCCGAGTACCACCACTGGATCTCCGGGGTGGGTGAACCCACCACCTCGCAGTACAGCTCGAAGGTGTCCCCCGTCAGCTTGGTCTCAGAGAGGGGGGATCTCACAAAGCCCGCTGGAGGCGGGAGGGTCAAAGGTCACCGGGTGGGGGAGGGGGGGGGGTGCAGAAGAGTGCAGGAAAAGGAAAGAAAAGAAATCAGACAAAGTCAAAATAAAGAAATGCTGACAAAAGTAAAACTATGTGAGACACGAGGGTGGGGAACACTGAGGAGAACATCCACACCACTTCCAGGAGCCAGGAGGAGAACATCCAACTCCAAAGTTCAGGAGTCAGGGGGAGAAGAACCTCCGACCAACTGTCTGGGAGTCTGGGAGGTAGAAGAACGTACATTTGACTTCCAGTCGCAGGGACAAGGGGGAGAACATCCACGCCAGAGTCCAAGAGGGAGGAGAACATCCACTCCACTTCCAGGCCCAGACAGGAGGAGAAGAACCTCCATTCAACTGCTGAGTCCAGAAGGGAGAAGAACCTTCACCCCACTTCCAGGCCCAGGAGGGAGAGGGAGAATGTCCACTTCGCAGTCCAGGATGGAGGAAAACCTCCACTCTGCTCCTGGCAGAAGGTGAATTTTCCAAGAAACATCTACAGATCTAAAGGAGAGCTCCAGTTTGGAGGCCTTCTGGAGCAGACGGGAGCTCGAGTCTGCCGAGGAACGGGAGGACAGCTATTCCCGGAGCACCTCCTGGGAGAAGACCCACTGCAGGGAGACACTCGTACCCCAACGTCCTCCAGGAGTCCTTGAGGCTGGAGAACGTGGTTAGAACTCAGACTGGGGGAGGCTGATGGGAGAGGGGGTCCTCATTGGGGGGGAGGAGGAGGAGAACTTAGTCATCATCATGGTCTACATCCACATGAGATCGAAGGCTGTTTTCCTGAAGCTTCATCTCCTGCTCTTCGGAGAATGTGTGGGCGCATGGTGATAGAGCCCCTCCACCCCTTGTTTCCATAGAAGCATCCAGAGCAGCGTGAAGGAGGACGGATCTCCAGCGCGACCACGCACAGCTGAGCGCTGAATCATCCTGGATGACACGTCCAGAACCAGACACATTCCTCCAGTGACAGAGCCTGCCGCCTCAGATGTTCCTCCACACCTCCAGAGCGCTGAGGCGCTGCCGCTGTCACCGTGTGTGTGTGTGTGTGTGTGTGTGTGTGTGTGTGTGTGTGTGTGTGTCTGCGTGCGCACTACTGCAGTTTTTATCGTATCTCCATGTTCTTGTCTCCATGGACAACGAGCAGCCCTGGCTGCTGATTGGTTTAGAATCACCTTCAGGTGTGTTTGGAATGCACTTGACCTTTGACCTCTGGCTGTACCAATCATGGCTGGTGTGAGGCTGGGGGGGCGGGGCTTAACCAGACAGGTCTGCTGTCAAACATTCAACCAATCAGACTTATGGAGAATTTTGAGTCTTCAAGCAGCCAGTGGATGTCTTTAGAGTGGAGGGGGACGGAGAACATGGGTAGAACCCCCCAGAGAGGACCCAGTTAGAAGAAAAGCAGGAACCCATTGGTCTCCTGGTGGCCCAGAACCTCCTGAGGTCCAGAAATAAACCAGTGTGTGGAGACTCTTCTTCACTAGAGCTGCGCCTCCTCCACTGCGCACTGACTCTAGCCTCCAGCCAAGTTGTTATCGGTACCGTACAGAACCCTCGCTTCAAATCAGACCCGCTAGCTCCCACACACACACACAGACACACACACACACACACATATATACCACCGTGTGTATTCACTGCACACACTCTGGGGGGGGTTCAAACCTCCGGAGCCGATATCCAAGACGTGGACACACACACACACACACACACACGCAGACCGGAACCGAGCAAATCCTCCCCCCCCCCGCCCGCGTTGTGGGAGTCCAGGACCGGAACCGGTGCAGCACCACGGATCTAAAAATAGAAGCATGCAGCAAAATGGACTGAAGCTATTTCCAGCTCGCCGGTCCGAGCGTGAATGTATATGTGTGTGTGCGTGTGTGTAGCAGATTTCCGAACTTCCCCGGTGCCCCCCCCCCCCCCCCATCCCGTCCTTGCCGCCCAACCCGCAGAGGACGCGGCGGGCCTCCTCCCGGTCCGGTCCGGTCCGGAAGGTCGCCTACCCCCTCCCCCCTCACCACCACCACCGATAGATAATCGATGCGTGTGCGCAATCCCGCACAGGTGCATCCTGCCCGAACCGAAGACGGCGTCGTCGGGAGCGGTTCCGGTTCTCCTACCGTTTTGGCCCGAGACGCAGCCGAGCAGCAGCAGCGCCCCGAGGGCCGCCAGGGCTGCGGCTCTGCGGCTGGCGGGAGCTGCCATCCTCCGATCCGCCGCCGAAGGTGACCTGCGAGGGATGAGACGCGACGCGACGCGACGCGGCGGGGCGGAAATCACGGGCGCCTCCACGCGGAGGCGGGGAAAGAGGTGCGGGAGGAGGAGGGGTGACGTCGGGTTGCGGGACGTGCGGGTCCTGCTACCTGCGCGGCTCCGCCTCAGCCTGCCGCATCCAGGGAAATACCTTTTTTTTTCCTCCTTTTTTTTTTTTTTAATTCCCGCGAGATCTCGCGAGGATGCGTCGCGATAGATGAGTAAATGAAAGAGCGGGAATCAATTAACCTCCGGACAAGATGGTGGCCAACACTTCCGACGGGGCTCTGCGGGTTACATCCCATAATCATGTTTATTGAATTCATGTTTATGAGGACACAGAAACCGTCTGTTTGTCTGTGGTTTGACGTGGTCCTGGTCCTGGTCCAGCAGGTCACTGGTATTCCTGGACTTGAGGTCAGCTACTTATAGCAGTGGGGCTTAAAGGACACCTCTAATCCTATTTCCCCACAAACTAATGTCATTTAGGCCTGGAGACTTTTCCAGCGAGGAGACATGGCTTCCTGTCTTTAACAGAAGAAGAAGAAGAAGGAGGAGGAGGAGGAGGAGGAGGTTGAAGATGCCAATGCATGAGCTCTTTTGGCTGCACTCCCTCTACCGTCCGATAGATGGCGATATTTTGCATGGGCAATTATTTCTTTTTTAATTTTTATGCACATGCTAATTAAGTATTATGTCAATTGAACAAAAAAAATTTTTTTGGCATTGTAATGCAACTTTAAAATCATTAATGATTGTACGGACCTAATTTTGTGTCTAATCGTCCATACAAAATTAAACAAAAGGAAAAACGTCTAAATGGAATATTGATTGAAAATACTTGTTAAATATTAGAAGATAGTAGTTTGCGGCCGTAAAATGCCCAAGTTTGGTCCTGAGGGTTTGTGTTCCTCTGTCATACTTCATTCCCTGTGGAGGCTCCGGGGTTCTGATGGAACCCACATCAGGGAGCTTTCGGGAAACAAAATGAAGGTGAAAAAAGGTGAAGTCCTTCAAAGCCAGGACGAAAACATCTCTCATCTCCTCTGTGAGAACGTGAACTTTCTTATTGCTTCATTTTCCTGTGACTCATGGCCTCCATTTCTATTTTAACTCATTCATTATTTATACCGCTTGTCCTGCAGCAGGAGAGCCTATCCCAGCTGTGATTGGCTGGGGTTCACCATGGACCAATCACAGGGACACAACTGTTCACCCTCTCATTCACACGTCAGGACCATTCCTGGTGTCCGAGGTGAACCTGCTGCACGCTTTTAGACCAAAGAACCCCACAATGACCCAGGGAGAAGATGAAGACTGCACATAGAAACCAACCAACCAGGGACCTTCCCGCTGTAAGGGGGAGATGTCAAACTCTGATAAGGGGGAGATGTCAAACTCTGATAATGTAATAGTAACTGACACGGTTAAGGCAGGGATGCCGTGGTAGATGGCCTCCTGAAGGCCATTAGTGCCGCCATGGGTCATGAACGCTCTGGTCTTGGGATGTCCCAGGAGGTGGTTCTGTAGCAGCCAGTCCACCAGAAGGGTGTTATTTCCCAGGCGGAGCAGCGGCGTGAACCTCCAGACAACCGTCTGGGGCAGCTGGCCATGATTTCCTCCGTGACGTCCCAAGAGAGCTTCCTGACCAGCGTTCCCAGCATCATGATAACCACCCTGTGATCTCCGGAGCTCTGGTCGAAGTCCTCCAGGTGGGCGGGGAGCTCCCTGGGCGGCCTGCACCGATACCCGCCGATGTAGATGATATTGGCCACGGTAGGGCGAGGGAACTCGAAGACGAAATCGCTTCTCATCAGCCATATGTCAGCATCCAGGAAGAACGTGGATTAGTCCACATTGTGCTCGACCAGTGGTCTTTAGTGAGGACCTATGATGTAGGACATTGCGTCCGTGCCCAAGCAGTAGCTCAGCACGTTCTGGATCCTCTGAAGGAACATCATCTGATCAATAAATGACCATGGTGTTGTGGTTGCAAAGAAGGGAGCGTATCCTAGGGGTGAAGGAGCAATCTGAAAACGAGCCTTCCCATGTGTGGTCCGCCTCACATTGATCCACTTCCAGCCGCGCCATCCGGATCCGGGTCCAGAGGCGAGTCCAGATAGAAGCGGCCTCAGCCTGGAGCTTTTACTCCAGCTGCTTCTGTAGGAAGCTGTCGAAGCTCTGTTCCGAGCTGGCAGGGCCGGGGAGGCTCACCTAGCTGTAAAAGGGTGACGATTCCCTGACATAACAGCAGCCACACCAGTGTGCACGCATGGCCTTTGGAGTGCAGCTCCTTGATGAGGCCCTTCATGTTGACCCAGTGGCTCCCCACCAACTGGTACACCAGGATTTTACCCCCAGATGAACCCGACGGTCCGCTCGGCAGCAAAACAACAACGATCAAGGACGTGGGAAGTCCCTCCATGTTGGCGTCACTGTCACACCTACAAAATATATGAAAACAAGCCTCTGGCATTTCTGAAACAGGATTGCGAACTAGAGCGCGTGTGGAAATCTTAGCGGAACGAGGCACAATCAATGATTTTAATGCAAACGAAAGCAAATGTATACACATTGCAACCAGTTATGGTGTCTCGTGCACGTCACACCTCGTCCTCCGTGAGATAGAACAATCTAAAGTGCACAGACGGTCTGCACTTTGCGTGGGTCAAACACCACAAAACATGACACGAACACCAGTTGACACACACAGTTTTCTTCCACTGCCGTGGAACCAGCGCCTTTCACGATCCGCTGCGGCAAGAAAAGCGAATCGTCTTGCACAGACAGATTCAGAATCTAGCCTGCAGCTCGGAAAGAGCAAATAAGGTGTGAACCGCTGAGCAGAAGTGACGCAGAGTAACGCCATGCGTGTACCGAGACCGGCTGGACCATGTGGGGTGCTGGTGCCAGAGTCGATGGCGGTCTGGTGTCATCTAGTGACAGTGAGGATGTATTACATGTGGTGGTAATCAATACAGTGCATGCAGGCACACAGACAGACAAATAGACAGAGAGAGAGAGATAGAAAGGTGGAGAGGTAGACAGAGACATAAATGGGTGAGATGATAGATAGGTAGATGGGTAGAAAGCGTGGATGCTACTTTAGCCTCAGGAATCTGAGCAGGCTTTGAGGGACTTTCTATTTCAAGTGGATTGTGTTTTAAGTTGAGTGCATGCTGACAGACAGACAGGTGGATACGCGTGTAGATGGATGGCCTGAAGGCCTCAACCTTGTGGAGGGAGAACATCCTGTCCTCCAACTCCCTGTCCTCCTCCCCTCCATCCATCCATCCACCTCAGCACCTTCCTGCCCACATCCCTCCTCCGTGCGTGACAAAACCGACTTCATCTCCAGATGTTATCTCCTGCAGCTCTACTAAAACACAAAACAAAATCCCAGTGCACGTCACCCCAACGGCCGTTTGACGTGGATCAGTCAAAGGTGGACGAAGTTGTGCGTCGACGGGGGCGCGCACGCGCGCACGCACGCACGCGTACACGCGTTCGCGCAGGCGCGGCGGTGACGCGCAGCCCCTTTGTTGTTGTTCTCACGCTAACATGCGAGATCCGCAGCCGGAGCTCCACTGCGCGGTCGCATTCCGCCCCGACTTCCCCCCTCTCCCAGCGGCCCGCTCGCTCTGCGATGAGCGAAAGATGTCGGTGTCGGGGCTGAAGGCCGAGCTAAAGTTCCTGGAGTCCATCTTCGACACGAACCACGAGCGATTCCGTATCATTGACTGGAAACCCGACGAGCTGAGCTGCCAGTTCAACGTGACCGGGGAGAAGCTGCTGATCATCCACTGCAACATCACGGTGAGTCCGGGCCGGCTAGCGGCTAGCCGCGGCGCCGGCTAACCTCTGGAGCCCGACGCGTTCGGTCCGAGTTCGGCGTGCGACGCCAACTCCGGACGAAGTCGCCCCGCGTCGACATTCGGCTCCCTTGAGCCGCGACGCTTTAACCCGCCTTGCGGGTTGACGGAACCGACGCGGCGTGGTAGTTCAGGCCCGCTTTAAGGGCGAGGAGTGCGGGCGGAGGCGGCGCCTAGCCCGGCTAGCTCGACGGCCGAGAGTCCTGTCGAAGCTAGTGGGGATCAGCCGTTAGCCTGCCGCGGCTAGCTCGACTGTTAGCTTGCCGCCCCGTTTCCGCTTTGAATCCCCCCCGGTTCTGTTCCCAGTACGGGGTTCCGCTCTCCACAAGGTTTTATCCCCGGCGAAAGCGAAGACACGTCCCGGACGTCACCCGGGGAAACGGCGGCGGAGCTCGCTTTCAGCCGATAGACCGATCCCGTCGCGGCGGGGAAGTCCACCGAAAGTTATAGGAAAATGCACCCGATCTGACATGTAGTGGTAAAACATACAAGATAAAGGTTGCAAGTATGAGACATCAATTTGCGATTTTTCTCCGACAGGTAAAAGGATTCCTGCTCAAAGTCCCCCCCCCCCCCTCGGTGTGTTTAATCATATATTCTCCAAATCTCATGATTGAGTGCCACTGTGTGGGGAGTGTTGTGTAATGTCAAATCTGACAGTAGATCTGTGATAGGTTCAGAGGCATTTCCTCACCAGGGAAAGCAGGAGGAAGCCGTGGGTCCAGGGCTGTCCCTCAGGGGGAACCCAGCCATCATCACACAACTTCTGACCAATCTGATATTGATCTGTATTAACCGCCCTGGACAATCGGCGGAGTCAACTGATGTCCACGATGGGTGGCCGTCACGTCAGGCAGCTTCTGCCGGGAGGCGGCGGCACATTTGTGGGTCAGGCAGATGTTGCGATCCTGACGCCAGTGGTCTGACACATCCTCCCCACCCGACTCCAAGGGCGTCCCTTCCAACATCCCACACCTGCACGTGGAAGATCTCCGTGAAGACGTTCAAGTCATATTGACACCTGGTTAGCTCTCGTGCAAAGCTGGACTTTACATTTTCAAACTACTTCTATCCCATCATGGCAGCAGAGGCCTGCCAGTGTCTCCTTGACGTCCTTGCTGTTCTCCTTCGAATCCGGGCTGTTCTCTAGTCCCCATGCAGCCTGTCGGCTAAATTTTGAAGAATCTCCCCACCCCCCATTTCCTCTTCAAGCAGCCCTCTGAATCGGCGCCTCGCTTGCACGCTACCGCTAATTTCCTTCTTAGAGGAACGTGCGCTGCACACATTGCAGCAAGAAGGTTCCATGGTGTACGTGTGGCACTCAGAAGGCCTCCATCCAGGGGTATCGGACTGCAACGGCGCAGCGTCCTGCGCTGCAGGTCTGGTTTCAGCTCAGCTGTCAGAGAAAGAGGAACGACCTAAGTCGTGCCCTGGAGTCGGCCCTCCTTTCAGCAACTCTGTGGACGCCATGGAACCTCAGATATTTGTTTTCTGAACCACCTCAGGTGACAGGGTGGCAGCGGGCACTAACTCCTCTGTGCCCTGTGCTGCAGGAATCGTACCCCTCCACACCCCCAATATGGTTCGTGGACTCTGATGATCCCAGTCTGGCGGAGGTGTTGGAGCGCCTGGAGGACGTGAGGAAAGGCAGCACGTTGGTGAGTGTGCTTGTCCAGAGAGGGCGAAGGGCTGCAACCGTGTGTTTTTGACCTGTCCGTCTGCCGCCGGTTCCAGCTTCTTCAGCAGCTGAAACGCCTCATCTGCGACCTCTGTCGGCTCTACAACCTGCCTCAGCATCCGGACGTGGAGATGCTGGATCAGCCTCTGCCTGCTGGCCCAATCACGCAAGACAGAAAGGTGAGCGCCAAGGCGGAGGCGGGGGGTCCGCAAACGCCCCTCCCCTGTTAACGCCGGTCGTTTCTCTCCCGAGCAGCACGGGCCGTCGGATGAGGTGACGTCCGAGGAGGAAGAGGAGGAGGAGATGGGAGAGGTGCCTACGAATCTTCCTGGCTTTCGAGGAGATCTTGAGTCGAGAAATGCAGAGATCTTCGTCGCAACCCGCGTCTGACGGTAACTTGTCGACTGTGACAGCAGGACATTGACCTGGACCAAGACCTGGACCATTACGACATGAAAGAGGAGGAGCCAGTGGATGGGAAGAAGTCGGAGGATGACGGGATCGAAAAGGAGAACCTGGCCATCCTGGAGAAGATACGCAAGAACCAGAGACAGGATCACTTGAATGTGAGGGCTCTCTCTCCGGCCATCTTCCGGGTGTAGGAGCTCGTCCTGACACCGGCTGTCTGTCCCCTCTGTGCGCAGGGCGCCGTCTCCGGTTCCGTGCAAGCCTCAGACCGCCTCATGAAGGAACTCAGGGAGATCTACAGATCGCAGAGTTACAAGACAGGTAACCGGGCGCCGCAGCAGAACGGAGCTTCGATGCCTCCTTGTGTCAGGAGAAGGTGCTTTTCTGGCAAATTGTCCCTGGAAACACTCCGAGCCAAAGTCCTTAAACCTCGCCCGAACATGTATTACATCCACTGAGGGGAGCAGGGACTGCTCTGATCACTAACCTGTGTGTGTGTGTGTGTGTGTGTGTGTGTGTGTGTGTCTGTGTGTGTCTGTGTGTGTGTGTGTCTGTGTCATTCCTCCACAGGTATTTATTCAGTCGAACTAGTCAACGACAGTCTGTACGACTGGCACATCAAGTTAAGGACGTAAGTCCACCTTGCCGCCGTCCCACGTCATATGTGTCCTCGTGCTGAGCCCCCCTCTCTTCTAGGGTGGACCCGGACAGTCCGTTACACAGCGACCTGCAGGTCTTAAAGGAAAAGGAAGGCGTAGACTACATTCTGCTCAATTTCTCTTATAAAGTAAGTCCCGAGATCACGCCTGGTTTGAGAAAGAAAACGGAATCTTAATTCGCGTTTTGTTTTTCCCCTCCAACAGGATAATTTTCCCTTCGACCCACCTTTTGTACGGGTTGTCTCACCTGTGCTCTCCGGAGGGTGAGTACACGCCACCTCCGCAGGTACACTTCACCCGCTTTGGAGCAATCACAGCTGAGATGGGGGGGGGGGGGGGGGGGGTCTTACCTGTTGCTCGCGATGCTGCAAGACAGGGTTTAGAGTAAAATCCAATGAGCCTCCTGACCTCTGACTTTTGTTCCAGTTACGTTCTCGGAGGGGGGGCCCTGTGCATGGAACTCCTCACCAAACAGGTGTGTGTGTTGCTCCGGCAGGGGGTTGTGCTGGGCGATGGGGCCCCCGTGGGATTACCCACGCTGCCTGTGTCGCTGTGTGTCTTCCAGGGCTGGAGCAGTGCCTATTCCATAGAGTCTGTCATCATGCAGATCAACGCCACGCTGGTCAAAGGAAAGGCCAGGGTGCAGTTTGGAGCCAATAAGGTGAGGGCGCAAGAGGTCATCCGCTTCCTGTTCATGTAGCGGGGTGTTTCATTTGCCACAGTGTGAGGAGGTCACTTCTGTAACTGCCCCAATTTAACAGAAGCCACACTCCCCTGTCCTGCCAAGGGGGGGCGCCCATGCTCCCATGCCGTTGAAAATTAATTCTCAGGCTTATTTATTTATCCTCCCCTGGTAAAATTGGAGGAACCTGTTCTACAACACCACTTCTAGCAGCAGGGCGCGTCTCCACAAAGACAGCGGAACCTTGACTTGGCTCCGTGGATTTTCAGCTTTGTGATCACCAGCGAGCAGGATGAGCCAAACGTTCAGCCAGAGTGAGATCTCCTCGCAGGACGCTCCCCGACCCTCTGGGTCCGCACCGACAATCGATTTGATCCCGCCTCTGAGGGCAATGTAATTTCCTGTCTTTCAGAACCAGTACAATCTCGCAAGAGCACAACAGTCCTACAAATCCCTGGTTCAGATCCACGAAAAGAACGGTACGTGGGAGTGTCTGCGAGGGGTTTGTGGGTGGGTGTGTGATGGTGTGCATCAGCGACTGTGCGTTCCCTACAGGCTGGTACACGCCCCCCAAGGAGGACGGGTAAGGAGGCGGAGCCGCCTGGAGCTGGGAACAAGTCTGCGGGTCAAAGAGTCATTTTCAGAGTCCCCCCTACCTGCCGATCTGGGAGTTCATCGTTCTTCTTGCTGATCCCACCCAGGCGGAGGGGCCTTTCTAACTGTTCATCCACCCCCCTCCTCCTCTCCGGGGCCGGGGGGGTTGGCTTCGCTTTATCTCCGACCAGACTCCAGCGCCCCCTCCCCCGACTCCCCCTCCCTCCCGTGGACATGGGAGATTCACGCCGCCGCTTGTTTGTCCTCTTTCTTTTCGGGGGTTTGACCGGTACACGGATGTTGTTTTAGAAGTATTGGGCCGATGGTTTTATCTCTCGGGCGACAGGTGAGCCGTGAGTTGTTTGGATGCCCGCCTCCGTTAGGTTTTAGCTCCGCCTCCGGGACCCCGGCAAGGTGCTCCATCTAGACCGCACCGGACTTTTGACGCCGGAGCAGAGCTGCTTCTTTTTTGCCTTATTTCTAAATATTTCCTGCGGCGGTGGCGTGGAGCCGTGGTCGGGGTTTGCTGCGGTGCTGGCATCGGCCTCATGGCGAAGAGTGAAGGTGTGCGTGATGCCTGAGCTTCTTGTCGTGTTTCCGGACGTACGTTGATTGTAGTGGTTTGCACCTTCTCGGCCGAGCTGGCTTCTTCCCCCCGCCCTGCACACCAGACCCTAGATGAGAAGACACCCTCACACCCTCGTTGCGGTCACAGATATTCAGGCTCTTATGGAGTGAGATGTTCATGCCATCTGCAAAAATATGTTTGAATAGCAACTCAGGTAACAAATTCTAACAGGGAGGGAGTTCTTGGATTATTAGACACCGCCCCTTGTCACCCTGGAGGTCCGGATTCCCGACCCGGTGGTTTACTGTGGGGAGATGTTCGCAGAGGTGTTTCCTCCGCGAAGCTCCGACACAGTTGGTTTCTGGAGAGTCTCCAGAACCATCTGCCTCGTCATGGGGAAAGTCCTCCCAGAGCTATCCGCGTTCCCTGGTATTTGCCTGGCGACGCTTGGAGACCAC
Organism: Fistularia commersonii; assembly: GCF_037954325.1. Taxonomy (NCBI): domain Eukaryota; kingdom Metazoa; phylum Chordata; class Actinopteri; order Syngnathiformes; family Fistulariidae; genus Fistularia; species Fistularia commersonii. The sequence goes on from NC_141300.1 coordinate 1,672,737, forward strand.
CGTTATCTTGTGCATGGAGTTAGTTTTGAGGAGAACCTCCCCCTCCACCCTGAGGCAGAGCCTTCATCCACTGGTGTGACCCCACCCCCATCACCCCCCTCCAAGAGAGGATTCAGGTTTGAAGGTCCTGCAGTGTTACAGACTTGCACGCTTCTCTAACAGGACGTTGGATCTCGCCGCCCCGGCGCCCCCCACTAACAGCTGCAGACCAGGTCTGGCACTGTTGGCTTGCTTCGGTTTCCATTTTCCATTTGAAGATATTTTGACCGTGTACAGTAATTTGTAAACTTGCATCAAGTTTACGAATAAAGAATTTTAAGATTACCGGCGTCTGCGTGTAATTTATTTCCCTTCAGCTGCAGAACCTGAACACGGTAAAGATGCTGGCTCCTGGAATCCATTCACTCCTTCATCTAGACTAGATCCCAGCTGGGATCGGACCAGAGGTGGTCATCACAGTGGAACATCTATAGACAGCAAACCATTCAGTGCCTCCAGAGAACCTTCTGCATGTGTTTGGACTGGGGGAGGAACTCCACGCTGGAAGGTCCCCTGATGGAATCCAACCAGGGACCTCCTGGCTGCGAGGAGGAAGTGCCCAACCCCTGCCGCTCTTGTAGAATCCGCCGTGCCGATCTTGTAGAATCCATCTGGCTCCTGTAGGGCTCGGCCTCCAGGGTCTTGTAGATCCACGGACACGCCGTTGTGGCAGATGTGTCGTCACCTTGACGTGGAGCTCTCAGACCTCCGCCTGGATCCATTCTAGCCCCTCAAGCTGACGCCCTCGGACCCGAACGTCCCTGCCGACGACAACGAAGTTTCCAGAGGGACGCAGACAAACCCACAGGAACCACTGATGACTGTTTAATATTTCCACCAGGTTCGGACCAAATCATACAAAAAAGTCATACACCAAAATGGATTCGCAGCCGGACTTCCATCCTGGAGACGCCGCCTCCCAGGGAAACCACGGCAACTTCACCGAACGTCCAGTCAGTGGGTATTCATACCTACATATATAGTACATGGCAATACATATTCAACAACATACAGTACTTGGGGGGGGAGGGGGGCTAATGGGGCTGGGCGGGGGTCCTCGGGAGCCCAGGCCTCCAACACACAGGAGGTAAACATCTTGGAATATGTCACTCACTCACATTGTGGCCAAAAACTAGCTCGGACGGGGAAAGGGGGCGTTTTGTGTTGCAGAACGCCAATGTCAGCGACCGCCAGTGACTTGGTAATGGTGAAAATAAGCAGCCGTGGAGTGACGCGGCGACCATGTGCTTGAACCTCATCTGCTCACCATTCAGAGAAAACACACACACACACACGGAGGTGGTCAAACGGACAGAATATCGAATATCACACCATCACGACCGGACGAGACCACGCACGTTTCCGAGTAACAAGCAGTCCAGACACAGAGCTTCACACCGATTTAGGAGACCAAAACCGGAGGCGTCTGCGGCGACTTCAGGCAGAGGCCTTGGGAAGAGGGGCGGGGCGGCGCCGAGGGGGGCAGCCTCTCCCTGCCCACAGATACATCAGCATGTCCTGCTTTCTCTATATTGAAGAAACTCATAAAAACACCAAGTCGTTGGGGGAAACACCTACATCCACAAGGAGACGCTGGGAGGCCTGGAGGTGGAGGTTTAAGCTTCTACAGGGACATCCATCACATCATACATGGTCATGAGCACCTACAACAATAATGATTTATTTATAAGCCGCGTCTCCATCACCTTCCAATGTACGGGAATGTCTGAGAGCGCGAGCCGTGGCCCTCCGTTGCACGCCGGATGAAAAGCCGACACTTCGAAGGCGGAGCTTAAAGGGACGCGCCGACCTTTTTCGGGGGGAAACGGACCCGTTTGCCTCCTGGCCGGGTGAAGAGGAGAGAACGGGTGGACCCTGTGTCTCCTGAGAGGAGCCGGAGAACATCAACGCCAACATTCATCGCATTAGGGAATACCTAGCAAATCTGGGCTAAGCTAGTTAGTCGGAGGCAAGACGTGGGGGAGTTTCAATTATTATATGTTGGGAGAAAAAGCTTGATTTTATTTTTTAAAAAAAGTTGGCGGAGGGGAGACCGCCTGGTCTTTCAGCCCTCAAGAATCTGCGCCGCCATTTAGCTTAGCTTAGCAAAGCATAGTGACTGGAGGACAGTTAGCCTCCAAATGACGGACCGACACCTGTAAAGACCGCTTATAAACGCAATGTAGGATCTCCATGAACCTCCTGCATGTGTTTGGACTGCTGGAGGAACCTGGAGAACCCTGAGGAGCCCCATGCAGACACGGGTAGAACATGGAGACTCCACTCAAGAAGGCGGAGTTGGTAACCTCTGCACCACCGTGCCTCCCATGAATAAACGTGTAAAAATGCAATGTTGTGGTTTTACGAGGTTTTAACGGTGGAATCATCTCAGATTACAGATTTGAGAGACAGTTTATGAGAAGTGCATTTTGATTTGTGACCTGGCTAGCTCCTGGTCCTAGCCATACCCGTCCTGCTAAAGTTCAGTCTGCACAGAGCTAACCGGCAACGGCTGCGGATGTTTACAGAGATGATGCCCCTGCTATCTTCAACTAGATTTAACCAGCTTCAACTAGCTTCCACGAACTTTAACTAGCTTTCAATAGCTTTAACTAGCTTCCACTGAATTAACTAGCTTCAACTAGCTTCCAGTCGCTTTAACTAACTCCCCATAGCTTTAATTAGCCTCAACTACCTTCCACTTGTGAAAACTAGCTTCCACTCGCTTCAGATAGTTTTAACTAGCTTCCACTAGCTTTAACTAGCTTCAACTAGCCTGAACTAGCTTTCACTAGCTTCCAATAGCTTTAACTCACTTCAACTAGCTTACGGTAGCTTTAACTAGCTTCAGCTAGCTTTAACTTGCGTCAACTAGCGTCCAATAGCTATAACTAGTTTCCACTAGCTCTAACTAGCTTCCACTAGCTTTAAATAGCTTACAATAGCTTTGACTAGCCTCGACTAGCTTCCGCTGGCTTCATCTAGCTTTAACTATCTGTGGAGTACTGCAATCGAACCCAAAGCCTGACTTTAACGGCTTACGGAAGGAAAGAAAGGTGTGTTATATAATGTATTGTAGTATGTCTGGGTCTATCTTGAATGGTTGGCGTGGATGTTGAACGGCTCCCGGTGGATGGGGAACCCCTCGGTCCTCCTCACCTGGCTCCCGGAGCGACCCGGCCCCCTCCTGCCCTACATGGGGTTGTCATAGTTGTAGGTGGGGGCGGCGGAGTACTGGTTCTGCTGCATGGCGCCCTGGGCGGCGCCCATGGCCGCCTGCTGGGCCGCCTGCTGGACGTGGGGGTTCTTCCAGGCCCCGGTGGCCCACTCCTCCTGAGCCTTGCCCAGGCTGCCGCCGCTGCCCCGGTAGAAGTTATGGACCTGTGGAGAAGAACCACCGGTCAGTCATCATCGCATCCCCGGGTTAAACGCGTGGCTTTTCCTCCATTTTCGCGGACGAGGGTGAAGATTTTAGAGAAAATACGGACGGGGAACCGCTTTTATTGTGAAAGGGCTTCAAAGAGTAGCATGGAGGAGCCTGAGATGAACATCTAACAGCTCGCGGTGGTACCTGCTCCTTCTTGGATAGGTCACAGCTGACTTTTTATTGTTTTTAGTCTTATGGTGGATACGTGACGGGTGAAGATACCATGAGAAAATGGATCGGGACGTGGGTGAAGATGTGAAGGTTACAGCACATGGAAGATTTTCTGGAGATAAAGTCACACCGGGATGGTTTGGACGGAGACAGAGGAGTGACAGAGAAGATCTGGGGCGAAGCATGCTGAGAGTGGAGGCCTGGAGACGAGGTTTATGGATGGAGAGAAGGAGGACAGGAAGTTGGTTGGTGTGAGATAAGAGAGTAAGTTGGAGGCAGGTGATTGGCTGAGGTTTACATGGGGGCAGGTGATTGGCTGAGGATTAGATGTGGGCAGGTGATTGGCTGAGGGTTAGAGGAAAGTTAGTGATTTGCTGAAGGTTAGATGCAGACAGATGATTGGCTGAGGGTTAGATGGTGGTTGTGATTGGCTGAGGGTGACATGGAGGCAGGTGATTGGCTGTGGAGCCCCCTGAAGGGAGCAGCCTAGAGGAGAAGACATTGTGATATCTACTCTATTTGTTCGGTATTGATGAAAATCATATTTTAAGTTATATTTTCATCTTGTTTTATCAGAAATTATCTGTGTTGGTGTTGAACCTGACAGGAGGATTTAAAGTATAGCCTTATAATATAACATATCCACATCTTCGAAACTCCGTCCCTGTGAAAGTGTGTTTTGCGCGGCGGTCAGGAGTGTGTGTGTGTGTGACCTTGGTGAGGGCGATGAAGGACAGCACTGCCACGGCGGTGAACATGACAGTGGGGATCAGCATGACCACGGCCGAGCCCACGTTGGTGCTGAAGAAGGTGATGGTCGCCAGCCAGCCGCTGTGGGGAAACGCCACAGTGAGCTCCCCCCGGGATCCAAACACATCTGACCACACGTGCTGTCGGTGCGAACAGTCGGACGTCTCCGTGATTGACAGCGAAGTCTTCCCAGTTAAACCTCGCCTCTCAGCAGAGGTGGGAGAGCTACCGCGACGCACCATGAGGCCCAGCGATACGGAGATGGAAGGAGATCTTGAGGAAATCAGATCGGAGACCTCACAGACATCTCCGACCATCTCAACCTTCACACAGACAGCGGCCGCCGTTCGCAGAGGACCTACCATACTCCCCAGCCCGGGATGCCGACCGTTTGGATGATGCTGATTACCACCTGGGCCATGAAGACGAAGAAGAACGCCATGAAGTTGAAGGAGCTGTCGGTCCTGAGGAAGAGAGAGGTCAGAACCTGAATCTGCCGGCGGCTGCGTCGCACCGGGACGGCATCTTACTTGAAGGCCTTGTAGATGGGCCGGAACCAGCACACGTAGGAGCAGGGCGTGAAGAGGATGAGCCACAGGATGGCCATGCCGAAGTTGGCGGCTCCGCCGCCGCCGCACATCCAGGCCAGGCAGCCGATCAGATTGACGGCCAGCGTGGCGCTGTTCACTGCGGGAGGCCAAACAAGGCCAGTCAGAGCGCAGCCACTTTGGGTTCGCCCGGAATAAAACGCGGAAAGTGATATACCTCCGCCTCGCAGCAGAACCAGTCCGACCGGCCCGATGGTGTTTGGGGTAAAACAGGAGGAAACCCTGCGCATACTGTAAAACAAGCTGTGTGTGTGTGTGTGTGTGTTGGGGAGGCGCACTCACAGATCCACAGGTAGTAGAGCCTCTTGCACATGGTGCGGCGCTGGTCCGGGATCTCATTGAAGTCTTGGTAGAAGCAGGGCTTGAGGGGGATGAAGCGAGGCAGCGGGGGGAAGTTGTTTTCTGAAAGGAAGAAGACCAGAATGGAGGTCCGGCACCTGCAATCCCACGTTCTGAAGACTCCTTGGAGACGAGGTCTTACCTGCCATGATGGAGCTTGGGTGCTCTCCTTCAGAAGGCTAGGGTCTCGGTGTTGCTCCCTTTCAAGCAAACCTGCAGAAAATCACCTGTCAATTACTTTCCTGGCGGTAGCCCCCCCCCCCTCCTGCAGCACCTCCCCCCCTCTGATGAATCACTATTTATTATGTTGACACACACAAACATGTTGACCAGCACACAGTACAGGTGTGTGATGCATCGCCTCCGAGTGTGTGTGTGTGTGTGGGTGTGGGTGGGGGGGCGCAGTGTGGCAACGTCCCTTCATATTTTCAGGCGTGTTACGAGCCTGCGGTTGACAGATTAGATTGTGGACGTTGGAGTGTGTGTGTGTGTGTGTGTGTGTGTCTGTTCCCTGCAGAGGGCCGCGGTCGGACCGCCGCTCCCCGGTCCCGACGGTGGGACGGTGATGGCGGGCATGAAGGGCATCCTACTGCAGGAACCGACGGTCGGGACGTCTCGGGACGTCGGTGCGCGGCCGCGTTCGCGCCTCGTGATCTCGGCCGCCGGAGGCGCGTCCTTCGGCCCGCCTTCATTCCGGAACGCCTGGGAGAGGTCGAGCCGCAAGCCCGGCCCCGCAAGCCCGGCCGCTCGGTGCGGGCCCCCGACGAGGCCGCGGCTCGGATTTCACACGGCGGGAATGCGGCGCTTTACCTTCTATGCGCGTCGCTAGAATCCCGCGGTCCGGTCGATGTGCATCCTAGGATGGATGGAGGCTGCGGGGGGTGCGGAGGCTTCGGGGAGTGGACGGGAGGCAGCAGACGAAACCGTGTCCCTCAAACGGTGAACGTGAAGACACGGCCGTGACGTCAGAGTACGCACACGGCGCTCCGATGGTTTCTGCGGGATGCAAACACGGGATTTGTCGCGGGTCTAGCTCGACCAATCACAGAGCGGCGGAGCCAGCCCGCTTCGTGATGCTGCAGTGCCCCCCCCCACGCCCCCCCCCACCCCCACGCACCGTGGGGTCTGATTGGCTGCGCTGCTTCCTGCAAGGACACACACACACACAGACACACATCTGCAGGGATGTTAACACACGCGTTTACATGTTTGTGCCTTTTCGTATTGGAGTTAAGGCTGGGGGGGTGGTATTGGTGTTGAATTGATTGATTTTCAGGCTTTATCTTTGAGATTACGTCACTTGAGCGCGGCTCCATGTGGCCTGGACACCGGGATTAAGGATTAAATCCTGAGCCTGACAAATTATTTTACATCCGGGGTTAGTATTCTTTGCTCTCATCTATTCATTTAACATAAAATTGTTAAAAAAAACGCACACTCTATAGTAAACACAGTTGAAGCAGGTGGTCAGAGCGCCCCCTGGTGGCAGAGACGTATTTTTTGCCCCAATATTTGACAGATACTTGATATTTGATTATTTGATTCAGACATTTGACACTTGTGTCCCAATCTGAATTTCTTAATAGCGATCCTTGGTTTTTGTTGTTTCTATCCATTTGATTAAACGTGTAACAGCAGATAGATTGACCGATCGATCAAGCTATAGATAAATGGATACTAGCGGCGATATTTCCGACGCTTTTGACAGGACATGAACGCAACGCCAACCCAAGCTCCCGGCACGGCTAGCCCGGCGCGGCTATGAGCTGAGCCGGTCTGAAGGTAAGAACCGCCGCACACAGACCAAGCGGTGTTTGTCGCGGGGAGTTGGAAACCAAAACAGAGCCGGCGGTCCTTAAATTTGTTTCCCCGCGGGGAACCAACAGAGGGCCGACAGTGTCGTGTTCTTTCCGCCATCAATCAACAGCTGTCAACTTGTCGTGGCTCAGTTCACCAACACCGGCGGCTAGCTCCGAAGCTAGCCTCGCAGCTAGCTCGTCTTCACACTACTGTGGACACATTAAAAATATTTCTCGGGACTTGTCGGGGTTTTAGTTGTATTTATCGAGGTGAAGCGGCGAGGAGACAATCATAATACCGCTACATAGCGTTATTTATTCTCCGAATTGGTCGTGGCTAAGAGCCAACTAAACTCCATGAGCCGAGTTGACCAGGAATCCGTCGCTGTTAGCAAACAAGTGCAAACACAAGATGACGAGCTGGGGTCAGAACAGGGTTTGTCACTGAAACCTCACACTTCTCTTGAAGATAGACGGATACGCAGCCCCCAATCTCTGTTCATTTGAAGGATACTTAACTCGTGTGATCCCACTGTCAACAATATGTTTGTTTTCCTGTCTGACAGCAGAGCTGCAGACAAGTCATTGACATGTCTGCATAGGGGCTAATTTCAAATCAGTCTACTGTGAAAACGGTCCAAACACATTTTATTCGAGCTAGAAGGGAGCCAGCTGGCTTAACTCTTTGGATATCAATGTTTGCACTGACTTTTCAGTTAATTGATTCATGGCTAAATTCTCCAGGGGTAGGGTCTTCTGTGGACTTTCTGTTGATATTGTGTGTTTGTCTGCAGAGCTGGGAATGCAGCCGCCGCTGCCGCCCGAGGCGGTCCGAGAGCTGGTCTGCTCCTGCCTGCACCGAGACCCGGTGGCGGCAGACCTCCGCTGCAGCCTCTTTGTCGCTGCTGCACAGAACTATAAGAGGGACTCCCTGCTGAGGCCCTTCCCCCCGAGGTACATCGACGGAGACGCCAAGTGCTTTGAGGAGCTGGTGAGACACCCGAAGCATGGAGATGAAGGAAAACACCCGCACAACTCTAGTGGCATACACAGAATGTGGGAGGTATCCGGATTAGACGTGGCAACGCGGTTGTCTGTGTTCATGTCGTCCCCGTTTCTAACCATAGCTGATTTTAATCTGCCGATGAAGTGAGATGGTGATTCATTTACGCACCGTCTAGTTTGTACACACCTGCCTTCTTACGTTGTCTTGAGAGCCCGTGGTGGTTTTATCTTATTTGTTCTTGGGGAGACACACCTCCTGTGTCCGGGTCAGGGGGACGAGGCGGTCCGGTGGCGGTCGTGTTGCGTGAGACACAGAACAGGACTTCCCTGCAGATTTAAAACACTACAGCAATTGTGAATGCTTTTCATGTGACTGATCAGCAGCTTGCAGATTGTTATGTTTAACACCAAGTTCAAAGTTCAAAGTTCCAAGTCAGCTTCTTTGTTAATTTCTCTGCATGTCTTGGATGTACAGAGGAATGGAGAAGACCTTTCTCACAATCCCACGGTGACATGAAATGAACAGTATAATAATGATAAAAATGATTATGATAATCTGGCGCAAATTAGCAGTGAAGGCCACGGTTACATTAAACTATGAGGTGTGACGTATAATGTGCACGCAGATGCACACTGATATTTGACAGCATGAAAGAGTAGCAACAGAAGTTGTTTTTTTGTGTGTGCAGGTTGGAGCAAAGGTCAGTAGGTGGTACCATAATGGTATATGGTGCAATAGCAGCACAGTGGTTTTCTCAGTGCAAAGTAGCAGTAGTGCAAAAAATAAAAAAGTGGCAATGTTTTGATATGTTATCAGAGTCCAGTACGGGGGGGGGGGCTGAAGAGAAAGAGTTCAGTATGACGTATGAAGCTGTTGATGAGTGTGGTAGAGCAGGTTGTGTGCAATGTAGGATGCTTAACAGGTGAGCTGGGCGGCGTGCAGGTCTTCCATCCCAGTGGGGCGCCCGTGATCCTTCCAGCTGTGATACCGCTGCTCAGGATGCTCTCCATGGTGCCCCGGTTAAAGGTGTGCATGATGTCGACAACAAAGTTAGAAGATCCACCTCCTTCCTGTAGTGGGTCTTGTCGTTCTTAGTGATGAGACCCACTGGAGTTGTGTCCTGCCCCGGTGTCCCAAAACTTCACCATGTGATCTCTGCTGTAGGTGGGTTTTCAGTTGTTAGTCAGCAGGGTGAAGAGCAAGAGCCTGAGCATGCAGCCCAAAGTCCAGCGGCCAGTGAGAGAGGGAGTCGTTGAGCCCGGGCTGTTATAGTTTGGTGTTGAACGCTGAGCTGAAGTCCAGAAGCAGCATAAGAGTCTAGTGTCCAGGAGGGTGAGGGCTGGCTGCAGAGCTGAGCAGATTGCATCCCCCGTGCTGCGTTTTGCAAACTGGTAGGGGTCTAGGGTAGGCTTTGGAATTGATATGTGCCTTCACTAGTTTGCCTTTGGCTTTCCTGATGCCGCGTGCCAGGTTGGCTCTCGCTGCTCTCAGGCCAGGAATCCTTCTGTCTGTTGCTCACTGATGGCTGAGGACAGTTTACTAAGTGCTACATTCCTGTTACTGCTGTTAGAGGTGGGAGGGACGTAAACATCCCCTGTGAGTTCCCTTGGCAGGTAGAAAGTCTGCCAGTGGTGAACAGTGTTTGCATATAACCACTGTGTGCTGGATATAAACACAGATTCCACCACCGTTAGTCTTTCCTCTGTTTATGCATGATCTGATCCAGTTGAACAGCAGAGACCAGGATGTTGTCATTTAGCCACATATCAGTGAAGACAAGCACACAAGATACTCACATTTTGATTCGTTGTCCTCAGAAACCCTAGGTGATCCATTTTATTGGTCAGGGATTGTATGTTTGCCAGAAGGATGGATGGTATGGCTGGCCATGTAGGGTTAGCCACTAGCCTAGCTCAGATACCTTCTGCTTCCTCGCACACCATTCGCGGCACCTCCTTTCCGGGTGAGAAGATGCGGACAAGTTGTCCGAGCTCTTTGATTGTCTCGGTTTGAAAGGAACCCATGTTGTCGTGAGCCTCACTCCTGTAGATGTCTAGCAGAGAGGACACTGTGTCTACATGCACCGCCATCACGCGGTCCGTGAAGTGACGTTTAAAGAAAAGCAGGACGCGCCGCCAGCCGCAAGCTAGCCCAGTGAGAATCATGGAAAAACACAAGCGAGGTGTGTGTGTCGTGGACCCTCCATGCAGAGATGGAGAAGTCCTTGTGGGTGAGATACGGTGACGGAGAGTATCGTCCGTAAGATGACAGGAGATATTTACGGAGATTTGGTGCAGCGGACAGCGGGACCGTGGACAGACGAGAGTTGTTCACTCCGTCCATGAATGGAGTTTAGACAGAAAGGGGAGCAAAGTTCCAGTTTGCGACAGACCGCTAACCATATGGAGAAATGTAGGCTGAGCACTGGGGGGTTCTGACGATCTTCCATGGTCCAGTTGGCAGATGTGACGTCTCTGCCGGGTGTCAGGGAGCTGGTTCGGCTGCGACCCGGGCAGGGTGACCGCCATCTGGCTCTGTCGCACTGGATTCTCTCCTCCAAGAGCTTCGCCGTCAAGACGCTCCAGAAGGATGAGGTGAGTCGCCGGCAGCAGAAAAGCCCAAAGGCAGACGGCTTCCATTTCACGCTGGCATATTTGTTCCCCCGTCAGTTCACCAAACTTTGCGGCCTGGCGGAAATGGACCGCGTCCCCGCGCCCGCTCCGGACTTCCTGTTTGAGCTGGAGTACTGCGACCAGATGAACGCTAGGTTCGAGAAGACGAGGGCGGGCGGAGACATCTTCTACGCTTTCCACGGGAGCCGCCTGGAGAACTTCCACTCCATCATTCACAATGGGCTGCACTGCCACCTCAACAAGGTGGGAAGGAGGGTTGAATGTGGAGCGTGGAATCAAACATCTCAGCTGTACGTGTGTGTGTGTGTGCAGAACTCGGTGTTTGGAGAAGGAACCTACCTCACCAGTGACCTGAGCCTGGCCGTCCTCTACAGCCCCCACAGCAGCGGCTGGCAGGAGAGCCTGCTGGGCTCTCTGCTCAGCTGCGTGGCCGTGTGTGAGGTCATCCATCACCCGGACGTCAAGTGTCGGGTGAAGAGAAAAGGTCGGTCCTCACGCCGCCAGCAGAAGATCGGATCAGATCGTTGTCCTCCGACTGACCCCCTCCCCCCTCCGCGCTTTCAGATTCCGCAATCGTTGACCGCCAGCGCCTTCGGGCCAAGAACAGCGAGGGTGGGGACGTGCCTCAGAAGTACTTCGTGGTCACCAACAACCAGCTTCTGAGGGTCAAGTACCTGCTGGTTTACTCGCAGAGGAAGCATCTGACCAGGTAGACCACCTCTGGTTTGGTGGCAAATACAGAGGAGCTGCTTCAAGGAGATGCAGATGGAGGTTATGTTTGTATTTTGCCAACCCCGCAGAAGTTCCCGCGGCTCATCCTGGCTCCTCAGGCACCACTTTGCCGTCATGATGAGCCTCTACCTTCTGCTGCTGGTGTTCATCGGAGCCCTCAACTCCAGCGCCTTCGTGTCCTCCTGGAACCGGCTCTTCAGGTGACCGTCCGGAGGGGTTCGTCCGCCGCAGTGCCTTCCTGCTGAGCTTCTCTCCATGCGTCTGAGCGCCGTGGAGTCCTCCTCCTCCTCGAGTAGTGTGATTGGAAGGAGAGTCTTCTCCAGGAACCAGAAGTTCTAAGGGTCTGACCGGTTTAATTGGCCTGGGATGTTTTAATCTTTATTAACAAGATTAATATGCGCGTAACCAATCCCCACGTCAGTATCTCCATCCCGGAGGTCAGACAAACCTGACAAGATATTTTCTTCTCCACGGACCCGTTCTGCTCGGCGCCACGTCGGCGACCTCTGCTGGTGCATTCACCCGCCGCGGGCGACCTGCATCTTCTCAAGCGGACACTGTAGACTGTTTGGAGGTGCGAGGAACTCGCCTCACTCTGGTCCACTGCAGCCCAATAAAAACCATCAGCGGAACAAAGATGGCGTGTTCTTGGACCGACACCAGATCTTCTCAGATCCTGAGCGGACTGTCGCGGTGGGGTGTTACCGTGGCAACTGGACGTTTCGCCTCCCATCTGAGAGGCTTCCTCAGGTCACGGCTGAAGACGCCTCTCTCTCGAGAGGAAAGTTATGAGAAGCGATCCAGTCCAGTTGCCACGGCGAAATGGTGAGACCACACCCTGGAGATGACGTCACCCTCCTTAAACCCACTCCACATCTCCTCCTGACCTCACCTCATCCAGCGAACCTGCCGCTGATCCTACAGTCTGATGTCAGATGTCCTTCTGTGAAGATCCACTCTGGACCTCCTCCTTCCCTCTCGAGTCAGGCAACGTTTCCGTCCAGCAGATGTGGGGTGTCACTTTTGACCGGCGGTCGGTCCTGTCTCCTCCGAGCTAGAGGGACCCCTGTTCCAGTCCGGTGTGGACTCTCCGTGTTCCTCTCCCGATGTTCTCATCTTCTCCCGCCTGGGTTCCCTCCAGGTTCTCCATGGTCCAGAAGCAGGTTTACTGAAGACTAATCTGTCCACAGGTGTGAATGGGAGGGTGAATGGGCCGATGATTGACAGCTGAGCTGTGCGGGTCGAGCCCCGCCTCCCTCCCCGATGCCAGCTGTGATTGGCTGAGCCCTCCGCCTGGTGAGCAGGATAAGGCTTGGATGTTCCTCAGGTGAGCCTGCAAAGGTGAATACAAGGCTTCTTCAGAGCCCAGGTGAGGAGACCCGGTCCCACCACGACCTTCGGGGACATGGAAACCCCCCCAGCTTTGTGTTTCTCCACCCCCTGCCCCGCCTGGGGTTATGACTGCCGGCACGCCGCCGCTCCTTTTCATGTCTCCGTTTATCAGTTGGAGTAAAATAGCGGCGGTTGATAACGACGGCGGCAGCTTTGATGGCGCTGCATGCAACTCCGCTGCGGGAGGAGTTTTCGTACTAGCAGTTGTAGTAGTATTTTTGAAGCTTGGTGGCTGAGTCAGGCTTCATTTGAAACCCCGGCGGAAGAGTCCCTTCGCTGTCCCGTCCAGGAGGAGACCCGATGTAAGCTGAAGGTCTCCGGATGTTCTCTGGCGTGGAGCCGAGACCGCTTACGAAATCCCGGGTTCTTCCGCGGAGGGCTGTCGTGAAGGTCACGGAACAACCGTGCTATTGTTGGTCTGCACCTGCCGCCTCATAAACACCGTTATTCAATAACCGTGGGGGGTCACATGACCCAGAGAGGACGATCACTGCCTTTCAAATCTGGAGATGTTCACAGAGCTGAACAAAAAACCAAACCACAGGTGTTTTTTTTTTATTTTTTAAAAAAAAAACCATTTATTTGACACAGGAGCACATCATGTTAGTCAAAAAAAAACGATCTGCAAATAAATCAGACTTATTTTACAGCAGAGATTCATTTCTTCACACTTGCACCGTTTTCGGGATAAAATGGCAGATTATTACTCGCACACACACGCACACACATACACACACACACACACACACAGGGGATTCAGCCGAAGCTTAAAAACTCCCAACGAGTGAAACGTTTCCCAGTGCGAAATTCTTGGAGGAAGCTGGTTGCTATGGTGACGGTCCGCCGAAGCGATGTTCTCCTGCACGGCAGAAGGTCCAGAGTTGAAGATGGTGGAGGATCGGCTTGTGCCTCAGCGCGGGCACGGGGGCACAACGCACAGCAGGACGCCCGCCGGGTCGGCCTACGGAGGAAGGACGAGGTTGGACCCACACCTGTATGTATGTGTGTGTGTGTGCATGTGTGTGTGGCAGCACGCATCTGGCCCACCTGGAGGTTCTGTCCGCATGCGCCCGACAGGTGTGCGCGCACACACTTCCCGAAGCGCTGCAGGCAGGGGGAGTCCGATGGCGCGCAGGCCTGGGTGCAGGAGGGGGTCCGCAGCAGGAGGCAGGCCGAGCAGGATGTGTGCTGGCAGGAACCCTGGCACCCCCGCCGCTCCACCGACACCGACCGGGCCGAGCACACCGCAGAGGGGTTCGCAGCGCAGAACTCAGGGGTGCAGTCCGGGCGGCAGCTCTCCGGGTCCAGAGGGTCCACCACTGCAACAGCACCAGAAGTGTGTGTGGGGGTGGGGTGGGGGGGGTGAGTAATGCAAAGCACTCACATTGCAATATTTGTTCAGATACTTGTTGCAACCATCCGGGGCCCACCTGCTCTGCAGACCCCTCTGCTCTCCGGGTGCCGCTCGCCGGTCGCCGCGTCCTCGTACACGCACACCAGCCCCTCGTCGCAGGTACCCAGGTAGTCCCAAGCCCCCCCGCAGGCCTCCCCCTCCGTCCGGGCGCACACCGGGCAGCAGCCGCACACGCCCGTCGTCACGCCGCCTTTGCACTGGAGCCGCAGCGTCCGCCGGGAGGCGCAGTGGACGCGCTCGCAGGGCGGGCAGTGCAGGGCCTGCAGCAGCGGGGGATCCCCGGGGGGTTCCTCCGTGCCCAGGGCCCCGACAGAGGCGGTCAGGAGGAGAAGAGCCCACATGCTTCACGGTCATCCTGGGGTGCGCGCACCTGGACGCACCTTTTATACCTTAACCACCCCCGCCCGTGACGTGCGCCCCCTACCGGCGGGCGGCGGTACTGCGGGGTGAGGGCGCCGCTCGCAGGGTTAGGCCTTATCTCCTCACTATCAAGGGCAGCGTTTTGTTTTGAAACAAGTCCTCCTTTGCAGATAAGTCCGCAGGAGGCGGGAAGACTGGCCCCCTTTGTCTGTGCCGTCACGTGACCCCCCCATCACCACCAATTAACCTGCAGCTCACCTGCAATCCGGTAGATGACCTGTTTGTCCTGAAAGAACAAAAGGATGGGGCTGTCAGTGAGGTGTGTGTGATCAAGAGCTTCCTGTTGGTGACACACACACACACACACACCGGGCGATTTACGTAAGAGCGTGATTATTCACGGGGGCTGCAGGGGGAAGGGGCTCTCAGGTATTCTCGGGTCCCTGCAGGCGTTTGGCACTTTGTAAGAACTGTGAGTGATCTTCTCAGTGAATCTCCCCCCCCCCGTCTGGTCTGCATCCTACCTTCAGTTCTCCTCATTGGGCCTTTTTTCTGGGAGCCTCATGGAAGGAGACGCCTGAGGGACACACGGCGGTCCACAAGTGATGAGGGAACCGCCAGTGGCAGGAGAAGGAAGAAGAACCGTTGTGTCTGCTTCAATTACAACATGGCTGCCGCCGGATGTGACCATCTGCAACAGTCCTCTGACAGTCCACTGTCCTCCAGTCTTCTTCTCCTCCGGGCGGCTCCCTCCAACCACAAATCTCCTCTCTGGTCTTCCTCCAGACCTCCTACCGGGCAGCTCAGCATCCCAGATCTTCACCAAACCACCTCCAGAACATCTAGCGTGTGCCGCGGGGTGATCATCCAGCTCTGGCAGTCTCCTCCACCTTTCCTTTCTTTCTGGCTGATCCTCTTCTCTCCAGGTTCCCCCAAGCGGAAGGCTGGGCAGCGATACAGTCAGGAGGCTCTCTAATATAAAAATGCATTTATTTTTCAAGGAAACCACCGAGTAACACTGAATACAACAGGAGTGATCATTCAATAGTCAATCTCTGACTCCTACGTGGTGGAGTTCCCCGTACGAGACGTCCTGGAAAACAAGATTTCAGAGCAATCGTGTTGGCAATTTGCTGGTGCTACAATTGACCCCCCCGCCCCCCCGCCCTACATAACAAATCGAGGTGAGACACACCTGCGTAGAAAAGTGACAAGATTTTACATGGACTTACAAAGGGTTGGGTGTCAAAGTGCAAGATGCCGGAACCCCCCTCCCCGACCCGCCCGGCCCCCCCAGCGCAGAGTCTCAAATACAAATCTTCAAAATGAGTCATTGGCCACTATGGCTTGGTATTCGGTGAAGACCCTCCTCTTGTTTCCATTTCATAGCTTTTTTTGTCTTTTAAAATATCATTTCAGAAACTGGTTTTGTTTTGTTTTTTCTACCCCTCCCTCTTCCCTCCCTTCCATCCCCTCCCCCAAAGATACATCTTAAAACTGCACCTGGTTACAGACGACTGCATGTCATGGAGGAAAAAAGCGTCACAGGAGAAACGCAGGCGGACAACGGAAAGGAAGCAGACGACCGCAAACACGCTAAACATGATGGGGGAGCGGTAATCAAAGAACGCGTACTAAAATCTGTAAATAAAACCATTTAAAACTTGAAAAAAAAAGAAAAAAAAAGTTATGTACAAATATTTACAGGAAAGGAGAGTGAAGACTCTACAGGTCGGGCCCACCGCCGGGTCCACACAGTCCAACGCTGAGTGACATTCAGTTCGGTCAGTCCCAGGTGGTTGCTGAGGAAGGGGTGTGTGTGTGTGTGTGTGTGTGTGTGTGTGTGTGCG
Source organism: Fistularia commersonii (assembly GCF_037954325.1). Taxonomy (NCBI): domain Eukaryota; kingdom Metazoa; phylum Chordata; class Actinopteri; order Syngnathiformes; family Fistulariidae; genus Fistularia; species Fistularia commersonii. Next base: position 1,689,257 of record NC_141300.1, read on the forward strand.
CGTATATGTGTGTGTGTGTGTGTGTGTAACAACATCCAGGGCTTTTCACTCTTAACATAGCTTGATTTTTTCTTTTTTTTCTTTGCATTTGCATGATTTCCAAAAAAAAAACAAAAAAAAAAAGGAAAGAAAAAAAAAAAAGAAAGGAAAAAAACCAAACAGTAATGGGGGTGGGGGAGTTGTTTTTGCAAATCCATTGAATAAATCCTTCTGGCGGGGAGGGCTGGAGACCACGAGGAACCCACAGAAGGTCCTCAGTCCGGCGGCAGGAGGTCGTGTAAACGAAAGCGCTCCCGGATGTGCGGTCTGACATCTTCGTTCTAGGGAGGAGAGAGGAGAGGAACGGTGAAGGGCGGAGAAGCTCTGAACCCACACGTCTCTGGACCGGACGGGAACACCCACCAGCTCCACCAGCTTCTCCAGGAAGGGCACCAGCTTCAGGAGCTCGTTGTCGTTGCGGTCCACGAACCAGCTCTCGATGGGGATGCCGTTGGAAAGCTGCAGAGCAGACGGCCGTCAGACCGGCGGAGGAGAAGCGGCCGAAGCTCACTCGCACGCTTGCTCGCTCACCTGGTAGGCGAACGCTTGAGGTGAGTTGTCAATGATGATGGTCTTGGAGAGGTCCCGGCCCAGGATGTTGAGGTCCTTGATGTAGTTTCCCTGGACGCACACGCAGTGCTCCCGGAACAACCGGTGTCTGCAACGACCGAGAAGAACATCAGGCCAAACGGCGGCGGCAGGTCTGCCGGGAAGGAAGGCATCCTCACTCACCGCACCAGCTGCTTCTTGGGGTCCAGGATGTTGAGCAACTTGTCGGCGTAGACCTTCTTGGACGCGGTGAAGAGGATGATCTGAGACGACAAAGGCCGACCATGAGAGATTGACACGGGACGGCGATGACGACGTTTGAGACAGGACTCCTCTTACCTCGTACATTTGAGACATGCGCTCCAGAAACTCTCGGAAAAAGGGCCTTAATCGCACGTAGACCTTTGGGGTGAGAAGGAGTGGGGGCTTAACGGCGGCAGCGGCAAGAAGATGCCGTCTCAATGCCTGACCGAGGCCGAGGTGCCTCCATACCTGATAGATCACATCCTGAAAGAGCACCGGGAAGGTCAGCGCGGCGTCCTCCAGCTCGTTCAGGCTGCAGTGAACCAGCGTCTCGTCCTGGAACGGAGAGGGTCGCAGAAGGTCAATGTGTAACACCACCAACTCCTTTCAGGTGCAGGAGACACTGAACCCTACCAGATCCAGGACCAGGGAGAACTCTGGCGTGCTGCGGGTTTTCAACGGTAAGGCCGGCTTGCGTGTCATCTGCTCCTCCGTCAGCGGCGGGACGTGCTTGATGAAGAAATACCTGTAGGACGTATGACAAGAACCTCCAGGTGACTACTTGAAGGACTTGTGGGTGAAGAACTGGTTGAAAATAGGACATTAAGAAGACTGGAAAACCATCACGCTGAGTGACACACACGCACACTCTTCATTGTCGGTTGTAATTTACTGCCCACTAGTGGTTAGAGTGCAACACTGCAGCACACCTAGAACTAACATCCAAGGTCACCTTGGTTTGATTTGGGACAGAATCAAGGGGCACTCGAACGCGGCACGCCTCCGACAACTGAATGAAGAGTGATGTGCGTCTCGGAGGAGTGCACTCACGGGTCGAAGACCTCCCAGTCCTCGTCATAGGAGGTTTCTGCGGGGGCTGCTGGTAGTGTGTGGGGGTAGCCGCCGTCCGGGATACAACCGGGAGCTGAAAGCCACAGGAAACAAGACGCCGTTTAACACGGCAAACGGAAAGGGAAGTGGAATTCCTCTACATGGAAAAGTCCCTCAGTCCGCCGGACATACCCGTCAGCGGGGGCATGTCGGTCTCGGTGACGATCTCGCCTTCTTCAATGGTGGCGTCCGAGTTGATCTGGAGCCTCTGTGGTACCGCCGGGGTGGCGTGGCAGGGCCCGAGGCCCTCTGAGGACGTCAGGGTGCTGCTGGGCATCTCCTCGGCCTGCTCCATGTCCAGCTGCTTCATGATCTCCTCGGCCTCCACTGCCTGGCCGGGGGAGTCCGAGCCAGGGGTGGCTGGGAAAAACGGTCGCAAACATTCATTTCCACTGCGAGACCCGCGAGAACAATTGATTCGACTCCTCGCCGGAGACGAAGAGTGGGCGTTACCGTTTTTTGTTGCTGGTGAGAAGAAGTTGAAGACCGGAGAGAAGATGGTTCCCAGCAGGGTGGTGCGCGGCGGGCTGTTGGCCGCCTCTGCAGGACTTTCCAGCTTGCCATTCTGTTTGACAGGTTTGCTGTTGCACGTCATAGGGTCTGGAAGACAGGATGGCTTTTTTTCGAAAGCAAACTTTGGGAGGAGCCGCATTCGTTGTGCTGTTTGGTGAAGGCCTGGCGGCGGCTCCACACCCCCCCCTGACCGCGACGCGCCCATACCTTTATTGGGACTTTTTCGGCACGCTCTGGAGACCGCCTTGTTGGGGAGTCCTCTGGTCTGTGGCGATGACGTGATGAGATCGCTCTCAGAGGTACAATCGATGCGACTCCTCTTGGCAGGGATGTCCTGCTCCACCTGCGGGAGGAGAAACACCAATAGTCCAAACCTGCATGCAGACTCAACGAAGCCTCTGCGGATCAATTTCCGTCTGACGGTAGAGCCGAATACTCCCCCGGTGCAGTGCGCGCTCACAGACCACTTATCAGATGGCTGCTTCCTGTGTGCGTTTTGGTTTTAATTCTCCACATTATCACATACTGTGACGGGACATTTCTATGTATGCGGACGTCACGGATCTGGCCGATACAGGAGTGAAAATATGAACGATAAGCGGTCCTCGGTGAAACGTTACTGCAATTAAGAATCAACTCTGAAGGTTACGCAGATCAGATTTTGTATTTCTCCCTGGACGGCGTTTAGCTCCTTCACGAGAGGGTAAGAACTACAAGCTTCCCCGTGACCCCGCCAAGCCCACCTTGACTGCATTCCCGCGGATCAATTTCTTGATGGTGGACAACAGGCCGGTTTTGCTCTTCTGCATCTTGCTTTGACCTCTGGTCGGGGAAGGCTCCACCTGGCAGTGTTTCCTCTTGGCCTGTGGCGTGTGTGCGGGATGGCCGGCGTTTGGCTGCTGAGGAGCTTTACGCACTCTCAGCCTCATCATGCTCCGACGTCACATAGAAGAACCTGATGCGAGGCGGGGAGAGGACAAGAAAACACACTTAAGGTCTTTGCGGAAAAGCGTCCTCCCCTCTGCACACAGCTGAACTGGACAGAAGTGACAGGTGCACACATCAACCACTTTCGAAATGTCATCTCTGATATAACTTGATGTTTGGAGAACACTTGCACGCGCACACACACACACACACACACACACACAAACAAATCTTGTGGCTTTTCTTCTCTGGTACAAGCCGTATTATTGATAACATTAACGTTCACTTTCTATGATTGTAAGATAGCCTGGATTATTATGATGAAGATTAGTTACTGCTGACGAGTCCACATCTGGGTAACTAGTGGCTCAGCCGGTCCGAGAGCAGCACTGTCTTCACTAACTTGTCGTTAACTAGCCGTTAACTAAGTGACGAAAGGGTGAAAAGTCATGTGACCGCGGACCCTGACCGGCTAACGTCCCGCCTCGGTGCGCCGGAAACCAGGACGACAAGGCACGTTAAAAACGGTTTTCCGTGAGTGAGAGCCAGAACCGGTGAGGGCGTGCCCGCGCCCCGGCGGCGGTGCCCGCGTCCCGGCGGCGGTGCCCGGTGCCCGGGCTGCGGCGTCCAGCCGCTCCGCGTAGCATCGCGGGGTGTAATGAGAGCGGCGGCTGCCGCTCCAGAGGTTAGCCCGGATCCGGCCCGATGCGCGGGCGATCACCGGGCCAACGGCCGGCGACCGACGTGCCGTGAGACGCGGCGGTATCGGTGGCGGTGGAATAGTCCACGGCCGCGGCTGACGTTGGACCGGCGGTCGGGGCGGATTCGAGCGGAAACTCCGCGCCGCCGTTAATGCCGTCAGCGGGCTCCATTGCTAACGGTGCTAGCCGCTGTTAGCTCTCCGGCTAACAAAACGCCAGCGGCAGCAAAAGCAAGGCCGTAACTCCGCTCGCTCCAATTCTCGCGGCGCGGTCGGTGGCACCGAACGAGGCGCCGACAACCGAACCGTCGGCGTCTTAACCCCCGAAAAGGCCTCATTTCAACCAGCTACGCTCCGGATACCGCCTTATTTTCTCCGCTTCCATGACTATTTTCAGCCATTAGACTACGCCCCCTTCGCTGGCTAACCGCTAGCTAGCAGCACGCTAGCCGGGGACAAACATCTTGTTGACATGTCGCCGCAGCCCGCCGCTCACCGATCACCGAGGAAGCTCGCCCAAACGTGCCGCGGGGTCGTCGGCTCTCGGCCGCGACGGCCGGCGATGGAGGTCGGGCGGCGCTCGTCGCTGCCAGCGGTGTCGGTCGCTCGGTGGCTAGTCACAGATCAACCATGTCTGCGGACGCCATTTCCCGCCTCCTCATCACAAACATAACGTTGGAGGTGCGCAGCAGAATGCGACACACGCGCAGGGGGGCCCAAGCGGCGGAGCGCGGGCCGAGCGGCGGCCGGCGGAGGAGCGCAGCCGGACGGGCGGACGCCCGGTGCCGCCCGTCCGCGGTGCCCGGTTCGATTCCCCGCGGCGGATGTTGGTGCGCGCAAAGGTTATCGATCCGCCGTCGGCGTTTGTTTTCCACGGCCGCCTGTTTCCATGGTAACATTGGATGTGGGTCACCGGGAGCACCTTCTCCATCCAAAGGCTTCAACTGCACTTTTCACATCAGCAACATTCAGATCCGGCTTCTTATTCTCCTTTGGGCTTTTTCCTTCAGAAGTTTCCACAGTGAATCTCCCATTTCCATCGAATCCTATTCTCTGTATCCTCCTCTCTCACACCAACTACCTTCATATCCTCTCTCCAAACGTCCACTCGTCTTCTCTTTGGTCTTCCTCTGGACCTTCTGTTCCATTATCCGTCTCCCATTATATTCACTGTCCTGACCCAACTATCTCTGACCTCTCCGAAACATCAAACATGATAGACTCATTCCTGATCCTATCCATCCTGGTCATTCCCAAAGAGAACCTCAGCATCTTCATCTCTGCGACCTCCAGCTCTGCCTACCGTCTTCTGTTCATTGTCAGTGTTTGTAGACCATCTTACCCCCATCTCCCCCACCTTTCCTTCATCCTGGCTGATGTTCTTCTATCTCTTCGTACCCCTGACACGTTTCTCCACCCATTCCAACCTGCTCGAACCCGTCTCTTCACCTCTTCTCCACACTGTCCTACACTCTGGACTGAAGTTCTTCGAATCCTCCACCTTCTTGCTGCGATGAACTGTCATTCCTCTCCTTTCCAGCACATACCTACACCTTTGTAGATGTTCCTCAACCTGTTCCCTGCTCTCTATGCTGTTCTTATAGACCGCTCAGATCAACAGTTTAGATGCATAGTACTGCTTTGAGAAATACAACTATTCACATCAATAGTACTGTTCAGAAATAGATCGTAATATTCAGATAAGTAATACTTCTCACATGAATAATTCTGCTACAAGTCACAAATGTTGGGGTTTCTGTCGATGCTTGTTTTCCTTGGGATTTTTGGGTTGCTGGGAATGAATTCTGGTTTTTTTTTCCTGGAATTGAGGGGAACAGTTAGTTGTATTGCAGGCTTGTGTGGCCAACAACAGACATTAAACAGATGTTTAACCGTCACCCAGGTGCTTTCCTGACTAAAACGCTACAATACTCTTCGGGTACACACCGCTGCTCATATTGACTGTATTGTTTGGATACATTATACTTTTCCGATAAATAATACACTTCAGATAAATGCTAGTATTCATCCCTTAAATAGCTCTGTTCAGATACATGGTACCGTGACGATAATTGATGTTGTTCAGATACACAGTACTGCTTGGATAAATACTACCGTGAAGATAAAAAGTATTTTTAAAATATATAGCACTGTTCACACAAAGACTACTGCTCAGATCAGTGGTACTGTTCAGATCGATAATACTGTTCTTTTGTCCACAGTAGTGCTCAGATCATAATACCAGTGGAAAAAATACCACTACTATTCAGATCACTTGTGCTATTCAGATAAATAGTACTTTTCAGATCAATTGTACTATTCAGACGCATAGTGCTGCTCAGATAGATAGTAATGTTTGGATACATGGTACCTTTCAATCAAATACTATTATTCAGCTAAATAGCCGTGTTCATATACAGAATAATGCTTTGATAAATACTACAGTGAAGATAAAAAGTACTGTTCAGATACATAGCACTGCTCACTGACCAGACCTGGACAGTACTATTGATTGTATCGGAGCAGTGTTCAGCGTCTCATTCCCAGCAGCTCCTTTCTCCAAATCCCAGTCCTTCCGGCAGCATGACCCAGACGCCCAGCATGGACTTTACCCTGTGGAGGATGTTTGCGATCATCCTGCTTCGATCCCAAACCAACCCGAGCGCATCAGCTGAGATGCCAGCCTGAATCTGAAGGCACTAGATGTTCTGGAGCCCGAGTGTTGATCGCCTCCATTTGTCCAGATGGATGGCGGAGTAACAGATGGATGGACGATCAACCTGATCCTCGGCAGGTAATAATCGACAATTGATGATGGCACGCACCAGGCCAGGCCTTCGCAGCCTTTGGACGAATGACAGCTCGCTCCGGCTTCCGTTTAAAATGTCAGGAATCATGAAGTCGTGGAAGAAGAAAAGGAGAAGCGGATCATGGAATGTCATCCTTCAAGCTTACCTTAACACCCGGCTGATAGAAAATCACAAACAGACTTGATTTTTCCTTTTAATCCACACATTTCTGCATTCTTAATCGCCATCAATTTGTTTATTGTTTTAATAAAGCGGCAATGGTGGCATTACGGTATGTTAAAGTCCATAGAAAAGCAGGTTGAAGGTGCAGATCGCTGTGAGAGAAGGCACGTCAGGTGTAAGTCTGAGGGTGAGGGTTCCAACTCGCGTCCAGACGTCTCACTTCATCCCCAGGTGGAGGAGTTTCCTGAAGGGCCCGGGCCCCCCCCACAGGCCCCTGGGTGGAGCAGATGGCGGTGGGGTTAGGAGGAAAACGGAAAGGTCTGACGGGCTGTTGGTTCCGGCGCGCGGACGTACCTGAGGAGGCCATGCCAGTACAGGTGGGGCATCACGTCCGCCTTCATGTGGTACATGGTCCTCCTCTCCTTGGCCTGGTTGATGGGGAACGTCTCCAGGGGCTGGCCGTCGTAGTCGAACTCCGCCAGGATCACCGTGTTGTAGCTGGTGACTAACGGGCAGGAAGTGTAGCCGTCGTACTGAGAACAGGAAGGTGCCGGTGAGATGCTGCCGGTGGCTCCGGCCCACAGGGGGCAGTATGACGCCGACGTGCTCACCTTGGTGTCGGGACTCTCGTCCTTCAGAACTTTTCTCATGGTTCTGGTCAAAATGGCCGACTGCGCAGCTGAAAGCGGAAACAAGGTCTTTATTTGGAATTAAACAGGGTTTAAGGAACCCGGTGCATGTTGGGGGGGGAGGGGGTCAGCGGCCCGCTCTTCATAGACAGAATCCACCTGGAGCTGGCCAGTGGACTTTCACCTGAACGAGCCACATATGAGTGGACTGCAGCGGCCTCGCTGTTTGCGTGTTTGCAGAAGGAAAGAAAGCACACTATCAAGGAAATTGGAAGGGCGTTGGAGAAAGGGATTGTTTATGCTGCTGACTAATTCAGCGGAACAAACCTTCTGCGGGTTTGTTCCGCTGTACCACTTCACGTCCCGGTTATCATTGCACGTCCCTGTTTTACGGGTTTCTTCTTGGTTTTATTGACGGGTTATAAAAGCCGACTCCTTCCCGAGGTTCATCCTGGACGCCCAGGGTGGTGTCCACGGGTGGAGGTCAGGTCCGATCACGGTTCGCCAGTGACGGGCGGGAGGAAACACAGTGAGAGGTTCTGTATGGAGCTGTGGTTTCCTCTACTGGGGGAGGGAGGCGAGCCGAGGCTTACCTCGGGACTGGGGCAGGGGCAGGGACTGGGTGGGGCCGGACTTTTATAGTCTTGTGTACGTGGACGATTTCGCAACTTGGATTTCCGCCTTTCATAACAAGCAGCAGAAAACCCGACAGACCCCCCCCCCCAACGCAGCGGTTGCTCACCCACTGCGGCGGCAGTCTTGGACGTGGGCAGGTTGGTGCAGTCTCCGATCCCGAATACGTTGGGGTACCTGGTGTGCTGCAGGGTGTCCCTGCTGACGTCCAGCCAGCCGGCTCCGTCGGCCAGTGGGCTGCATTTCACCACGGGGTTGGGGCCCATCGGCGGGGTGACGTGCAGCATTTCGTACTGCGGGGGAAGAGCATTGTCACGCCGCCCCCGAGTTTAATTTCATAGGAGTTAGACGTTTACCTCCACCACTGTGGTCTCCCCCGGTTTGTCCAGGTTCTCGAACACGGCCTCCTGCCGGTCGGCTCGGACCTCGATCAGGTTCTGCCTGAGGTTCACCGTGAGGTCGCGTTCCTTCACGATGTCCCACAGAGAGTCAGCGTACTTCTTGATCCCGAAGAGGACGGGCTGTGGTGTGTTGTAAATGATGTTGGCCTTTTCTCTCTTCCCCGTCTTGAACAGGAACATAAGAGTCCGCGGTTAAAAGCAAGAGACGCCCAGGAGGTTCTCTGGCGCGAGACCTGAGTACCTTCCGGAGGAAGGCGTCGGTGAGGTACATGATCTTCTGAGGGGCACCGGCACACTTGATGGGAGTGTTTGGGAAGGTGAAGACGGCGTTGCCCTCTCTGAAGCTCTGCAGGGCCTCCCAGGTTTTCTCCACGGTCTGAACTGAGAAGTTGGACCCGATCTTCGGGTGCTGGAAGCCCTCGGGGAGCCCCTTAATCTGCGGGTGGACCAGGAGGGGGCTGCTTCAACGGGACCGCCGCCAAAAGGCAGCGGTCTGGAAAGCCGGGCGGGTCCTCACCTTCTCGTAGTGGAGCTGGATGCCCAGCGCCACGATCAAATACTCATAGGATATCTGGACACACGAGATTAGAAGCCGTCACCTGAGGATCCCCGCCACTAACCCTGCGGCCGGCCGGCCGGCCCAGAGCAGACCTACCTCCGTCCCGTCCTCGGTGCGGACCGTGTTGGCGTCGGGGTTTATCTCCTGGACCCGGGCCTTCACCAGCTTCACCCCGGACGGCATGACACTTCCTGTGGGGCGGCCCGACGAGGACAGCGGCTTGGCGCCGGCGCCGACCAGTGTCCACAAGGGCTGGTAGTAGTGCATCTGACACCGGTTTGAGACGGGATACAAACTCACATCGGGGAGACGGATCATATAAGGGCTGGGGACGTTTAGTAAGTGTGTGTGTGTGTGAGTGAGATAAGAGTGTGAATCTATTTCACTGTAACAGAGAGCAAACGCCTAGAAGTGGACACCCCCGACACACACTTGCCTCGCTGGGCTCCACGATAGCCACGCTGTCGGCCCCCAGCATCCTCTTCATCCGGGCACTCATCGCCACCCCCCCGCTGCCCCCCCCCAGCACCAGCACCTTGTGGTGTTGCTTGGCGGCGGCGGCGGCGGCGGCTCGGCAGCCGGTGTGCAGCCTGCAGGTGGCGGCGGCGGCGACGGATGGCCATCGCCTCAGACGACCCAGTGACGTCATGGCCCGGGGGGGAGGGGGGGGGGGCAACGAGCGGAGGGACCCGCTGTGGGCGTCACGCAGGATCCGTGCGCGCTGGAGATACGGTGAGATCTTGATAGATCTAGACCAGGATGGAATTTAAAAAAAAAAAAAGTCACTTTCGGTGACTTCACGGGACGTGACGTAACGTGACATGACGTGACGTGAGGTCCACCTGTCACCCGGATCGATTAATAATCCCCTGAGCCGCAGACCCCTGACCCGGACCTGGACCTGGACTTGACCCCCCGGGTCCTACCTGCTCGCTCCTCCGGTTCTCTTGCTCCTCAGTAGGACGTCAGAGCTTCAACAAGACGGAAAACTCCTGCTCAGTGTGCGTGTGCGTGTGCGTAGGTCTTATGTAACCCTTCCCCCCACCCACCCACTCCCAGCTTCCACCCGGAACCCCCACTGACCAATCAGAAGCTCGTCAGCTTTCTTTCTCAACTTCGGAAGTAACGTCGATGACGCCATAAACTGCGTGGGAAATTACAGGCGCTCATCCATTGATCATATTGATAAGAATCGATATCTTTCTCCCGCAGCGGCTCGTCTCTGCGTCACGCACATCGGAAGCTGAAAAACAACACAAGGAGGAAGTTGTGGGGTCATGACCCCCAGCTGCACATATTGACGAGAGGTATTTTCAGGAAGTATGCAGGAGCTCTAGCTGATTACAAAATAACCGTTATTACACAGATTTTACAGTGTAATAACAAGCTGGGGGTTCATGAAGGCAGTAACAAACAGGTGAAAGAACACTGGAGAACAGAGGAGGATCAGCAGGTCCAGACATGTCCCCACCCTGTTTTTCCAGGAGCTTCCCGCCACAGCTCCAATGCGGGTCCACCGCCAGGACCTGCTGGAGCAGAGGGTTCAGGGATTCTGGTGCAAACCAACCCTGACCCAGTGTGTATTTGTGTTTGTGTGTCCAGTGTTTACCAGTTGGTGGTGATCAGGTGGAGTTTTTGTTGTTTTGTGGACGGCACCGCCCCCCCCCCCAGCCTCCCCCCCAGCTACAACTTTGTTATCCTATGTCTATTTTCTGCAGGAGGTCTACAGCTTTCAAGTTATTCATTGATGTCCATCTTTGTTTAACTTATTTTGAAAAACCGTGACCTTTGCGACTTCCAGACCAACAGCAGCTGGGAGGGAAGTTTAATTTTTTTGTCCCCGATAGACCGGCTCTGCCGCGCCCCCTCTGGACCGAAGGACTCGGGCAGCTGGGTCCTCCGGTCTCCAGCCTGCCGCTCCTGCAGGAGCACCTCTGCTCTCTGACGCCATGTTGGAGCTTCAATTTATTTCCTTGACTGCATATCCCGAGGGTACAGGAGATCTCCAGTGGAAGAGCTCAGAGGACCGTTTGACTTAAAAACGCCTTTATTTGTGTAAGAAAGCCTTCATGTAGAAAAGAAATGTAATTTGAGGTTCAGAAAATCACATCCGAACCCATTCTTTGTGTTCCCTCCCCTGGTTGGCTCTGCAGCCTCATTTCTCCAGTAAAATGACGGCGCCCCCTCCTGGCTTGGACACAAACAGACTCTGCTTCTCTGCCGCTGCCCGTTTGGGGTCGGGGAGGTAGTAGGCGTCCCTCACCGCCCGCAGGAAAGACTCAACCTTCTCGGCGGGAACCATGGAGACGGCACAGCCGCCCCAGCCCGCCCCGGTGAGCCGGGAGCCCAACGCGCCCGCCTTCCTGTAACCATGGAAACAATACCCATCAGACACGATCGGATACAGCGGCGACTTCCGGCGTCCTACTCACAGGCAGGCGTCCACCAGCCGGTCCAGGTCGGGGCAGCTGCACTCGTACAGATCCCTGCAGCTGGCGTGGCTCTGGTTCATCAGCTCCCCCAGCAGCTGCAGCGCCGCCGGAGGACTGGACTGGCACACCTCCTGGAAGCGCAGCACCCGCGCAGCCTCGCTGTAGACGTGCTTGGCCCGCTGGTGTAGCTTGAAATGAGTGACTGGGGGGGAGGAGGAGAACACTTGGACTAGTTCCAGAGCTGACCCCTGACTTTAAATCCAAGATGTCTCCTCACATGCACGTTTACATCTCGAGCTTGAGATCTTTGAACTTGAAGGAGACGCTCACCGTGCTGTGTGTTGGCGCTCAGCAGCTCAGTCGAAAACTGCTGCGAGCTGATTCCCAGGGCCTGGCAGATCTCCTCCCTGCTATACGGCTCCACGTGCAGGACCTCCTCCACCAGAGCCAGCATCTCCTCCAGGGACGCCTGCAGCTCCACCTGAACCTGCGCCAGCTTGACCGCACCGGACGGGTCCAGACCTCGCGCCCGGGCCAGCATCTGAGCAGACACCGGGGACAACATTCTTGTAGGGACTTGGGCAGCTAAGACATCTCAGAGCTCCGGTCAGAAGTTTGAGGATGAGGAGGTGAGGTCTGGAGGTACCTTGGTGGCGATCCGACACTCCACCACACGGATGTTGAAGTGCGAGGACGCCGCCTTGTTCATCTCCACGCAGCAGTTGGAAATGACAAACACGGCACCGTCGGGAAGTTTGACGTCGGTGGCCCTCAGCGGCTGGAACTGGATCAGCTTGGCCTGCGGGGAGTGTGGGCTTGATACATCGCGGAAAAAGACTCCCTCAGGCCGATGCCATTGACTGGATCTGGAACGTCCTTCTCAACCTCCCGTTCCACCAAGTAATTCATCCATTCACCCTCTCCCACTGACCTCCCAGAAAACTTACAGTTCCCCGCTCTGCCAGGAAAGAGATGGACTGGTCCATGCCTCCGCCCTCCGTACCAATGTAGCGCTCGGATTTGGCACAAATCTCTGCCAGGTCAATCTGAAGGAGCGGCAAGAAGAACCAGAGCCCGAGTCGGTCAGAACAGACGACAACGGAGGATTTCGTCTCTGCTCGGCTCAGAAAGCTGGATTCACCTTGGAGAGGACCTTCTTATTGGCCTCCGTGGTCAGCAGCCCCGCACAGCAAACCAGGGCGCTGGAGCTGGACAGGCCGGAGCTGGGCGGGATGTTGCCGTCCACCAGGCAGGACATCCCCGACAATCGGCCGATCCCAAAACGCTCCTGTGGCCGACGCAGAGGTCAGGATGTCAGATGTCGGGCTTGACGGGAAGGACGCGCACAGACTGAAGACGGGTCCTACCTGGATACCTTTAACGCCGCACAGGAAGTAGTAATGCCAGCGTGGATCGTCACGGTCGATGGCGATGTCCTCCGAGCACGACACAGCGACATCACTGCAGAGCAGCGAGTCCCTCTGAAGACAGGTGACGTCAGGCGACGTCACCTGGAGAAAGTGCCTTGGTCTTACCTGTACTGGGGGTTTGTGTTGGCTAGCAGGATCTGCCCCGAGTCCTTCACCGAGACGGCGGCCAAGATGTTCTGCTCGATGGCCATAGGAAGCACCGCGTAACCGCAGTAATCGATGTGCTCCCCTGGTGCACCAACAAGAGGACAACAAGGGCTCGTGAAGACAGAGCAAAGTCAAACATCTGCTATGTAACATCCCTCAATATATGTGTATATATATATATATACACACACACACACATTAATTGATTATATATACGTCAATAAATGCACATATATCCGTATATATGCATTGTATGTGATGACTTATTTTCGCAAATTGATGTTTTTCCTCCCATTAATAATTAAAATATGAGGCATGACGACGCAGTGGTTCGCACTTGCAACTGGTCCAGGATAGGCCCCGCCCCTCGTCCAAGCCCCGCCCCCAACCCTGACTGCAGCATAATAGTGAATGAATTTTATCCGGCCTGCCAAACTATTTTCTTTGAATATTTTATGAAGTACTTTCAATCAGTATGAATTTAGAAACTCCTTAGTTTCTTATTTTGTTTAATTTTGTATGAATGATTACATAGAAAATAATGTTGGTACATTTATATGATAATTCACGATTTTACAGTTGAAATAAAATGCCAAAAAGTTGAAATTGCAATTACCATTTTGTTCAATTCACATGATACATAGTTGGCCAGCGCATTAATATTAAATTAGAAATGTAGCCCGTCAGACAAAATAATTGCTCACCCCCCATGTGGATCCTCCTCTCTCTCACCAACAAACTTCATATCGTCTCTCAAGACATCCTCTCTAGACCTCCAATTCCAGCATCCGTCTACCATTATAGTCATTGTACATGACCCAACCATTTCTGACCTTCTGTCCAAAACATCTAACATGATGGACTCATTCCTGATCCTATCCATCCTGGAGGAGAACCTCAGCATCTTCATCTCTGCGACCTCCAGCTCCGCCTCCTGCAGAGCCATGCTTCCAAAACTTTCTAACAGACACATATAACACATTGTATTTGTTTTGCTCGTCCAGGTGAGTTACCTATAAGGTTGACCCTCCCGGGCGCAGACGCGTAGAAGCTCGGAGCCTCTCCGTACCTGCTCTCAAAGGCGCTTCGCAACTTTCGGAGTCTGCAGAAAAAAACGTAAGCTCGGTCACCGTGTGACAGTGGGCCCTCTTGGTCCCCACGCCGCTACTCACCGCTCCCCGGTGGCCGGCATCCTGGGGGGATTAGCGTCCATCTCCGTCCCGAGCCGCTGCAGAAAGCGCCCCTTCGCTGCAAAGCCCGGCCGCGATCAGCTGACGGTCACGCCGGGAGATCCCGGAAGTCCAAGTGCGAATACGAGGTCAGGTGACCGACCGTTTACTGCGCATGCGCAGAATTCAACCGGAGCCGGACCTGCTGCAGGCGGAGCCCGGAAGTGACAGCAAACAAATCAAAACAAGGGGAACGCGTTGAGGTCACCCTTAAATATTGAAGATAATATTTGAACATTTTGTGAAGGCAATATTGAAACTACTATTTATGTATTTTTCTCATGCGAAAATCACCAAAAGTGATTAAAGTTTCTGAAGATGATACAAAAAAAGAGATGAACTCTGTGTCAATGCTATTTTAGGTCTGGACAAGTTCTTCATACACAAAAACAGAATGCAAAAATGTTCCTCGCAATTTTACCTTATTCAAAAACGATTTTGAGTGATCTTTTGAAGTCTTTAAAACTTATGGAAAAATCCAAAAACCAAAAAATATATTATTATATTCATCTAGATCCACTGAGTTAAATACATATTGCATTTCTCTTGCCTTTTTTATTTCTTATTTGTTTATCTATTGTTATTATTTTTGGTTTCTAATATAGTATTTATTTTTCCTCTCTATTTCTAAAATTAAACATTTCTCACAGGCCTTTAATCTTGTTTAATCTTGCAGTTAAATTATTGTATACAAAATGATTGCCCTTATGTTTCCCCATGCCTGTTAATGTCATTAATATTCGATTGTATTTAGCCATTTTTGTTTATTCATGTGTTTTGTCTGTTTATTCTTTCATACAGTTCAATAAAAAAAAAGTTCAATAAAGATTAAAAAAAATGAGGCTACGCTTCAATATTAAAGATAATATTGTACATTTTGTGAAGACAATATTGAAACCACAGACCATGTATTTTTCTCATGCGAAAAATACAAAAATGGATTCAAGTCTCAAGAGATGATTGAACAAAAGAGATGAACTCTGTGTCGATGTTATTTTAGGTCTGGACAAGTTCTTCATACACTATAAAAATGTACCATAAGCATACCAAATATACCATTCCCCTTGCCAGTTTTTTTTTTCTCAAATTTCACATTTCTCACAGGCCCTAACTCTTGTGTACTCTGTTAATCAGGCCTGTTAAATGTCATCCATGTATGACTGAATCTAGCCATGTTAACTTGTTCATATGTTTTCTTTGTTTATATTTTATAAGTTCAATAAAGATTTAAAAATAAATAAGGGGAAAGCGTGTGAAAATGAAATGTATTATGGCGGAATTCATTTTTTGAGCAGACTTACCTCCTTTGAGTTTTATGATGCATAATATAATTCAAGTTAGTTTTAAGGGACATCTTTAAGTTTCAATGTAACCTTAAATGATCTTTATTTTGGTGTGTAAAAACATAAAGGAACATGTTTTTATTTATTTTTTTGATGTGACCTCAAAAGAATTTCTGACTAATCAAAAGTTTGTTATTTTACCTTTGTTTATTGCTACATTGTCTCCAAGCTCTTTAAACATTTGACGATGCGCAATGTCTATCTGAAAAAAACAACACAAAGTTGTTCCATGTTGTTTTGGTATTTTGAAGATGTTTCCTGTGGGGCCAGGGCCAGCGTACAGACAGTATGTACCTCGAAATATGGATTAGATTGATCTCGATTTGGGAACTTTGCTTTTTTCTTTAAACGAGAGTAAAGCATTTAAAATTACAAATTAATTATCAGCCATATTTTCGTTCCAATGTGCAATATTGTTGTAATAAGCTTTTAGAAATGGGATCATTTTTCAGAAAACACAGATAGTTCTGGGGAATTCCTACACATCACAATCTTCTTGTTCTGGCTCCTCCCTTCAGGGGTCAGCCCAGCATCTTCCTCCATTCAAACCTATTTCTGTATCCTGTTCACATCACAATGTCTTATCAAAAACAAATAAGTTATTTAGGAATTATCTAAAATAACCAATGTCTTTAAATGAGATGGGTTGAGTGAGTACTACATTGCTTTGGACCAAGTCCCGAGGACAGCGAGGACGAGAGTATCTAGACTCAATGGTCTTGAGCAGTGGTCCCCGATCCCCGGTTCCCATACCCGTACCGGTCCGTGGATCATTTGGTACCGGTCTGCAAAGAAATTCTTTCTTGGCACAAATTGTGTTTTTTTTCAATAGACCCTTCGGATATTATTTTGAAAAACGTTTCCACCTTACTGTTGCACTTCATGTTGTAATTGCCTAATATAAAGTGTAATTGTCTTATTCAGCTTAAATACTGTGAATTGAGAAAAGTTTTAATTATTTGAACTCCCGCACCTCTAACCGGTCGGCGGACACATTTTCATGCATAAAACTGGTCCCCGGTACAAAAAAGGTTGGTGACTGGTCTTGAGGATCAAATAGGACTACATTACCCAGGATCAACAGCGGACCGAGGGGGTTAAAGGACTACATTACCCACAATCAATCGGGCCCTGGTTACCATGGGGACAGTGTTAGCTTCACAGTTCCGCCGTTGAAGAGCGCGGTGAAAAGGTCACATAAAGCCGCTATTAATTCGTCTATTATGGACTCGGGGCTTATTTAGAGTGGATTGGGGGTTTCCTACCGTGAGCGGACGGGCTGACACGATGCTCCACGGCTCCCGGGGCCGCCGGCAACATCCGCGGTCGTTTGGCGCTGCGGAGGCGCGCGTCTTTTCAAAGTGGGCGAGTCCCCCGTTCTTAAAGCGGACGAGCATGCTAGTCGCCCCGCTGCTCAGGGTTTAGCCTCCGTGTTGTGAAGTGAAGGGTTCGGCCGAATCAAAACAAAAGTGGGGTAACTTTTAAAAGGTTCCGGGCCCGTTTGCCGTGGTTGGGAAGAATCAGGCGAGAGGCTTTCAAACTGCGCCGACGTGTTTATGCTGCTCTAGTCTGCGCAGGCTTATGCTAGCTAGTGTGTTAACAAGCTAGCCTGAATGTACTGTAATGGCCGGATAAGGAAGCCTTATCTCAGAGGCGCTAGTCTTCTAAATCTGCCCCGTTTCCCCGCCGGAGGTATGATCTCTCTTCATTTGTGTTGCCAGCTGACGTTATTTGCGAGGCTGGTTTCAAAATTTAAAGTTGACTGCGTTAAAAAGCACACCCTCCCCCTACTCCCTGTCGCGTATTTATGTTTTTGCAGCCCATCCTGCACCACCATGTCCATCGACTTTGACAGTGCTGCTCTTCAAACCCAGCAGGATGAAGAAGAGGAATACGATCAAGAGGACTATGCTAGAGAGCAAGAGGTACAAAGCGCGTTGCATTTGCATTGTCAATGGGCTGGGGTCGTGACCCAAACTGGTTCTCAAGAAACTTTTTAGTCTCACTTGGGTAATAGAGTTGTTTTTCCCTCCACATGTCACTGTTATTTTTGTCAACTATGAGTATTTAAAACACTGACATGCAAAACATCATTCCTTCCACCTATAATTTATCGTAGATCTTTTCAAGCTTTTGAGCTTGACATTTGATTGAACAGAGAATTAATTGGTTAAAAATTGTAAGCACCACCTACCTACTTCACCCGGAAACCAGCACGGTGTGTTGCAGCTCACGCCCCTGATCTGCTGTACTATGAACCTGGGTTATTTTTGGCTCCGGAAAAACATCCACCCAAGTGTGTCGTAGAGAAACCAGCCCAGCCATGTAGATTATCTACTCTCACCCGGCCCAGATTTTCTTTGTCTTGGTCTGGGGAGCCCATTTTTACTTGAACAGACCATGAGCGCAGAAGCGTTTGCCGAGTTCCTTGGCTTTTTGGTGGCCCGTGACAACCAGAAGAATTAAACTTTGGAGGAACAGTAATGGTGAATGAGATTGTCAAGGGAGCGGCTCACATCAGGCCGGTCAAGTGGAGCACGTTTGCTGTCAGTCGCTGGAATGTTTCTGCTCCAGTTAACTTTGCTATATGTTTTGCCTAAACAATAGAGTTCTTTTTGAGCAAAACACTGGGGCTGTAGGGAGTCGAGAGCGTGCGCATTTGGCTGTTTCACATGATGGAAGACCTCCCTGTGGAAATATTACACTGCGGTGTCGCAAAGAAGCTCCGTGGCCAAAGAAGTGCTCTTTTTTTTTTAATGCACCTTGAATAAATGTGCAAGTTGGATAGCATGGGTCCCTTGGCTCAGGACACAGTGGAGGATCTGAGGCATATTCAACAGGCCTTATGGGAAGTAAGTTCGAATATACCGGTCAGTGTGTTGCTGGTATAAAGGAGAATTACCTTGATTAAGAATAGATTTTTTGGATCCAATGCACACAGTGCTGTCTGTACCGGAAGAATGCCACACGAAACACACCGGCACATATTCTCAAAGAAATGTTTGAGAACCACCAACCATGTTTACTTGCTTACATCGTGCTGTATTCACTCCGCTTTTCATATATGGTACGATGAACTCTGTTGTGTGGCCGCTTTAAACGTGTGCGTTTCCTTCCATTATCATTTTGTTGCAGAGCAGCCCCGGTGACTCACGGCCATGTGTTATTTTCCTCTACAGCTCCACAAACTGCTGACAGACCTGCCGGATGACATGCTGGAGGACAGCAGAGACTCATCCTCCCCAGACCTGGACGACTCCACTTGCAGCAATAAAAATCCAGACGGCAGGTGTGTTCCCGTCGACCCGCCGGCAAACCGATGTAATTCAGAATCACGAGGAAGTCGTAGCATCCTCATGCTTCTTTGCTGCTCCCGCTTAGTCCGATCACCACGTGGACCCAGAAATGGTCAGATCTTCCAAGGCAAACCTCCCATGAGCAGGTGAGCCTGGTCTCACTGGAAAAGTCATTTATGAGTTTTACGATTTAATAACCAAGAAACAAACTTCTATTAACCACTGCCAATTCCTCCCTGAAGAACTATGATGCTGACTATGATCCCAACCCTGACGAGTTCTCCTATGGTAACGGAGAGGTTCAGGTCAACGGGCAACTCCATCACCACCACGTTCAGCCAGCGCCCCACGCCTGGGACCAGCGGTCACCCGACCGCCGCTTCACCCACGGCGGTGTCGGAGTGGAAGAAAATGCGAAGACCCCCGACTTCTCCACAGAGGAACCCTACGATCCGGAAAGACGGGATTGCGATGATGACCGGGAGCAGTGCAGCCCCAGGAATCACCTCCAGGTCTGTCTGCCTTCAAATGCTATGTTTGTGTTGACAATGATTCGCGACCCGTTCAGTTCTTTTTAATTGTAATCATACGGTGTGCCATCCCATCGTATTTCACTCGACGTTTATGTTAACTTTCCAACCTGCTAACACCCGTCTGTGCGCGTCTTGTCACTCGGCAGCCTGCGGGTTGTGCAGCCTGCGGGTTACCGTGAGTCTAAGAATTATTCTCCAGTTTAGCCGCAAAGCTTTGCTGAATGTCCAGTGAGGGACCTCAGTGTTGTGTTCATCCCAATCCGCAGTGCGGGGATCAGTACCAGGCCAGCTACAACCCCCACCGGCCGGCTCATCACGCGTTCTACTCACAGGCTGCGACCCAAGACCAGCACTTTGACCATCTACAGAGGGATTTCCTGGACTCCACACAGCGTGGGTGCTAGAATGACACTGATTGGCCGATCCGCCTGTAAAACACGGCGTGGTTTTCAGGGTGGTCGACGTGCAATCAAGATCAGCAGACACCCTGCCGTCTGCGGTCCGTCTCCCTCATTAGAATGGCGTGTCCATTACGGCTGCCGACGGAGAGGGCGCATTCGCTGGAGGAGAAGCAGAGCTCGTGGTGATATTCATGCTCTCGTTTCATTCCTTCTGAATAAAATGTTCTGTCGAGCGGCGATGACATCTCTGAAAACGTGGTGCCGTGAAACCTGCGTGCACTTGAAAGTGACTAACGAGCAAAAGCTCCTCACCCTCAGTTGCCGTGGTTACGGTTTTTATTATTCAGCTTAGGGGGGTGGAATTTATGTGAAGTGTCAGAATGAGGAAAGTCAGTTGTCGCTGACTGAAAATGCTGAGCAGATTTAAGCGGCGCCTCAGATAACCTCAGATCATTGAGGTTTAGAAGTGGCTTTTTAGTCCAAACAAATCACTGTAACCCTAGGCGACCTGGGCTCCTTATCCTAAACAAGCCAGAATGCCAGAATGACTTGGCTGGCAATAGGACTGGGTTGAAATCAAATATTTACACACCATCCAAGAGGTGAGTCATTGATATGCTTTAATTGTGCTGTGTTTCAGAAACCGTGGAAAAGGAGCAGCTCGCTCAGCTGCAGATCCTGAACAAGGCCCAGAAAAGGCAAATTGAGGACCTGGAGCAAAAACTAGAGGACTCGAGGCGAACAGTGAGATACCTCGAGCACCAGTTCGCCATTACCAAAGGTACTTTTTAGAAGACGCCTTGGAAATTGGAGTAGAAAATGTGAAGTGATTTTTCTCATTCGTACGCAAAGCTGCCCCCCTGCGGTGGAAAACCAGTACTGCGGCGTCTGCTCGCAGTGGCCAGTGTGTTTTTATGATTTCAACAACCCAAAGGATAGAATGTTCCCTTCGACCGCAGATGAAAAGGACGGTTTGGCGGCGAGTCTCAAGGAATCACGTCGGCTGGTGGAGGATGCCAAGAGCCGGGAGGTGAAAATGCAAAGCAAACTGAAGGCCGTGGAGCAGCAGATGCAAGCCCTGAATGAGAGGGACAAGGAGGTGACTTCTCTTCCCACATTTGTGACGCACAATGAAAGCTGGTAACAGTGTGGTGTCAGTCTTGAGACAAACTGGTATCTGAAAAGAACGACGGGACTGCTTTCAGAACACAGCAAAGCAGAGGGTGGCCGAGGCGGCGGTGGACACCATGAAGCAGCAGATGCTGGACCTGTGTCGCTCAGACACTCTGAGCCGGTGCCGCGAGCAGCACGACAGGGACCTGGCCGTCTTGAAGGAGCAGCACGGGGCGGCTCTGCTGGCCGTGCAGCAGAAGCTGGACTCTGCCTCTCACACTCTGAACGACCAGGTGTGTGTCCGACCGTGTAGACTGTCTGCTTCTCCAGCTTTTCTCAGCGGTTATTCTTCTTTGTAATACAGCAGAACCTTGATTTAGGAGTTGAATTGGCTCCGTGACAGAGCTCATAACCCAATTTGATCGTATAGCAGACCCTTGCAACTTCGCGGTTCGGCTTTCGCACCCTCGCTACTTGGCGGATTTGAACTTTTTTTGTCATGATGCCATGTTCTAGCCGAGGAAGAAAAAAACCTAACAAATATAGTTAAATTGAACTTATTTTATAAATGAAATAAAAATCAGATCTCACAAGCTAAACAGAGTTACCCAGCTACCATCGTACCACGCTCATTGGGAATATCATTGGCTGAGTAGATCCGTACTTGTACGCAATTGGCTGATTGAGCATGTCATTCCGTTTCTCATGTTGATTGGTTCATGGAGAGAAGCAGCTGATCTACTTGGAGGTTCAATATCCTGGTTCCCCTTTGCTGCCGTTGGCATAAGCGTGAATACTGTCCACTTTGTGCTATTTAGTTTGTGAAAGTGTCTTTCATTTTATTGCGATACTCCGCGCTCCAAGATGCTTCCTAAACGCCCAGCATCCACCCAAAAGTCCGGGATAGACCCCAAGCCTCGCAGGAAAATGCTGACTATTGCCGAAAAGAAATTCCATTTTTCGTGGCCGGTCTTGGAATGTAACTCCCGTGAAAAGTGAGCGTCCACAGTTTGTCAATTCCAATGAATTGAAACACTGAAACCTGTTCTAGCCCTCTGGTTTGGTTAGGTGCTTTTATTTAGAAAATGTACTTTATAAATAATCAATAATGTGTACTGTAAATAAGCAGAGGTGTAAAAGATGGGGAGAAGGTGGTGGCAGCAGCTGAGATGGGCCGAGGGAGTTGGAGTTGTTTTGGGAGTTTTTCGTTTGGTGCTCTCTCCTTAGCTTACCGGCTACATCCTTAATGCTACAATGCTATGCTAAATGTAACTTTGCTCCACTTCTCACAGAAAAGTGTCTCTGTCGCCGTATCTCCCACACAAGGACTTCTCCGTCTGTTCACGGACAAGTCCACGACAAGCACACCTCGCCGGTGTTTATCCATGAATGTCTCTGGGCCTGCTAGCAGCGGTTGGTCTTCTGAACCCGAGGTTGTGAGCTAACGGTGCGACCCGGCCGCTTTCAGACGGACGTGCTGGTGAGGCTTCGGGAGCAGGTGAAGCAGCTGGAGCGCCAGAGAGAGGAGGATCAGCTGGAGAGGGCCCGGGTCGTCAACGGCCTCGCCCAGCGATTGGAGGAGAGCCAGCAGCAGTGCGCCAAGCTGCTGCAGACAAGTGAGCCACCACGCCGTGGTCTTCAGAAGTCCTTATGTCCCTCCGCTGATCCGCCTCGCTCCCCTCCAGGTTCGGTCCAGGACATGAGCCAGATACAAATCAGACTGCAGCAGGCTGAATCTGCCAAGGCTCTAAGTGACGACATGAACAAAGTCCTCCAGGTCTGGCCCTCGGGTTCTTCTAACTTAACACGATCACCCTTCGGCGGCCTTCATCGTTTCTTTGCGTATTTGCTTGTCCGTGCAGGAGGATCTGTCGGATCTGAAGGAGCAGATCACTCTGTACGAATCTGCTGTCAAGCACGGCATAATGTCGTTGGACGTGAGCAGCGACTGGGAGAACCACCTGTCAGAATCCTGCATGGATCTGGGATTGAAGAAGAGCGTCTGGAAAAACGGCGGCATTCCCAGGTCCGAACCGGATACGGGACGGTCCCTCCGGCCCTCTCGGCTCCGGAACGTCACTCACTACAAACGTTTCGCTGTCATTGGTCGTTCTTCACTGCTGCTCCTCCGTGTCCTGCCGCTCAGTGTTGCCCTTGCTGACCCGACGGACTCCGAGCCGTCAAGGGACGAGGCCCTGCGCCTCCTTCGTGCGGAGATGCAGCGCTGCTTGGGAAACCTGAAGGGGAAGCGGCAGAAGATCAGTCGTCTTCAGGAGGAACTTCACCAAAGTCAAGCCCAAGTCAGCGAGCTGCAGGCCCAGCTAGATGAATCCAGGCTCCGCTCAGTGGTGAGAAGGCCTTCACAAGCCTCGTGGACGTCACACCCTCTGTTGACTTTGTCAAGACTTCTGTTGACACGGTCAGATGTTCATCAAACATCTTCACCCGCAGGTCAGAGAGACCAGCCAGACCGGAGAAGTTCAGGAAGAACTATTGAGACTGCAGGAAGAAAAAAAATGCCTGCAGGAACAAGCTGAGGTATGCTCTTCTCATGCCCTTACACCAAAACGGATGTAACTATTGACCTTTTTGTCTGTAATTGGCTTGTTCTTGTCCAACTGTTCTGCCTCCAGGCGCTGGAAAAGAAGATGAAGGAGCTGAAGCAGAATGAGGAGAAGGTTCGGGCTGCTAACTTGGAGCTATGCACCAAGATGAGAGAGATGATCCAGGAGGTGGACCAGGAGAAGCAGGAGGCCGCTGAGCGGTAAGGTTCTTTTGCTGAGAGCCATTGGGTTATTGCCTGGTTTTTCCTTTTACTGGGAAAAAAAGAAATCACAGACGAGCAAGTTCAAAGATCTAGCAAGTGTCTGGCTCGAGTTTGGCTCCGGGAAGTAGCCTCCTCCAGGGCAACCTTCTGGTTGTGCATTCGCACAGGAAATAGGGATCTTGAAATAGGGACCTTAAGCTCCATGACCGTGGACCATCAGATGGCTTGAAGTGTTTTTGTCTTCGCTCGTGTGAAGAACACCATTAGCTGTTAGCTAACTCCACACTTGTTCTGGTCCAAGATGTAGATATCCCCTCTGCGGAATAGCAGGAGATGGTTCTAGGCGCTGAGAGTTCCTCTGCTGTGTGAAACACCCTTGCTCCCACGAAGGTTGTAGGACCTGCAGAAGGTTGCTGTAGATTCAACCTGTTGGTTTGAATGCGTTTTGAATAGTGAGCCGCTGCTCAATTACGCGTCTTCGTGGACAGCCGGCGTCCGGGACGACTCACGCTTCAGGTTTGTGTTTCCTGACAAAGAGCCGAGCGGATCCACCAGCAGCACCGGGACGACCTGGTGAGCAGAGTGAGGACGGAGCTGATGCTGGAGCACGGCAGCCAGGTGGAGCAGCTGGCTGCCCGGCACGAGCAGGATGTCCAGCGGCTGAGGTGAGTCCTGACGCGGCCTTCCGACAGGTTGCGGAGAGCATCCGCGACAGACTCAGAGCGGGGATCTGTAACTCGCAGGGCCCGTCTTTCGGAGGCCGACGACAAGATCCTGGCCGTGCAGGAATGCTACATCTCCGTGTGCAAGGAGAAGGACCTGCTGGAAGAAAGCATACGGAGCAGGGAGAAGGAAGAAGCTCTGATGGAAGAAAACAAGGTTTGGAGTCCTACTGAGTTTTCTGTTCATTGCTTTGTTCACACCTTACCGGCTCTTGTTCTCCTAAAAAGGTGAAGAACAGAGCTCAGGAGGAGGAACTGAGGGCCGAGCTGGAGGCCCAGCATCGGGCCTCCATATGCCAGCTGCAGGCTCTCTGGACTAAAGACAAGGAGGAGGCGATCCAGCAGCAGGTCAGATCTCACTTAGCCTCAGCTGAGGCTGCTTGGAACCAGGAACGACAGCAGGTACGGGTTCCGGTCATTGCTCCTCAGCACGCCGGTTTCACCGCGCCTGAGGTTTTGCGTCTATTCCCCGCAGATGGAGAAGACCTGGACCCAGAGGCTGGAGGAGGCCGGCAAGGTGAGACAGACCAAAATGGCCGAGAGCAGCAGCCAGACGGACGGGCCGGAGGCGAACGGCGGGACGGTCACCGCCCGGGAGCTGGACGCCAAGCTGCTCGCCCAGAAACAGCTGCTGCAGCTGGAGGCCGACAGGGTCAGGCGGAAGGCCGTGGAGGACGCCAGGAAACGGGTCCAGGTCGAGATACACGAGAAACATCTGGAGGAGATTGCCAAGCAGGTCAGCCACAGCAGAACAGCCAAAGCAGAACATCTGCAGGATGGTGTGATACTGGAGTTTTCACCTAGGGGGAATAGAGTTAGAATGGCAGCAGGTGGAGCTATAGATCTCAGATGACCGGCTCTGATCCATCCTCGCCGTAACGATCGAGACGCAGGTCGCCTTTAGACCGATGCATGCCGTCCATTCGCACCGGCTACCAGAAAACTCCAGCAAGCTAGCGAGGGGCCCCACTATCCTCCGGTTCATTTCTTTACTCTAAACTGCGTGTTCAAAGTGTATTTGTTAGTAAGCCGTTGCTGCTCTGAAAACACAGACATGGAGATGCACAAAGAGCTGTCAAGTGGGTTTCGTGTTTCATTTTCTTACCGTACACAAACGGTGCAGCTTCAGCTATGCGATTTGGAAAAGGCGCGAGAGAAACTCTCTAAAGTACGCACCATATATCTATGAAGACATAGATGTTTTGCATTTCCACAGAGGGCATTTAGAAGCAGTCTGCAGCCTGGGTTATCAGGCAGATGAGGAGGAAACACTGCGGCCGTGTCTATGGTCGAAGACAGGATAAAGAAAGAGGCAGTGAACGAACACAGAGAGACCGCCAGCGGTAAACATGGTGACTGTGTTGCAGGTGGAAGGCGCGCTGAGCCGGGCATACAGCCGCTGGCTGGAGGATCTGACCTCGCTGCCAGAGTATCAAGCTGCCCTCCAGAAGGAGAAGCAGGAGTGGGAAGATCTCCAGAAGAAAGACACGGAGCGGCGGGTACGAGGAGCTCTGTTGACTGCAATCGTGTTTCCGGTCTGCTTTTATTTGACAGAGATCATCTCTCTGAACGTGTCAGGCGGCCCAGGCCCCGAGGGCGGTGGAGGAGCAGCGTCACGGAGAGGGGCGGCCTTCCGGAGCCGAGAGGCTGGAGGAGCTCCAAGAGGAAGTGGCAAACCTCCAGAGCCGGTTGGAGCGAGTGAGGAGAGAGCAGGAGGCGCTGCTGAAGGCCGAGCTGGCCGGAGCCAAAGCCGCTTGGAACCGAGACAAGCTGCAGGAGATCTCCATGATGCAGGCCCGCGGCGAGCAGCTCCACCAAAGCGAGCTGCAGGAGCAGCGTGAGAAGATGGAGGAGGTGTTGCTGCGGGCCCGGGAGGACGCCGAGCTCCAGAGGAAGGAGCTGCTCCTGCAGACGGAGGCCAAGCTGCAGCAGAGCCTGACGGCCAGAGAAGAGGAGCGGGCGGAGAAGATGGAGGCCCAGAGACGCCAGATGAAGATAGATTTCCTGGCGGAGCTTCAGGCCGGGTTGGCGGACGTCCAAGCACAGCTCCTCAAGGATCCAAAGATGAGGAGCGGCGAGGAGCAGAGGAGTATGATAACGCGCCTCCTGCACACCTCCTGCAAAGACCTGGTCCAGCGGGCCGTGTCCCAGGCCAGGAGCGAGTGGAAGAAGGTGGGTGGGACTCTTCTCGCACCGCGTCCAACGCTCACCGTGTTTTTGTTGAATCCAGCAAGATTACAAATTTGGATTTAGCGGCTACCGCCGGTGACCCGGCTCAGAAGATCAGCTCTACTTATCCGTCGGGATCTTTACCACCACTCATTGTATTCTGTTTGTGACCCAGATCGGCGAGGAGAAGCTGAGCCTCGTATTAAAAGAAACCCAGGAGCTGCACCAAAGAGAAATCCTGAAGTTCCAAAGTAGGGCGCGCCTCTCCGTCGCTGTCAGTTCAGGTCTCTGACCACCTCCGCTCAGATCGTCTCATGGAAGCTGAATCCCCGCAGGCTCATGGGCCGAGAGGGAGCAGCATCCCTGCAGGAAGGAGTGCTCGGAGACTGCGGCCAGGCTGCACAAGAAGAACCAGGAGCTGAGGAGAAACTTGGAGAAGGCCTGCCGTCAGCTCCAACACAGCGTGCGTGAACATAAGGCTGAGATCCTGAACCTCAAAGGTCTGCCCGATATTTGAAACCTTCTGTCAGGAGCAGACTGGCGGGTCTGGCTTCATGTGATGACGCCCTGTCTGACCACAGGCAAGCAGGAGAAGAGACTCCAGAAGGCAACGGTAGAACATCTGCAGCAGCTGGAGGAGGCCAAGGCCAAACTCAGGGACTCCTCGGGGTTAGTGTTCTCATCTCTACCTCCACATAAATCCACATATCCTCTTGAGTTCCTGAGTTCTCAGGCCTCGCATCTCACGTCTTAAGTCTCCGAGCAAACGGAGCTCATCATGAGCTGCTCGGCTCCAGATTTGATGGATTTGATGGATTTGATTGGACGTTCTAATACGTTTCTATAGTAACCATCTCTTCGTGCCGGGAGGTTTTAAGCTGCTGGAAAAGACTTGAGTGCAGTGGTTTCTTCTTTGTCTTCCAGGACCTCCCGTCAGGACCAGTGTCTCATGGAGATGAAGGAGCAGTACGAGACCACGGTGGAGAAGATCAGAGGTTAGGGTCGGATGGATGGATGGATGGATGCGATGCGATGTTAAAGCTTTGGAACCGTGATGTGTCCGACGCCTTGAATGATAAGAACGCAAAGCATTTATTTGTAGATCATGAGGAATGAAACACATCTAAGTCCTAGTTCCTTTTCCGCTGTTTCTGACGTCCTCTCTGTGCGGCAGGAGACATGCTGCGCTACATCCAGGAGAGCCGGGAACGAGCGGCGGAGATGATCCGCAAGGAGGTGCTGAGGGAGAGGCAGGACACCGCCAGGAAGATGCGGCACCACTTCCTGACCTGCCTGCAGGAGTTGCTGGAGGACCGGGGGGACGAGACGGGGCAAGAGGCTTCTGACTACCCTCGCCTCTGCCGCTGGTGGCCTCCTAGCCGTGCTGATCTTTCTCTTCTTCTACAGGGCTGAGAGGAAAATCCTGACCGTGGCGAGCAAACTGGCATCCATGGCTAAAGTGCTGGACACGCCGGGAAAAAGCCAATCCGGGGGTTCGGGTGAGCCATGCCGCTCGGAGCTGGCCGGCCGGGTCTGTCTCCCCCCGAGCCCCGCCGTGCTGAAGCGGGGGAAGGCCGATCCGGCCGTGGAGGCGCCAGCGCCGGACCGGCCGTTTGACTCGGCGCCTGCCGGCGCAGGTACTCCAGCCCCTGCGGGGCGAACATCAACCACCGCACCGAGAGGCAAACGTCCAAGTCAGACAGCAGGCACGGGGCCTCGAGCCGCCAGCCACCTTCAGCGACTGGCCTCTGCGTCCGACCCGGCCGCCAGGCCCAAGAACGCACCGGAACTTCCCAATAGGGAGGAGAAGCTTCCCGACTGGAGCCGAAGCAGCAGCGACTCGGACTTCGGCTTCACGTTTCCCTGCCCGTCCTCCTCGGGGAGGAAGGTTGAACCCGTGAAGCCCTTCTCCGCCTCCGCCGCCAACCTCGGAGGCTTGGGCCGCCTCAGCCCGGACACCTCCGACATCACCGTCTACAACGAGATCTCCCGGGCGACGCCTCGGCCCCTCCTGGCCTCCTCACTCCCCAAGGCGGGGCTGAGCGTCCGCAGAGAGCCACCCTCCGGCTCTGAGGGCCGCCGGCCGCTCAGCCATTCCTCTAGGACGCTTTTCTCTGAGCTCAGGCAGAAGCGGCAAGATGTCGGCTCCCACAGTCCCTTCGACCAGAACCCCTGACCTGACCAGGACCCCGAGGCGCTTAGCTTTGCTCGAAAGCTGGTGGAAGCTGTCAGCGTGATCCCTGGGGTTCCGGTGAAGGCGGCGGCTCCCCATCCAGAGGTCACGTAGGGCCCGGCCTTCACCGAGAGCAGCGAGGAGCAGGGGAACCACGGCTTTGGCAGAACGGGATGTGACCGGTCGGTCGGCGCTGCAGCAGAGGCGCTGGATGGTCGGACGATCGGCCCCATTTGGACCGCCTTGTGATTTTTATTTCTATTTTTATAATGTAACACATCGGCTGTGCAAAGGTCACGATTGTTTTACATGCCGCTCCTATTTAATTTTAATAAATATATTTGTTTTGGTCGCAGAGTCAGAGGTTCATGTGTCAGAGGGGTGGAGCTCCGAACTCCGACCCCCTGAAAGTCCTGGTTCAGAAGGAACTACCAGCTGGATCTCATTAAATGGAAATCCTCTAAAATATGTTTTCTGATTTGGCAGTGCAACAATTCCACGCACCTGCCAAGGAACCCAGACATCAAGTACATACCTGTTTGCAGATGACAACATGACCTCTGTGAGATGTTTGCAGTCAATTTTCATGTGCCAGCTGACGAACATCTCCAGCTCACTTCCTTCATCCAACAAACAAACAAACCTCAGTGTGTTTTTCTATGGGTGTTTGCAGATGACACTGATCTCCTGGGAGAGCCGGGAGCAGGTGGATGACCATCTAGAGAGGAGGTGGTACGCTCTGGAAAGGAGAGGAATGAAGGTCAGCCGCAGCAAAACGGCATACATGTGTGATCGAGAGGAACCTGGATGGAGTGGAGATGGAGAAGGTGGAGGAGTTTTAAGTGCTTAGGGCGGAGAAGTGAACGGGTGGAGAAGAGTTGGCCAGAATGAAAGGGAAGGTGGAGATGAAGATGTGGAAACTCTTTGGGAGTGAGCGAGACGGAGGATTAGGAAGGAGTCCATCAGCGGGACAGCACATGGTGGATGTTCTGAAGATAAGGATAGAAAAGGTAGACTGAGATGGTTGGGTCAAGCACAGAGGGGGGATGGTGAGGTTGGAGCTGCCAGGCAGAAGGTCTAGAAGACCAGAGAGATTTATGGATATTATGATTTGGTATTAGTCTCCTGTGGAGACTCCTGGAGGGCGCAGCCAGGAGAAGAAGTGTGTTAGAATCTGATAATTTCAAACTCTGCAGCTAAACGCTCCGCCTCTGAGTAGAGTGAAGAAAATTCATGGAGATCCAAAGCAAACAGGCCACCAGCTGTGGTTCAGAGGTCTTCTCCGAACGGTTCTCACAATGATTGACTTCCCTCTCGCCCCCATAAGGTGCTCCTCCTCCTCCTTCTTCTGCACCTCCTTCGTCGTTCTGCGCTCCAGTTGCGCAGCTCTGGCCCTCAGTCGTGTGAGAGCTCCGGGACCATGCTGCTTTGGCTGCTCTGGCTGCTCTGGCTGCCGCTGGCCGCCGTGCTCCTCTTCCTGTACCGCCGTCCCTACCTCCTGCAGGATGCCCGCTTCTTCCTCACCCGGCTGCGGCTGACGCGCACCTTTCTTGACTACAACCAGCGCAACTTCACGGTCCTGGACCGCTTCTTGGAGACCGTGGAGAGCCGACCGAACAAGGCGTTCCTACGCTTCGTGGACCAGACCTTCACGTACCGGGACGCGGACGAGCTGAGCAGCCGGGCGGCCCGGGTTCTCCTGCAGAGCGGGCGGGTCCGTGAAGGCGACACGGTGGCCCTGTTCCTCAGAAACGAGCCCATGTTCCTGTGGCTGTGGCTGGGCCTGGTGAAGATCGGCTGCTCTGCGGCTTTGCTCAACTGCAACATCAGGTCCAGGTCGCTGCTGCACTGCTTCGACCGCAGCGGCGCCAGGACCCTGGTGGTCGGAGAAGGTGGGCCGACTGTCGATCTCGACCGGGGTTCCGACGTCCGGTTTCTGATTTGCTTGTGAGATGACCAGAAGGTAGTGAGGTCCTGCGTGGAAAGTTGGGAAAGTCTTCTGTACTGTGCTGAGAAGTCCACGCACACGGTGGCGCAATACCACTGACGACCGCAAGGTGGTGGTGTTGGAGCAGTTTTTAGAGGAGCAGCCGGTAGATTTATGTTTGTCGACAAACACCTTCTGTGGGAGATGAATTTTGTGGTTGATATTGTGACTAATCGGGGAAATACAGTCACACCTCGACTGAGGAGGGGAACTGGCTCTGTCAGTTTGCCCGTTCGACAAATTAGATTAAATTTCTCATTAAGGTGAATTGAAACGCCGGTAATCTGTTCCAGACCCCCGGTTTTGTTTTGTTTTATCAAATAAGAAATATGTCCTTTTTAAAAGTAATAATGCATAGAAAAAGACACTATTAAAAACAAAATGGTTTTACAAAGTGTATTCACCAAGATGGTTGGAACTTAGCTTAGTGGCTACACACTTCATGCTATAATGCTACGCTAAATGTAATGTCCTCTGTAAAAGCATCAAATTGTCCCCGACCTATTTTGAATGGCTCTTCAGAGACCTCGTTCATTGACATCCCACCACACCGAATCCCTGTAAATGTCTCCCACCTTCTCACAGACAATGCTCTCCATCACTATATCTCACCAACAATGACTTCTCCATCTCCTAGCTCAAATCTGGGCTCATATCACAATGCAAAAAATGAACCAGGCAAGGAAAAAAAAGAAGCTAACACGCGAGTTGATGCACTGGGCAGTCAAGGTTCCACTGACCAGGAACTGCCATCGGTCATCCGCTTCTCTCATCGGTCCTACAAATGAAAAGAATTCTCCAGCCACCATCTTGCCTCATATCCCTTTTGTCCGTTTTCTCTCTTTCTACCCCGAACTGGTCGAGGCAGAAAGCTGCCTACATTGAGCCGGGATCTGTCAAAGGCTGAAGGTGGTTGGTACCAAGTGCTCGCTCCCGGTGGAACATTGGGTTTCTTAAGGAGTGTGCTCCAGACCTGCTCTGCAAGGAAAGTTTCATCAGAAATTCTGTTCTGTGATTTGGTGCAACTGCTAACTTGACTTGTTTGACATGCAGAGTTTTGGCAGAATGGCAGACAAAACCATTCCAATGCAGGAAACGGGTGGAGAAACGAGGGCAGGGACATCTAGGATATCCAGATCAATTTTCACAGAGCGATGTTCTTGCGGACTCTGGGTTAAAACCCCAGTTGATATTTTCGACCTACCGGTTGCTAGGCTACGAGCTTTGCAAAGACTTTGACACCCTGCTACTGTGCTACGATGAGGGCGTTAGATGTTTCTCCTCATTTCCACCGTCCTCCCTCGCTTCGTTGTCGGAGAGCTGGAGCAGTGTGACGGATCATTCCAGTAGCTGAGAAGATGATACCACAGCTCACCGGTTCTTCTAGTTTTCAACAATTTAACCGTCTGTAACCTGATGTGTCGTATTCAGCCTGCCCTCTTGTAGCACCCCTGGTGGTCACTACTCGGAACAGACCTTGTACTTCAGCTGGGTACTTTCTTGCTACTCCACTCCCCAGGCACATGTCGTCCCCTCTACTCCTTACCATTCGATTCTTTGGTGATTACCATCTCCCAAAAGAGTAGTTGATTTAGTGAGGTCCTCTGAGGCTGTGACGGCGATGGTGCTCTCATGTAGAGGGCGACAAAAAAACAAAGTATCTCCTGAAGCCATTCATAGGATCCTGAATCTACTTCCAATCTGCTGTCAGTGTCCCTAGATCCCTGCCGTGACTGTTGTCTTGTGTGCCCAGATCTCCAGGACGCGGTGATGGAAGTCCTGCCGACTCTCCTGGAGCAGCAGGTCATGGTCTTCGCCCTGACCGACAGCAGCCAGACGCCGTCTCTGCACAGCTTCATGGATAAAATGAGCCTGGTCTCCTCTGAGCCTCTGCCACGGGCTCACAGGTCACACCTGACCCTGCAGAGTCCAGCAGTCTATGTCTACACCTCAGGGACTACAGGTGCACTGCATGGGTTTGTGGCACTCCGGATCCTGCAGAACCCTGGAGGAACCCTTTAACCTCACCCTTGTCTCTTCAACAGGTCTCCCAAAGGCGGCCCCCATCAGTCATGGCAAACTCTGGCGCATGTCATTTTTTCACCTCCAAGTTGGGGTGAGGAGCGATGACGTGATATACATCACCCTCCCCTTGTACCACAGTGCCGGCTTCATCGGAGTCACCGGGTCCATCCAGAGGGGTATGTGCTCCTCCAGTACCTTCATCTTGCCTGCTGAGTAACCGTTTGTCACGACCGGACAAGCAGCTGGTCCATCCCGCAACAGCCAACCACTTGTAGATTCAAGTAGACGTCAACTCCACTCTTGTCGGCCATAACGTAACAACAGAGATGAAACTGTGGGGTGTACCTGCAGTCTGTTTGTCGTAGTCATTGAGGGTACCCTAACGGATCTGATCTTTTAGGACTCTATTGTCAGCTTTTTCACTTCCTTCAAGCCTTCAGAAGCGTCTCTTGTGGCATCAGAACATGAGAGTACCGTGGTACATTCTGGGAGGGCCAGGAGAACATGTTCCCCAGTACCTCCTCTCTGTCTGCAGGGATCACCGTGGTTCTGAGGAGTAAGTTTTCTGCCTCTCAGTTCTGGGACGACTGCAGGAAGTACGATGTCACCGTCATCCAGTACATCGGCGAAATCATGCGTTACCTCTGCAGCACGCCGAAGGTACCGAAGGAAGCCCCTCGCTTGGCTGTTGTAAAAGGTCACCAGAGAGGAGGGCTTTGCAGAGTCTTCTCGTGTCTCCGCTGACAGAAACCCAATGACCGGAGCCACCGGGTCCGCCTGGCTCTGGGCAATGGCATCCGGCCAGATGTCTGGAGGGAGTTCCTCCAGCGCTTCGGAAACATCCAGATCAAGGAGTTCTATGGCGCCACAGAAGGGAACATGGTTCTCATCAACTACGTCGGACGGATCGGGGCTGTCGGGAGGGCCGGCTTCCTCTGCAGGGTAAAGGTCTGCGCGGGAGTCCAGGCGGGGTCTTTCGAGGTGTAAACTAGGAATGTCTGCACGTCTGTCTTGCAGATGTCCTCCCCTCATGTGGTCATCAGGTTTGATGTGGACAAAGGAGAACCGGTGAGGGACTCGTCCGGACTCTGCATTGAGGTCGCCAGAGGTGAGTGGGGGCCGGAGCTGCCGATCACAGACAAGACGCCCTCTGCTACTAGGCGTT
The DNA here is from genome assembly GCF_037954325.1 of Fistularia commersonii. NCBI lineage: Eukaryota > Metazoa > Chordata > Actinopteri > Syngnathiformes > Fistulariidae > Fistularia > Fistularia commersonii. The sequence goes on from NC_141300.1 coordinate 1,723,245, forward strand.
ACACAGCTTGGCTACATTTAGGATCAGTTAGCTTAGCTTCCAGAAGATCAAACTAAAATCCGGGATGTGTCCCATCGTGCTCCTCACAGGGAACGCTGTAGGTCTATTGACAGGTGTCAAGAGCCCACCTGCAGGTGACTGTCAGGGTTAAGCCCCGCCTCTTTGATAGGAGTTGTAGAGGAGGCAGGAGGCCTCAGATCATTCTGAAGACCAGAACTGGTGCATACCGACAAGAACCCGAAGAGGAGGGAGACATGAGTGAAGAACCAACTGGTAACGTTGGCTCTTCCGTGTTCTCTCTGCCTCCAGTCCCAAAACACTCGGGAGGTTCCTTGATGACCGAATTATCTGCAGGTGTTAATGAGAGGCTTCGCGGTTGGACAATTGACGGCCGACTGGGCGGGTTAAGCCCCGCCCCCGTGGGCGCTGTAGATGATAAAGGATGGTCCTCATTTGTACTTGAGTTCCACCAGAGGGTCTGGAGTTTTCTGAACGGTCCTCCCTGTCCCCAGGTGAGCCCGGGCTCCTGGTGTCCGAGATCTCTGCCAGGACGCCGTTCTCCGGTTACGCCGGCGACCTGGAGCAGACGGAGAAGAAGAAGCTGCACGACGTCCTGAGGAAGGGCGACGTTTACTTCAACACCGGAGACCTGATGCTGTTGGACGAGGAGGACTTCATTTACTTTCACGACCGCGTGGGAGACACCTTCAGGTCCGGGTCTCCTGCTTCTTCCGGACCGGGACGGGATGCTCTCGGGCTCGGCAGTCCGACGTCGCCTTTGGGCAATGTTCCCTCTGATTTTTCATATGTTTGGGGCATACAGACAACCTCGCTGAGCACACTGAGGACCACTGTGAGCAACATTAGATGTGCACGCTGTGGCCACACATCAGTATCACAACTGGGATCGTAGCTTCCATTTAGTCCATATTTTTCCATCATAAAACTCGCTAACTACTTTAGCTTCACTGCATGTTTTGCATAGCAGACCTTTCTCACTCAAAAAAGAAAAAAATCTCACCCAGTTTCACAGTTGGTTCTTCTATTTGCAGATACTCCAACACAGCAAAATGGTCCAAAAAAATGTAATATATCTAATTCATTTGCAGTGCGCTCATTAAAAGATAGGTTTTCTTGTGCGCTGAGAGTGCGCAATGACGCAGTTGCGCAGCTTAGAGGGAACATTGCTTTCGGTGACGTGAGGCGTTTTCTAATCCCGCGCCTTCCCGTCCCTCTCTGACCCTCCGCAGGTGGAAAGGTGAGAACGTGGCGACCACGGAGGTGGCCGGCGTGCTCACGCTGGTGGACTGCATCTCCGAGGCCAACGTGTACGGCGTCCGGGTGCCAGGTAAGCTGCTCTGGTTTCCGGGGGAATGTCCTTGGATGCCGCCTCCACCTCGGAGTCTTTCACCGACGAGGCTTTGGAAAGGCAAAGGCCCGGCAGGCAGACCTGATGTCGTAGCTCCTGGTCCTCCTGAACATTCAATGAGCCAGTGGTCACCTGAAGGTTCTCGGTGTTCTGGAGAATTATCTGCAGCGCTGATGTCTTCCAGGCCATGAAGGGCGAGCGGGGATGGCGGCCGTGACGGTGACGGCGGGCCAGACTTTCAACTCGGCGTCCATCTTCTCGCACGTGCGGAGCTTCCTGCCGTCGTACGCCCGCCCGCGCTTCTTCCGCATTCAGGTTCGCCGCTGCCGCCGCCTTGCATGCGAGAAGGATGAACACCGGCGAATCCTGTGTTGCGATTGGTTGCAGGGGTCACTGGAGGTCACCGGCACCTTCAAGCATTTAAAGGGGAAGCTGGTGGAGGACGGCTTCGACCCGGACGTGGTGAAGGACCCCGTCTACTTCCTGGATGAAGAGCAGAAGGACTACGTCCCGCTGACGGCGGATGTTTTCCGTGCCATCGCTTCTGGGAGAATCAAAATCTAAAACGGTGAGTTTGCCGTTGGAATGCGTGATCTTCAGAGTTTCTCGCTGGGTTTGGCGCCTCAAGTCAACAATCTAGTCTTCATCTACAGCCCTGGAAGGAGCGCTATCCCGTCCAGGAGACCTTCTGGCTCGGCGACTCCAGATCCTCGGATGGTCCTGGACCAGGAGCGGACCGGACGGGTCTCTGCGCACCGAGATGTTTCAGACAAAATCAATAAAACTGAAGCCAGAAGATGTGGTTATTCTTGAGCTGCTTCAAACGTTCAAACATTTGATTATTTCTTTAATTGATTTCTGAAAATGTATTATTTTTATCTGTTCAAAATAGTTTTATGATGATGATGCTTAAATAATTATTTGTAATGTTTTTAATTTAAAAAATGTAAATGTATGTAGTATTGAATTAATCACATAATAGTTGTATGGAAATGTTAGGACTTTAAAGATGAAGTTAAAATACTTTTAGAGAACATTTAATGACAGGCAGATGGGCATGGCGGAGGTTGGCGTTCCTGTCCAACCAGTTTGGGATATTTGAATCATAACACTGATTATTTTTACCATCCAGCATATTAGTGTTGATTTTTAATATATTTTTAAAAATACATAATAATCATAACTTCGGCAATTAGATCACTATTAATAATTGATATGTAGTTATGTATTAGAATGTATTTTATTAATTACTAGTTTTTATTTAGAATTATTTTCTCTTGATATAAAAAAAAAAAACCGTTTTTGTATTTTTACACTCCCTCCTTCTCCGCGGGGTCACTGAGTTCAGAAAGAGAGGCTCTGGTTCTTTGAATCTCAAGAGTGTTTTCTGGATTCAACGACCGAGTGTGTGTGTGTGTGATAGCCGCGCCCCTCGTGGAAACGCCCCCGCCGGCCCACTCGGGGCTCCGCCGCCCGGGGTTGCCAGGTCCAGGGACCGGGTCGGATTTTAGCAGAATCGGAGGGGGAGAAGCTGATGGAATGTGGAAGTGAAAGGACCGAGGAGGGAAATGAAAATATAAAATATTTATAAGTCGATATTTATATACTTCTTTGTGCAATCTAATGTATGGTTAGTATCGTTTTTATTGCTTACAAATATATTTCCCATTCTACAATAATATAAAATATCTGTTGCTAAAATATATTTGAGTCATATTTTTCATAATTTTCATCCCTCTATATTTATCTTTTAATACTATATTCAAAATAGTTTTGGCTATATTTTGCATGCAGATCTTTAGATCAAATTGTGGCATTATTCTGAAAAATTGAGGAGATTATATAAAATTAAAGATTTAAACATTTATTGAAAACATAATAAAAATGTTGTCCTTAAATATTGTCATTATTTTAATATTAAAATAATTTCCATTCTACAATAATATCATAAAAGATTAACTATCTGTTTTTCATGATAGTATTAGATAACGCTGTCCTAATTGTTAACCTATAGATTGCTTACAAGAAAAATCACACACACACACACACACACACACACACACACACATATATATATATATATATATATATATATATATATATATATATATATATATATATATATATATACACATTTACAATATTTTTGGTTATATTCTGCATACCAAAGACAAATTAAACGTAGAATTTAGCAGGAAGAAAAATCATGTTATGAAAATAATGATTTAGAATGTCAAAATAGACGTATTATTCATTTTATTGTGATGATAACCCCTTATTTTAATCAATTTCCCATTCTATGATATCAGAAAATAAATATATTTCGCTCAAAATGATAATACAATACCATTTTCCGTTATCAAAATCATATATATATATATATATATATATATATATATATATATATATATATATATATAAACAATACATTTTTGGTTATATTTTGCATGCTGATAGGAACAGCAAAGTTTATTCCGATTCTGACCAATAATTATATTATTATTAATGCTGCAAACTTATTGTTGCAAATAATGATCATTATGTTTTCCTAATTTTTATCTTCATATTGCTATCGAATATGTGATATGATATGTGATGTGATATATACACATATATATATATATATATATATATATACATACATTTATAGACACACACATGCACACACACACACATATATGTATACACTTACATATATATATTACATCGTGTTACTATTTTCTACATATAGAAAATTAAATTATAGAATTACTTCAGAAAAATTAAAAGATGATATAAAATTTGTGAAAAATAAATCTTTTTCAACACAGACATAAATAAATCTAGCGACAACAGAATCAATAAAAAATACTTATCTTTGTACGTGTCCATTTAGTCCAATATAATATTTTTATTATATACAATATATATGATTTGATTTGATTACAAATTTTGAATACGAAATAAAATCATGCAATCAAATAAAATGAATGAAAATGTTATGGAGTTAAAAAAATACATTGCAACAATTCTGACATATATTAAACTATAATCACAACAACAGCAACAGTAATGGGTATATGACTGCAAAATAGCAAGTATTACTTTTTTTTTCTATTATTACTTTCTAAATTATTTTTTCATCATCTATGTTTATATATGTTAATACAAATTAATTCACCCTCTTTTGCGGTGGCTGCTCTCAAAAAAAATGGGCCACACGATTTCCCTTCAAAAATACAAACACGCGGAATAATAATTCAAAAATAGACGTCAGTGTGAGATAGCCTTTCAATTTTTTGGAAAAATCCGAAAGTAAAAAATGTAAAAGGTATTAGAAATATGCAGACTCGTGGATTTTTGACATCAATTTCCAAAAGCCAAAAAATACTGTCCACGAACTCCAGCGGTGTGATCCGCGTCTCCTCCGCCCACCTGGCAACCCGCCGCCGTAAGAATGCTGCAGCTCGCAGGCGTATGAACTTTGTCACAAATTTCCAGGAGAGCCCGCGGAAAGCGGCGGACCCCCGAAGTTCCTCCGGACCCCCCGGCGCCCCCCCCCCCCCGCTCGAGCAGAACCCCAACATGTCCGTGTGGCTGACGGTCCTAGCGGGACTGGCCGTCCTGTCCCTGTCGTGGACTTTCTCCAAGTTCTTGTTCTCGCCGTACCTGCTGGCGGACTGCGTGTACATCCTGCGCAGCGTGGCTCTCGGGCTCCGGCTCGCCCGCTACAAAAAGTCCGGGACTTTCTACAGCCTCCTGGACCGGTTCTTGGACGTGGCGCGGTCGAACCCAGACAAGACCTTCCTGCACTTCGAGGGCCGGAGGTTCTCCTACGCGGAGGTGGACCGGCGCAGCAGCAGGGTGGCCCGCGTCCTGCAGGAGGAGGCCCGACTCCGGGAGGGCGACCCGGTGGCCCTGTTTCTGGGCAACGGGCCCGCCTTCGTGTGGACCTGGATCGGCCTGGCCAAGCTGGGGTGCCCCGCCGCGCTCCTCAACTTCAACATCCGGGCAGGCGGCCTGTTGCACTGCTTCTCCTGTTGCGGGGCCAAGGTCCTCATCATGTCCGAAGGTACGGTGTTTGTGTGTGTGTGTGTGTGTGTGTGTGTGTGTGTGTGTGTGTGTGCTGGGCAAAGTCCAACAGCTTTGTTGTCCACATGTGAAGTGGTTTTTCTTCTAATCCGTTGAAAACTGGTGGCACTGAAGTTAAAAAAGCCAGATCTGTGGAGGTTCTCCGTCCTCCAGGTCAACATCTGGTTGATAGGAACTTGTTGATAGGATTAGGAACCACTTTAATAAGAACCACCATATAACACACACACACACACACACACACTCACATACACACATTAAGGTTCCTGTTTTTTCCATTCCCAAAGAGCAGCGTGCAGGTCGGAGCATCTCAGCGCTGGCCAAGGAGGTCCAGGAGGTCACAGGCTTTCCACTGAAACACATTTTCTCATTTATCGTTCCTTTTCCAGATTTTTATCGTGATTTATTTTTCAGTCCTATTCAAACTCAATTTACTGTCATTTTATCATATAATAATTATTTACAATCATTTAATTTTTTACTTTTTTCAGTGGTTAATTTCAGTGGATTCGAGTTAAATAAGTTTCAGTGCAGACGAGTAATATATACACACACACACACACACACACACACGCGCACACTCACTTCATGTATGTGATGTGTCCTGTTGATCTCTTTTAACCCTAGTAGTGAACTTTTCCGCCTCACCGGGTCAGAGGTTGACTCACAACTCTGATCCTCGACAATCAGGTTACAAACAAACACACTGATGACATCATCACACACACTGATGACGTTATTGCAACACATGGATGATTTCATCACAACCGACTGATGACGCCATCACAACACATTGGTGACGTCATAACAGACTGATGACAATCACAAAATACTGATGACATCATCACCACACACGATGATGTCATCCCAACACACTGGTGACACTGTCATAGCACACTGGTGACAATCACAACACACCGATGACAACATCACAACTCATTGATGACACCATCAAAAGACATTGGTGACATCATCACAACACACTGATGACACCACCAGATCACACTGACAACATAATCACATCACATTGATGATACCATCACAACACATTGATGACATCATCACAACACACCAATGACATCACAACAAACTGGTGACGTCATCAACACAAACTAGTGATGTCATCACAACACACTGACAACATCATCACAGCACACTGACATCATCATAGCACTTTTTGAACAAACACGCGCACACACACACACACACACACACACACACACACACTCTTTCCATCCAGATGAAGAACCGATCAACAAATCCTCCGCTCTCCTGTTGATTTTTTTGAATTGAGTATTATATAAATGTGTGTGTGGGCATGTGCGCATTCCATCATTCCCAGAGCATGTTTTGTAGATTTAGAAGAGGGAACTCTGCGTGTGTGTGTGTGTGTAGGGTGGGGTTCAGTTGGAGAATAAAACAGGGATTGTTTGAATCAGAGCAGCAGGTCCAGCCTGCAGCGCCTCCTCCCGCCTGCAGGGGCCGGAACAGAGGAAGTGGAGGAGGCATCCATCTGCAGAACTTCTGCTTCCTCAAACACCTCCTACTCCAGCAGATACCGGCTTTGTAAAACCTGCTGGAAAAGCCGAAGATGTCCACGTCCAACGGGTCGTGCAGCCAGCAGAACATCCGCCCCTCTGTGTGTGTGTTTATGGTAACCCGACCCCTCCTGGTCTGGTCTCTGTACTCCCGTTTTGGCACCGGAGTCTCACGGGTCTGAGGAGCACCACGTGCTTGGAGCTCCTGCCAGATGTCGGGTTGCTCAATATAGGCCAATGTTCAACGTTGCATAACAGACAGTGTGCGTGTGTGTGCGTGTTTAGAGCTGCAGGAGGCCGTGCAGGAGATCCTGCCCACGCTGAGGGAGCAGGGCATCAGAGTGTTTGTCCTGTCGGAGACATCCGCCGTCCAGGATGTGGTGTCCCTGTGCGATAAGCTGGAGAAGGTCTCGGACCAGCCGCTGCCGAGGGAGCTTCGGGCCAACGTCACCATCAAGAGCACGGCCCTCTACATCTACACCTCAGGAACCACAGGTATGAGCGGGTCCCGCCCGGGGAACCCCCTCACGTCCGGTCAGATGGTCTGTAGTTTGGGTGCCGCGGTTCTCTCCACGTTCTCCTGGAGGGTTCCCAAGGAGACCCTGTGGTTGTCTCGCCCCGTGTGCCTTGAAGGTCTCCCCAAAGCGGCGGTGGTCACCCACGAGAGGGTCTGGGCCGCCTCCTTCATCCAGGCGGCGTGCGGCATCACGGCCGAGGACGTCTTCTACATCAACCTGCCCCTCTACCACAGCGCCGGCTTCCTGATCGGCCTGGCGGGGGCCATCGAGCGCGGTGAGCTAGGCATCGCTCAGCCTCGCCGTCACCGCTCGGCGAGGCTGATTGACGCCGTGCTGCTCCTCAGGGATGACCGTGGTGTTGAGGAGGAAGTTCTCCGCCTCGCAGTTCTGGGACGACTGCAGGAAGCACGATGTGACGGTGATGCAGTACATCGGGGAGACCATGCGCTACCTCTGCAACACCACCCCGGTGAGACGGCGCCCCCTCTCGCTCGCGGTGTCAGGTCTCCTGTCCTGAAGCGGAGCTGGTCTCCTCCTTCAGAGAGACGGCGAGAAGGAGCACCGCGTGAGGATCGCCATCGGGAACGGCGTCCGGGCCGAGGTCTGGTCCGAGTTCCTGCGGCGCTTCGGTCGGATCAAGGTGCACGAGTTGTACGCCGCCACCGAGGGGAACATCGGTTTCATCAACTACACCGCCAAGATCGGCGCCGTCGGGCGAGTCAACCCCGTCCACAGGGTGGGTGGAGGGACCTTCTGGCCCTCATCCCGGTCCACGTGAGGGTCCTTCCCACGGGTTCTCCGTAGAGTTGACCGGCAGCTGCGTGTCCTCCTCGCAGATGTTCTTCCCCTACACGCTGATCAAGTTTGACATCGAGAAGGAGGAACCGGTCAGAACCTCAGAGGGTCTCTGCATCGAGGTTCCCAGAGGTGGGTCCGGATCCAGACCGGCGAGAAACCTTCGCCGGCGGCTCTGACCTCCTCTTCTTCTTCTTCTGCCAGGGGAGACGGGCCTCCTGGTGGGACGGGTCACCCAGAGGTCGCCCTTCATCGGTTACGCCGGGAACCAGCAGCAGACGGAGAAGAAGAGGCTCCGCGATGTCCTGAGGAAGGGCGACCTCTACTTCAACACCGGGGATCTTCTGCGCTTCGACCAGGACAACTTTGTGTACTTTCAGGATCGAGTCGGAGACACTTTCAGGTGGGCCTCCATCCAACGCCCGCTGTTCAGGAAGTGCTTCTGTGACCCTGCTGGAGGTCCAAATTCCACCTTGATTCAGGAGGCTCCCCAGAACCTTCTGGCCGGTTAAAGTCTAAGCTACTGGTTTGGCACCGGAGAAAGGTGCTGAGAAGTTAAAGACTAGAAATGATCATCCAGAACCTGCTTCTGCTTGGAAGACTGAAGAGAAGATCTGGGGGACGGTCGTCGCACCCGTCGCTCACCGGCACTGACCTCTGGGTTCTCCTGCAGGTGGAAGGGGGAGAACGTGGCCACCTCGGAAGTCGCGGACGTTCTCACGGCTGTTCCCTGCATTCTGGAGGCCAACGTGTACGGTGTGAAGGTAGAAGGTGAGGACGTGTGGAACCGGGATGGGGTGAAGAAGCGGCAGGCGTGGCGTTGATGGGCACGTGCGCGTGTCCACTAGGTCACGAGGGCCGCGTCGGAATGGCCGCCGTCACACTGAGGGAAGGCGAGGACTTCGACGCCGCCGACGTCTGCGAGCGGGTGACCTCCTACCTGCCGTCCTACGCGCGCCCACGCTTCATCAGGATTCAGGTGAGGGCGGTGGAGCCGCAGGAGCGCCATCGGTGCAGGAGTGCACGTCGTAACCGCTTTCCTGTCGTGTCACACGCCTCGCAGGCGTGCCTGGAGATGACAGGGACCTTCAAGATGAAGAAGGTGAAGCTGGTGGAGGAGGGCTTCCACCCCGCGCTCGTCCGGGACCCCATCTACTTCCTGGAACCCAAGACACAGACGTATGTTCCCCTGACAGAGGACACTTACAGGGCAGTCAGCCGCGGAGAGATCAAACTCTAACACACACACACACACACACACTTTACATCCCCCCTGAAAATGAAGCCATTTCCAATCAGTGTGATTACAGAGGTTTAGTTCACCTTTCTCACACACACACACACAACTACTGACACATCCACATCACACAAACTGCTATGGATCCCATCCACACACACACACACACACACACTACCTCGCCCCTGAAAATGAAGCCATTTCCAATCAGTGTCTTTACAGAGGTTTAGTTCACCCTTCACACACGCACACACACAGCTACTAACACATTCACATTACACAAACTGCTATGGATCCCCTTCACTCTCTCTCTCTCACACACACACACACACACTTTACCTCCCTTATGAAAAGGAAGCCATTTCCAATCAGTGTGTTTACAGAGCTTTAGTTCACTAATCTCAGGGACAGAATGACGTCACCTCACTTTTATTTCAGTGTGTGTAATGGTTTGGTGTGTGTAAGAGTCAGGTGTGTTACCACAGCTTCTGAATAAACTGGTTATTTTTTAATCACCTCTGCTCGGACCCGCAACTGTTTAGTTTCATTTCAGGCCGAGACGTTACACAACATGGAGCAACAACAGCACCTATAGTGGTCACAGCCGGGAGTGCATGTTTAAGAGTAAACACACACATACACACACACACACACAAACACACACATGCCGTGAGGAGTTTCTGACCACCACGTCACAAATATTCCACCATCTTCCCTTTTATTTTGAACATCTGGTCTGACACAACCCGGGAAGAACAGAAGGATCCTCAGGAGGGCCAGGCGTTACTTTGAAAATGAATTTATTTATTAATACAGTGGTATACTTAGAAATGTGTCGCAGATGGAGGGGAAACAAAAGCCGACGGAGGAAGAAGAAGAAAGAAAAAAATGAAAATATATAAAGACGGTGGGACGGAGGAGAGGAAGAGGAGCGTGGGGCCAGAGCGGTGTTATCATATCAAAAGAAAACAGTACTGATGTGCCATAATAAATCGTCTATTAGTACAAAAATACATTTCAGGGCACACAATACAGCATCCAGTATCACAAATACAGGAAGGGACCCCCTGGGCGGACCCCTCCTCCAGCACGCCTTTTAAAATCATTTAAACCAAGCACTTCTCTAGTTTGTAGATAAGAATAAAAAGTTTTCTGACGGTTAAAAATGCCTTACGTAGTGTGTATGTGGGTATATATGTGTGTGTGTATGTGTGTGTGTTGGTAGAAAAGTGGGGCTTATTACTGCTCGTCAGTTCCAAGGCTCAGGGGTTTAGAACCAGAATACAAACAGAATCAATGTAACTGCTGTCTCGTTATTATTATTATTATTATTATTATTATTAATATCATCATCATTATTATTATTATCAGCATTTTTTTTTTCTCAAAACAAAGGGTTTTTGTCATTTTATATAAAATAACAAAGACGTAGAAAAGTTCCTGTACAGAGAACCGAAGAACCAAAGGCCATTTGCGAGCAGAATGTACAGCCACCGCCGCCGCCGCTTCTCAAACCTCCATATGCATAGCAGGAAAAGAAAGCATACCTTGTTGGTTGTGTGGTGGAGGAAGGGGGTCTTGTGTGTCCCCCCTGCCCCCCCGGCGGGCCCCCGGGGTGACTCTGCTGTGCTAAAATCCCAGCTCAACGTTCTGGAAACAGCGGAGAACTTCCTCCTCCTGCACGCTAGAGCGCTAGAACCGAAGGATCCCCACGTTTTAAGTTAATATGCAGATAAGGCATCACTGCTCGCAGTGTGTGACGGGGTGGCGGGAGGGGGAGGGGGAGCAGGCGTCCGGACCTGAGTGGGAGCACATGCATAGATCTCTAGACAGCAGGAGCTTGGAGGATCAAGTCAGTGTTAATCGTCTACGGAGAAACGTTGCTACAAAAGATGGGGTTCAGACGGGGAGGGGGAGTGGAGAAGAAAAAAAAAAACAACAAAAAAAAAAAAACAGGCCCCTGACACACTTCTATGTGTGTGAGTGTGTGTGTGTGTGTGTGTGTGTGTGTGGACCTTCATGTCTTCCTTCACGGGTCCTTAGACGTCCTTCATCAAAAATGGCCAGGGACGTTTTGCATAAAAGCCGTCGCTGCCCGTCAGTTTTTTTTTGTTTGTTTTTTTTTTGCCCCCGTGAGAAAAAAACCAAAACAAAAACCCGAAGAGTCCATAATAGTCCTTCTCTTCTCCATCCTCCTGGGGGAAAAGCCAAGGTGTCGGGGTGGGACTCCTCAGTCCGTGGCACCGCTCATGCATCCGCCCTCAGCTCCAATATTGGGTTTATAATCTTTATTTTAATTTTTTTTTTTTGCAAGCCTTGAAAGCACCAAAAAAAAAAAGAAAAAAAAAGTAGAAAATAAGAGGTGAAAGCGAAGGTCGGTGCTGCTCCAGGCGACGCTGCACTCGACCCGCTCTCCTCCGCCGGGGCTTCTTCCTTCATCTAGTGTTTTGTTTTTAAATTTTCCGGGCACAGTAAACGACGTGGGAGGGGGTCGGGACGGGTGGAGCTCGGCGGACCTCCTCCTCCTCCTCCTCCTCCTCCTCCACCCCTTCGTCACTCAGTAACAGACCAGCTGTCGCCTTCTTCAGAAGTGGTCGATGAGCACGGACACGCAGTTCGCCCCCACCAGGTAGTTGGGGTCTCCGGGGAGGGATTTGTTCTGCCAGGTTTTTGGATCACCTGCGGGGACGGAGACGGAGAGGACATCAGCCCCCGGGAGAACGTCGACCCCCTCCCACCCTCCCCGGGACTGACACTAGAAAACACAAGCCAAAGGAAGTGTGTGGAGCACACTAACTTTGTGGAGATGGTGAAAGGAACCAGGATGCGACGCACCCTCAGCAGAGCCTCCTCTCATACTCAGAAGGTCTAATTGGTGTGTGACAGCTGCTCCCGGCCATCTGGTTTCTCTTCCAGAGAACGTGGACGGCTACCGTTCAAACGAAGGTCTCAGCGGGTCCCCTTGGATGCAGACCCGCTGCCACCTGCTCGTAAGCTGTTCACCGAGGGACATCTGGAGATCCGGACCCCAGTAAAAGCCACCGCGGTAACACCTGGACTGTGTTCTGGGGCTGAGTTCCAATTACATTTCCCGTTTGAAAGAACTGAAACGCTTGGAATCCGCTCCAGACGCCCGGTTTTGCCGGTTTTAAATAAAGATACTAGCTTTAATGTGTTGCTAGCGTAGCGCTTTGCTCAACTTTATGGACTAAGTGAAACCGCTCCTCATAAAAAACCATCCGACCGTCCTCACCGACCTCTTCCCACGTGTCAAAATCCCCATTTGCTCTCCGTCAACCACAACTTCTCCAAACCCCCCGTGCACCTCGCTCGTGTTCTCTGGTTTTATGCGGCCGCGTGTCCGCGCTGTCTTTAAGCTGTGTGCTTAAAGACAGTGACGGCCATGTCGGTGTCAAACGCATGAAGTCAAAGTCCCGCTGTATCGCTGGTCTTTTAGCCGCAGAAGTTTAGCAAATGAACGTGGACATGAGAGGAGGTTCCTGCTGAGCACCACATGATTTGAGAAGGTTGGAGAGGGGAACACCATGCATGCAGGAGGAGGAGGTGCGGGGGGAAGCAGATGAGGCGAGGAAATAAAGTCAGCGTTCCAAAATCTCTCCTGTAAAAACCACCAAAGGCCCGGCGACCCCGTAAGGACAGAGAGAGGACAGCGTACCCGACGAGGAGTCGGAGGATTTTAGAGCAAAAGACCAACCATCAGGGGTCATAGACGCACAGTGAGGTAGGCGCAGCTCCACCGGCTTCAGGAACTTGAGTCCGTGGGGGCCGCACATCACCAGTGGACTCAGCAGCGTCTCTCCTGCATGGACACACAAACACACTCAGAACCCCGGCCGTTAGAGGGGAGGGGGGCGACATCCGGCCAGGGTTGGCCCGTCCTACCTTAAAGTTTTGTTAAATTGTAATGCTGATCTTGTCACATTAAAATAAAACCACCCGCAAAGCCGTTTATTTAGCGTTTCCAGGCGTGATGATTAATAATAAAATTCAACCAGGTAAAACAAACATGTTAAGTTGCAAATCAATATCTTGCGGCGTTTGGTGAAATCGACTTTTTTTTTCTTGAATCAGCAGTGACAGCTGACTGCACGCGTGGGAGAACCAGGACTGGTTTTTGCTGATCATGTAACTTCAGCCTTTTATTTCCTATTATAGTATTCAATCCAAACTCAACCTTCAACAAAGTTGCTTTTTTTTTTTTCTTTTACAGAAAAATTTATATATTTTTTATATTCAGTTGATCCTCGCTGCTTCACTGATGTTTTTTTTGGTCATTCGGTTCCCACAAATTATCGTTTTGTTTTTTTTTTTTTTTTGCAGTATTCAGAATTTTTTGTGACGAAACAGCCATATTCTAGCCTAAGAAGAAAAAAATAGTAAAATTAAATTACAGAATTTTCACAACTATAAGGCGCACATGAAAATATTAGATTTTCTTCAAAATGTGTGGCACGCCCTATAGTGCAGTGCGCCCTGTGTGCATAGTAGATAACACCATGAGAATGTTATAGGGGGAAGTGTGGGCGTTGATTGTATATAAAATAGCGTGTATGTGTATTATGCAAAACATCGTTGTTTTGACGACCCTGAAAACATCGCCGACAAACACATCCAGCTCAGCCGCATCACCAACATGGACAAGGTGCCGCTCACTTTCGACATCCCGGTGAGTCACACTGTGGAGAAGAAGGGGACCAGCACGGTAGCGATACCCAAAACGGGGTACGAAAAGCCACAATTTGCGAATGGATCGTAGATTCTCGGGCTAACGTGTCTGCTGGCACTGTTGTTCGAGCTTTCGCAAAGGCCGGCATCATTTCCGAGGAGCCGCACGGCCCGCAAAGTGACTCTGACAGCGAAGAGAGTGAACCTGGCATGTTTGATGGAGATTTAGCGCAGCTGTTCGATGGGGACTTCGATGGATTTGTCTGATGACGATTACCGGTAAAAAAAATGTGAATACCAAACTCGGTTTAGCTCCCGCTCTATTTTTAAATTCTCAAACTTGTATGCTTGTGTGTGTGTTGTTGTTGTTGTAAGCGGACGTAGTAGAGGAAACCATGAGAACGTTAAGGGGGGAGGCGTGGGCGCGGATTGTAAACCGGCGCCTTATAACCTTGTGCGCCTTCTGTGTGTGTTAAATACAGTAACGGCACACATAACCGAGACTGCGCCTTTTAGTGCGGTGCGCCTTAAGGTCGTGAAAATACGGTAAAATTGTTTTAGAAAATACAGGATCTCCTTTGCTGGCATGCATTCTTGGAGGAGACTGTTTCTCCAACACAATGTCGATGACTTAACAGACCGCCGTTCGGATCCGTTGACGGACGAGGACCTTGCCGAGATGATGAAGTCTGCCGGCGAGGAAGAGAAGCGACAAGAAGAGGACGAAATCTCACGCTCGAAAGACTTGACAAACGCCGCAAAAGCTCTGCAAAATATGTCCCACGATACGGTTCGGTTGGTGCGCTTTTGTAACTTGACGGACGGGGCTGTGACAGTTTATCAAACCATTTTCAACCGGGGGAAAAAAAAAAAGCAGAGGCAGCAACTACCTGAAGCCAGTAACCGATTTTAGAAGTCAGAATGGTTTAGTGTCCCCTGGTGTTTACTTTCCTGTGGGAAGCAGCCGCCGACCCCTGGCCTAGATGTTTGTGAAACGCGGGCCAGGTTAATGATTCCGACCAGAGGAGCGGGCGATGTTTGACAGAACGTGTGGACTTGGGACGGCGTGACCGGCGAGGACCGGCGGTCTTCCTGATAAACCGTCTCCGTCATTAATCCGGACGAAGATTCCCGGAGGAAGTCCGGCCACGGCTGGCGGGGCCAGGAACGGGGCTGACCTTTCTCCTTATCCAGCGGCGGCAGGATGCTGTTGTCCCGGCACACCTTGAAGTAGATCTCCTGCTCCACGCTCTCGGGGATGGCGCCCTGGGGGATGATGATGCTGACGCCGGTCTCGATGGAGCTCAGGACGCCTCCGTTACAGTTGAAGATCCCCCGGGCGGTGGCCACCACCGTGTGGCCCTCGTCTTCGTCGTCATCGTCCAGCGCGCCGGGGCTGCGGAGCAGAGGTCGGTCGTGAAGGAGTCCTCGCGGTCATCTCCGAGCCCGGGCGCACGCTAGGTGTCGGAGGAGGAGCGTGTACCTACCTGACAGGGATGGCCTTGGGGATGGCGTTGATGTTGTTGTGCTGGTACTTAGGCCTGTTGTCCATGGTACGGGTGAAGGTGTCCAGGCCGCTGTCGTGGTCCAGGGGCTGCGGCAACAGCTGAGGCTTCCCGCTGCTGTTGCCGAGCACGCCCGGCTTGCCCAGGAGCTCCGGCTTCACCTGCGTGTCGTTGGGCAGCAGGTTGTGGTTGAACTTGGGGCTCTCGAACTTGCGCTCAAACGGCCGGGCCGAACTGGTGTAGGGCTTGGGGACGTAGCGGTTGTAGGAGGCCGGGGCGCCGTGGGGCTTGGCGGGCCCGCCGTCGGTGCCGTTGACGGGGGGCTTGTCGGGGAGGCCCCTCGGGGGCAGGTAGCCTGCTGGCGGGGGCTCATCCCTGCTCACCGTCCTCAGAGCCGCTAGCTCTGGCTTTTGGTTGGGGGAGCTCGCCGGTTCCGGTACAGAGCCGCCTGCGGGAGGAAACATTTCGTTTAACGCCCACGTGACCACCGCTGTGCGCGAAGAGGCGCTCAAAGCCGGTCGGGGACAGTTTCACGGTTTTAAAGAGACGAGCGGCTTCAATCCGTCCACAAATGCCAAATTAAGGGCGTAGCCAGTAAGTTAAGGATAGATCTCTTATTGCATCTTCAAGGTCAATTCACTTACAGTCATTTCTAGACTACCTTTTTCCCACGCACCCAACGCTGCGCTTTAAAAAAAGATGCAGTTAATTGATGCATTTTTTTAAGCTAACGAGCTTCTACCACCAAAACATTTAGCCTTGTCACATCGTACCGACAAAATGAGCGTGAAATTCCGAGGCCTTTCAATTCCGACAGCGAAGAAGTCGTCTGGAAGGGTTTAAGCGCGAAGGAGTAGGACCGAGATATCCATCAGCTGGAGGAGGACAAAGCCGGAATCGAAAATTGTCTAGTTTATCATTCATCTTTTTCAGCTGTGTTATAGCCACTGTTTGGAAAAAAAACGCATTTCCAGCACGTATTTGTGGATTTTATCGTCATGTAGCTGATTGAAAGTAAAAAAAATGTTTCTGTGTAAATATGTCTCGTTACAACATGGACACCTGCGGCCAATATATGTACATGTGGATTTATTTCGCTATTTTTAGACAGTCGGGATTATATTCCGGTGCGCTCGATAGTATGGAAACCAGTTTCTGTACGTCCTCATTAATTATGTATTATGATTTTCTTATACATTATTTGTGTTATTTAAAATCATGTGCCCAAAACAAGGGGTCTGGAACTTATCAATAGCGATTCAACTGCTTTTAAGGGGAAAACTGAATTCGATATAGGAGCAAATTGAGTCGGGCGTTCGGTCAGAGAAGTGTTAAACTCCTAAGCCAAGGTACGGCTGTATCCGGTGAGGTCTTACCGTCACTGGGGCTGAGTTTGGGCAGTGTGCTGGGGGGGATGGCGGAGGCGGGGGGTCCGTACTGAGAGGACGGGCTGATCTGAGGCAGGGGTTCGTAGCGTTTCTCCACCGGACTCACCTTCTCCATTGACTCCACTCTGAAGCAGGCGGAGAGAAAGACGCTGAGCCGGTGCCGGGGTGCAGGGCGAGGCGTGGCGAGGCGAGGGGCGTACCTGCTGTACGGGTAGGACAGCTGAGCCGGTTTGGACAGGTCATGGAAGCGGTTGACGCCGGGCCCGGGCTGGCCCATGGCTTTGCTGTCGAAGCTGCGCCGGTCGAAGTAGGACAGCTGCTTCCTGTAGTACTCCTCGTCCTCGTCCGGGTCATAGTGATTAGATCGCAGCACGTCGTCCAGCGGCTTGGTGTGAGGCTTCTGCGGCTCGGGGGCCCTGCGGGGATAGGCCGGAGGGAAATGTCATAACAACTCTGTTGTAAAAGCATTCATTACAGCCTGATGATCAGTACTCACATTCGATTGGCTTATAAACGGTTATAGTGGACATGAAATGATGTGCAGAACATTTACAGTCACACTGCGTTTAGCGCTACGTGTAAATCTGCAGTTTTCTCACTGGAGTACAAGACGGTGAGAGCAATACTCCCCGAGGAGCATGTGAATTACCCGATGATCTGGAATTACCTTCTCGGCTCAGGAAGTTACGACTAACTCAGGTTTCCGTCCGGCCTGCGGTACCGGCTGCTCCCACTAGGTGGAGCTCGTGCTACGGCGGAGGCACCGGGAGAACCCGGAGGACCACGTACCGGTAGGCGGACTTGTCCTGCTCCAGGTTGCTGAGGGAGTTGGCTTTGAGGACCGGACCAGGTGTGCTCACAGGTTTGGGGACATCTGCGGGCTGAGGAGCAAACAGAAGGGCGTCTTCAGACAGAATTCGCCAGGATTACAGTTGCTCCCGTCACGCTGCTGCGGTACAATGGGCATCTTTCTCAGCGGTTTCTGATTGAAAGGATGTTTAGTAGAGAGAAGGCTAACCCCTGACAGATACCCGGCGCCCCGAGCACAAGTGGATTACCCTGAGTGCCGAGGACTCTCCTTCTTTAGCCCGGTCCATGGAAACGGAGCGCTTGTTCTCGAACATCTTCACCCTGTTGAGCACCGACTGCGGCTTCATGGCCGGGTCTTCGTCCAGGTCTTCCCGGGGCGGGGGCGGCAGAGGTTTGGGCTCGCCCGGGGAGGGCGCCGCCTCCGCTTTATGCTGAGGAACCGCCGGTTCAGAGTTCATCAAGGGTTCGTGGATCCCTGGCTTGTAGCCCCGGTTGGGCGGGCCGGGGACGTAGGTTGGCCTCAGACCGGGGTCGGCGTAATACTGCTTTGGGGGTTCCGGGGAGCGAGGCGAGTTAATGGGGAATCCGTGGGGTTCTGCCTCGTAAGGAGAACGGGGGTCGTAGCCCGCCGGAGGCGGGGGCGGCGGCTCGTCGTAGCGGACGGGCCCCGGCTTGTGGCGCGGTCTGCCGTCGTAGCCCAGCGGCGGGGCCTCGTCGTAACGCTGCTGAGGGGGGCTGTAGTCCCGGTCCTCGTATGGGGACCGGGCGGCGTAGTTCATGGGCTGCTGGTGGGCCGGCTGGTAACCCGTGGGCTGGGAGGATGAGGTCTGCTGGTCATAGGGGGGCCACTGGTCGTTGTAATGAGGCACTCTGTTGTCGTAGTGCAGGTGAGAGTCACTGTTGTGAGGCTTTGGTTCTGTGTAGCCGCCCCCGTCGTAACCGTAAGGCGGATGGTCGTATTCACGGTATGGCTGTTTGTCCTGGTACGGCGGCTGGTGGCTGTAGCTCAGCGACTGCTTCAGGCCGTGGTTAATTCGCACCGAGTCCTCCATGCTGTACAGATCTTTCTTGTACATCTGTGGACAGGTGAGAACGAGTCAGCAAATGGCGCTACGCCGCCTTCGCGGTCACTTCGACACACACACACACACACACGCACACGCATACACACACACGAGTGTCGGGGAGAGATATTATTCCTGTGGCAGATTAGGAGTGAGCAGGAGATTAAACCCGGAGAGATAACCCAAACCTGGAATGAGCAAACACCATTATCCAGAGTGTGATGTCATTCATCTAATCAAATACCGAGTCAAGGTGCAAGGTCACACAAGCAAACCCGAGTCCGTGGTTGGAGAACGGTCCTGAATGCCTGTTTGACAGGACGCCTTTCAAGAATGACGGCGATCCGTGGATCCGCAATTTCACAAGTCACATTTCTGAAAGGCCTCATCTCAAACATATGATGCGTAGCCTGTAGACAGCAAATCTACACACAGAACTTCCTATGGAAGAGGGTGCGTCTGCTCAGGACTACGGAACAGGAGGCACAGCGCAGTGTGTGCAGGTCCGTTGTTTTGTTTTGTTTGTTTGGTTTTTTTTTTCCATAGGGAGCATTGCTTGATGTGAATCTTTACCAAGAGTACTGTCTGCAGGTTAGCGTTCATCATGCAAACCAACATTCAGCGTGGATTCTAGTGCAACGTCGAAACTACTGGCACTACAACAGACAACACGTCTACCATTACGATGCCACTGTGAGTGCTAGCGTTTGTCGTCTACGGAGGAGAGTCGAAGCCGAGAGGAACCCCAAAGGAAAAAGAGGGAAAAAAAAACATTAGGAGCCATGCAAAGGAGGTAAAGAGGCAACGGTTAGGGCTGGCGGTGGATGTCTTCACTCTGGTCAAAGACCCAGATGTACCAGTCCTTCTGGTCTCCCAGCCCCGCTGTGGACGAGCGTGTCACACATTGTTTTTTTTTTTTTTTTTTTTTTCTCTGGGAGCCAGAGGCACACAGCGGGCTCAGTGAGTCACACAGTGTGGGCGAGTCATGCAGAGAGCGAGTGGAAAGCATGTGCGAGAAGACAGGCAGTTAAAAAAAAAAACGGCAGGCTGGAGGAGGGGGGGCGGGGGGCCCAGGCCCCGGTCCAAGTGGCTGGTGAAACAGCGGGTACCTTTGGTTCTGGACCGGGCGGTCCAGACGCGTGGGGTTCGTGTGGTGGCGGTAGGGGCTGATTAAGCTCAGGGGCAGGGCTGGGGCTGCTAAGTGAGTCAGCCTGCGGAGCTGCGGCTGCAGCAGGCGGCTCCTCTAGGTGCAAACCCTCTAGCTGTACAGGCTGCTCAACAGAAGGGGACGCTACCGCCGTCGGAGGCAACGAGGCCACGGGCAGAGCCTCATCTTGCTGTGAAGTATTGTTGAGAGACATTTACAAACACAGCCTTACCAAGGGCACACATATCACCGCTTCCCAAACCCCCGACACCGCCGCGTTCCCGGCGACACCAAATCGGTCTCGCTGCAGCCGGAGAAAGCATTTGCACACATGTGGTTTGAAGGAACAACGTAGCGGTAGCTTCTAAACATGGTCAAAGCTTAGCAAAGGACATATGATCTCCACAAAAGGAAACGGCACCCGCGACTTCCTTCCTGTGCGCCGCCTGCCCGACGGCCGTTGCGGACTTTACCTGCTGCGGGGAGGGCATCTTGAACCCGGTGGGGTCGATGCGATTGGCCGGGTCGGGCTGCGCCGGGTGCTGGTATCCGGGGTAGCCCGGGGTGTCCTGGATGACGGGCGGGTCTTCTCTGACGGGCTCGGAGGAGCGGGTGATGGCCGGCTCCGTGGGCAGACCCACCTCGTCGTTCAGGGTTTCGTCCAGCTCCTGGTCGGTGTAGGCCCCGCCCTCCGTGTCCGTGTCCTCGTAGTCGGAGGTGTGGCGGCTGTCGGTGCTGTACATGGAGTACTCGCTGCCCGGGGCGGACAGGTAGGACAGCCGGTCGTCGTGGATGTCCAGGTCGTCTTCTGTGGTCCCGTCCGCCTGAGGAGAGCGGAGAAGACCTTACCGCGGGAGGGAAACTCGGCAGAGAGAGGTGGCGCCGCGTTTTCCGACGGCGTTCCGACGGCCCTCTTACCTTGCCCTCCGACACCCACACCAGCTGGTTCTGCTGCTGCTGGATGATCTCCTTCAGGGCACCGTACCAGCCGTCGTTCATGTTGTTCAGATTGATGGTGGCTATGGGAGAAGGGACGGTAATTAACCAAGTGGACGCGGGCAAAGGAGGTCTCTCAACATTCTGTGTTCACTCACTGGTGAACAGGTGGTGGTTGTTCTTCCTCAGCTTGATGGCTCGCTCGTAGAGCTTCCTGGCGCTCTTCCTGGACTCTGGACACAATCTGGTCCTCATGTTCTTCACACCTTGCTTGTTGTCAGGGTTGAGGAAGACCACGATGGGGTACCACTGGGCGTAGTTCAACCTGTCCACGGCGTTGGGGGTGATGTCCAGCACGGCGTGTTTGTCCTTCACGGGGGGCGGAGGACGGAGAGGTGAGACATCTGCGCGGACGCCGCGTCCGATCTGGCTCAACGAGCCGCGCTCACCCTGTCGATGATCTGCTTGATGGTGTGAAGGCGGATGATTCCCGAGCTGCGCTGGTCCGTTCCCGCGTCCCTGGGCTCGCTCTCTGGAGGACACACACGGGGTTCATTTCGGCATCTTTGCGCGTTCGGGTCCGCGCCGAGCCAGCTGTTTCGTACGTACTTGCAAGCTCAAAAAGATCCGGCTCCTCCCTGGAGAGTTTTTCTCGCGCCACGTCGGCGATGGGCCCGAATATCACGACAGGCCTCAGGAAGCCAGCTGGAGGAATCCACATACAATGAGAGTCAGCGCGCCGCTTCAGGCCTCGTGGGCAACCGCGGCCCAAAACACAGCTTCCTCACCTTCTCTCAGAACAACCCTCTCGTACGCTGGGAACTTGGTCTGCACGGGCTGCGAGGAGAGGTCCTCCCTGCTCTTCCGGAGGTTCCTCTTGGAGCTGCGGAGGCCACGGAACCTCCAGAAGTCGGCCCTGTCACCCCCCGCCGTTTTGGGGAGGGTGTACTGCACGCTGGAGAGCTGCTCCGCTCTGCGAACACACAGCAGGAGGGGAAGTCGGCCTTGATGGAACGCCAGGTAATGGAGGTGTCACGTAGTTGGCAGCGGTTCACCCCGCCGCTGCCAGACAGCGAGGACGCTCAACGCTCCACGCTAACACGAATCACAGCAAATTTAATTCGAGAGCCGCGTGCGGCGTTTATCCGGCTCGCGATGCTTGGAGATGATTGACGGGCCGGGACGCGTCACCTGTTCTTGTTGGGGATAATCCCCCGCTCCACCTCCTGGTGGTTTTTGCCGATGCGGATGGCGAGCCAGGAGCCCAGCTTGCCGTTGTAGAGTGTGTCCACCACGCGGAACACCTCGCCCTTGTTGAAGCTCAGCCCGTAGGGAGACTCCTTCTCGTACTCAAAGTGGGTCCGGATGTAGAAGGAGTCGCCGACGTCCGACTCTACGATCCGTCGGTAGACTGCGTGGGACAGAGCGGCCAGTGAGGAGCAAAGCGACGGGGACTCTGCACGCCATTCCTTGCCCTTCACTTACCGTCCTTCTTCTTCTGGGCCAGAATGGTGACCTCCTCGCCCTTGGGGAGGTCCAGGAGGAAGAGCACGGCCTCCTCCCGGATGATGTTTGCAAAATCCACATTGTTTACCTGCAAATTTGTGAAATCAGTCGGTCACTCTTGTGCTCTTAATTTGACAGCCGCGCTGCTATCTGGGACGGCGGAGTGCAAGGAGGGAGCTTATTTTAAACCTGGCGGAGAACAAAAGATTGTAAATCTCTCCTCAACATCCAGGTTTACATCACCCTTCCTGTTTGCAATGTTGCCAGGGAAACCGCGTTTTTGGTTGTTTTTTTTTAACTGCGCCGCGAGCACTCCGGCCATTCCTCAAAGACAAGGGGAGGAGGTGCTAACAGGGAAATATACGGCCGCGAGGAAGCGGGACAAACACGGAAAGGAAGCCGTTGTTTTGTGCAGGCCATCACTAGGAGACCCGCCTGGAGGTGCAGGAATTCGGCAGCGGGTATTGTGTGCGCGAACGTCAACAAAAGGGAAGCCGGTGACGCACACCTAAGAAAGCCCGGCATGTTGACACACACATGCAGACGGCAGCTGTTAAAAAAAAAAAAAAAAACGGACAAAAACCCACGGTTGCGCCGCTCTCGTGATCAAACTCCCGTCATCCACTTCTTCACAGAGTTGCGGGTGATTTCCAAAACGCTTGACTGAAAAATGTGGGACAGGACCTACCCTGAGAATTTGGTCCCCCTCCTCCAGGCCCTCCTTGGCTGCGGGGCTGTCCTCCAGCACGCCGGCGACAAAGATGCCCACGTCGTTCCCCCCGGCGAGCCGCAGCCCCACGCTTTCACCCTTTTTGAACTTCACCAGCTTCATGCTCGGCCTGAGGACAAACACACAACCGTCAGCCTGAGGTGGCCTTGGGACGGCCATCTAGGTTTGTCCTCCGAGAACGTTAACCCTTTGGTGAACCGTGAAGGCTCTAAGGAAACCGGTCACCCTGAAGACCACCGCGGCGGATCCCGGCATCGCAGGAGAGCAGGCGTCGCCATGTGAACCGCATATGGAAATTCCTCTCTCCTGATGACCACTAACGCCACACGGTCAAATGTGTGTGCTTGGCGTGGGCTTATTTTTACCGTAGGATACTGTCGTCATGGGCAGCGCTTGGCACGGGGGCATCAGAGGGGCTGACAGGCAGGTCTACATCTGGCTGCCCGGGCTGAGCGTACACCGGCTTAGGCTCTGCGCACACGCACACACACACACACACACACACACACATACACGATTGATATCTTGGCATGCTGCATGCACATGTTTAGAGACAGGCAGGTCTACATCTGGCAACGAAAATCCACTAATTAAAAAGCAGCACTGCATACAACATGTACAACAAGTAATAGTGACTGATCTCACACACAGACACACACACACACAGACACACACACACACACACACACTGTCTGAAGGCACACAGTGTCCTGAGCAGGAGGACAAACAGAGCGGCAGCAGAGGGCTGCAGGCTGCGGAGGAACGTCAGACTCCATCAGCTCATACGGTTTATTTTCACGGGGCTGGAGGCCAGTGCAGCCGGGCTCAGCAGGCGACTCAACTTCTCTTGTTGATGTTGTTGTGCTCATAGAAGAAGGGCAGAGAGAAAAAAAAAAAAAAAAAAAAAAACAAGAACCATTCGCCACAGAAGTCCAGATACACCTTCTCCCACACACACTTAAGAGATGTGACCTTGCTGCTGACCTGGAAGCGGTGGGAGCTGTTTCTCCTCTCTGGCCATGGCGGCCTCCTTGGGCTTGGGCAGGGGAACCTCCTCCGGGAGCTTCGCTGGTGTCGAAGCCGCCTTTGACATCCGCTCGTCGTCACGACTTCTGTGGCTGTGGGCGAAGAGAGACATTTAGCAATTTCCTTTGGGCCGTGGGACGCACAAGATAGCCAATAGGGTGTTCTGGAGGTGTGGACTATACGAGGGCTACAAGGGCCGGTCATGACAGGTTCTCTTCCTCTCCGAGGTGGACTAAGAGCCGCTCGGGAAACAAGGAAAAAGAGCATCTCGTCTCCGAGAGCGGCGTCTCGAAGGTCACGACTTTCTAGTTTTTAGACATTCTCCAAAGGCGGGGAGAGAAGTCTGTCCTCCGAGTCAGTCCAAATGGGAGCTTCTGGCAAAACACCAGGAAACATGGAAGACCACGGCGTCTGAGGCGATCCATGTCGCGGCTGAGAGGACAGACCCGCACATTGTTGATCAATTATCCGCAGATAGGGTCCTGGCGTGTGAACATGGGACTCCAAAAAGCAGGGTTTGTGAGCGTAATAGTGAATCAAAGGGGGATCATCCGGCTCAAAGCACAGTGATGTCCATCCAGACCAGAAGGACGGAGGACTGGCCAACACGCCGAGGAGACCCGGAGGTCACGTGAGCGCCGTCACAACAAGCCGTGGCACTACATGACTGGATGGAGAGCGACTCCCGCCAAGTCAGGACAGCCCGGCGATACCTTCTCCTGCCAACGACGGGTTTGCAAATATGGCCGCTCTCCATCAACATCAACCTTTCTAACAACCTGCGTTCTAGGTTTTCTACCTCCTACTGCTACATCTACTCACACTCCGGGAGCGTCCAGTGACTTACGGTATTCTCCAACTGGTGATGGGTGGAGGGGACACAATAAAGAGAAATGAGAGGTTATTAAGCATGTCTTCTCCAACTACAGTCATACCTTAGACCATACCTGGGCATTTTAAGGCCCGTTTTGCTTTTTTTAGCCAGCCCGCCAAACTATTTTCTTTGTAGTATTTTCAATCCATATTGAGTTTAGAAACTCGTTTTTTTCCTTTTGGTTACTTATGTATGGATGATTACATACAAAATAATGTCGGTACATTTATAATAGAGAAGTACAGAGAAGGCCAGAGAGAGCTGGATTGTGTTTTTGTAGACCTAGAAAAAGCATACGACAGGGTGCCAAGAGGAGCTCTGGTATTGTATGAGGAAGTCTGGAGTGGCAGAGAAGTATGTTGATCTGGTGCAGGACATGTATGCTAGCTGTGCGACAGTGGTACGGTGTGCTGTAGGGGTAACAGAGAAGATCAAGGTGGAGGTGGGACTCCATCAGGGATCAGCTCTGAGCCCCTTCTTGTTCGCAATGGTGATGGACAGGCTGACAGATGAGGTTGGACAGGAATCTCTATGGACCATGATGTTTGTAGATTACATTGTGATCTGTAGTGAAAGCAGAAAACAGGTGGAGGAAAATCTAGAGAGGTGGAGGTATGCTCTGGAAAGGAGAGGAATGACAGTTAGTCGCAGCAAGACAGAATATATGTGTGTGAATGAGAGGAACTCGGGTGGAACGGTGCGGCTACAGGGAGTGGAGATCAAGAAGCTGGAGGATTTCAGGTACTTTGGGTCAACAGTCCGGAGCAACGGTGAGTGTGGAAAAGAGGTGAAGAGACGGGTCCAAGCAGGTTCAAATGTGTGGAGAAAAGTGTCAGGGGTTCTATGTGATAGAAGACTATCAGCCAGAATGAAAGGAAAGGTGTACAAGACAGTGGTGAGACCAGCGTTGCTGTATGGCCTAGAAACCGTTACAATGACGAAAAGACAGCAGGCAGAACTAGAGGTTGCAGAGATGAAGATGTTGAAGTTCTCTTTGAGAGTGACCAGGATGGATAGGATCAGGAATGAGTCCATCAGAGGAACAGCACATGTTAGATGTTTTGGATAGAAGGTCAGAGAAGCCAGACTGAGATGGTTCGGTCATGTACAAAGGAGGGAGAGAGAATATATTGGTAGACGGATGCTGGAATTGGAGCTGCCAGGCAAGAGGTCTCGAGCACAACCAAAGAGAAGATTTATGGCCGTAGTGAGAGAGGATATGAAGTTAGTTGGTATGAGAGAGGAGGATACAGAGACTAGGGTTAGATGGAGAAAGTTGATTCGCTGTGGCGACCCCTGAAGGGAAAAGCCGAAAAAAGAGTAAGAATGTCGGTACATATATACGAACGATTTTAAAGTTGAAACAAAATGCCAAAAAATGTAAATATTTAAATTGCAATTTTCATTTTGTTCAATTTACATGATAGGCCCGCCAGCCAAAATAATTGCCCACCCCTGCCTTAGACCCTAGGACATGGCTTGAACTGGTTCTGTGACTGAGCCCATAACTTGATTTGCTTGTATATCAAGTTAAACGTCCCTGTTAGAATCAACTGAAATGCTGTTCATCCGTTCCAGAACCCGTTTTTGAGACCTGTATTTAATAACTAGGTTTTATTGAGCGTATTTACCTTGAAGATTTTTCCGTTTCGTTTATCCTCAACTTAAGCTCCTAGCTCCACCCTTAATGCGACAATGTGCTGCTAAATGTAACCTTGCTCCACTTTTGTCTAAACTCCCTGTATGGACAGAGTGAGGCCGCTTCTCTTTTTAAAACCATCAAACCGTGCCCCTACCGGCTTCGAAAAACTCTTTCCACGCCTCACCCATCCACATTTCTGGCGTCCGCTGCCCCATAAATATCCCCTGCCTTCTCACAGACGATGCTCTCCGTCACCGTATCTCACCAACAAGGACATGAAAGATACAAATCTACTGAGCGACAGCACTGGGAAGTCACGGTTCCACTGGATCCTCATTTGGCGCGATTCACCCTGACACTACCAGCAGAACTCCGCCGGCATCACAAAAGAAAACGCTTTGAAAGTTTTTCATTATTTTTTCCAAGTTTGAGCGAGAGGAGAAACAAGTCCGGCCAGTTGAGGTGAATCATTGACGAGGTAGTTTGAAACAAGGTCACCGTGTAGGAAGTGCTGAGCGGGTGGACGGCCGGTATTAACCCAAACATAAAATCAATAGTCCTTCACAGCCCCTCCCGGGACGACCGGCCTGTCCGGATGACGGCTCAGGACTGATGACAAGTTCACTCATGGGTGATGCGACGCCCCCTGTGGCGGGGACGGGTCACTGCAGGGGAGGCGTCTCATCGGTGCAGCGCGTTGTAAAAAGAGGAGAGCGTCACGTGATTTGGACGGAGACGGGAAGTTAGTGCATCCGTGATGATGATCACTCGCGAAGACCGACAGCTGTTTGCCAACGCCTGAGCCCGCTGGCGCCGCAAAGACGGCGGACAGTCCTACCTGCCGTTGCTGATTTGCGGCGGCGAGTGCCTGGAGTGGTCCGAGGGCTCGGACCGTCTGTCCGGAGAGCGGGAGCGGCTGCTGCGATGTCGGTCGTGCGATCGATTGGAATGGTCGGACGTCAGAGAGTGGATATCTGAAATGTCTGATGGAGGCGAAGCAAAGGCTGGTTTTAGGGTCATGGCGGGGCACAGCTCGCACACGGACGCTTTCAGCCTAAGGGCCTCACCATCGCGGTCGGAGGCGTTGGCTGACGGAATGCTGTCGTCGAGGTCGGGGATGTTCAGCAGGGTGGCCCTCTCGTCCCGCTGGACCACCATTTTTAGCTTCCCCTTTGACCTCTCTATCAGCTTCTTAGCATCTATCAGGGAGAGGTTCTCTGTCACTGTGCCATTGATCTGGAAAATGGGGAAGGGGGGAATTAGCCATAAAAGGACAAGGGAACATTCTCCACCACCAGAACGGTGACATTCGCAAAGCCCGACAGCGGACGCCTTGTCTCTGGATCGGCACCGTGGTCCCACGGAAATTAACGGCAACACTGATCGTCTTTGTCCGGCCGACATCAAATGAGAGGGGCAATCAAATGATAGTCCGGACCAGAAGAGAGCCGTCATACATCAAAGTCTGATAAATGAATGGGCCGCATTGAATGTTTATTTGGGGAGGAGGGAGGAGGTTCAGGACCTTCTGAGACACAATAACGTATGACAAACCGTTGACTCTGAGGCTCGTTGCGCTACGCTACGCCCGTTATGCGACACCAATACAGGAGGAAATTGTGTATTTTCATGCAACTACTAAAATGCTTGGTTACCTTGAGGACCACGTCTCCTTCCTGGATGTTTCCGTCCCTGGCTGCCAGGCTCTCGGGGGAGATGTCCTTCACAAAGATGTGGCTGGCCAGGCGCAGGCCATATTCTGCTTACAAAGTGCACAGCGGCAACAAAGACAACGTGAGCACGCAGTTCATGTGACGACAAACGCGCTGACCACTTTACTGGCAGATGCTTCCCCCCGCTGGGATTAACGGCGCAGATTAAAGAAGATTAATTGCTCCTTTACTTGGATTTATGCGTGTTGTTTTGGATCTTAGTGCTGCTGGCAGGCTTTGTTTCCCCTGGAAGATCACCAATGTGGATTCCGCGTCTGACTCTGAGTCTGGCGCATGGCTAACTGGGCAAAATGCAGCCGCCGGTTGGTGTTCGCCAGCGGGCGGCGCAAACTGCACCGCCTCTTTCCCCGACTTTGTGAGCCTCACCTTCATTTTTCCTGGATTTGACCAGGGTGACCTTGGCGGGCCGCGGGGGCATATTATGCGAGCGGCGGTCTGAGCGTGGAGAGAGGCTCCTCTCCCGCGAAACGCTGCGCTCGCGCTCACGGTCCCTTCTGCCGCTGCTCCGCCCGCTACGTCTGCCCACGGCGCCGCCCACGCCGCTGTACGCGCCGCTCCGTCCGCTCCGGGTCTCGTAGATCTCCTCGTCGTAGCTATCCTCCTCTTCGTCGTGCTCCGACATGGTTTCCCGTTCCCCCAGTCGCCCCATGGGGACGTGCACCTTCCTCTTCCGTCTGATTGTCTGCACGGAGGAGGCCGGACGTTAGCCGAGCCAGACGCTCGCCAGCCCAGAAGAGTTTGAAAAAATCCGCACTCCAAAAATACCCCAAAAAGAAAGATGATTTATTTTACATATCTAAAAAAAAAATTCTCGCATGACATTCTCACACTATTTTTTTTTGTGTTATAAATCACATGAATCATCTTTCTTTTAGGAGCATTTTTGCCGTGTGGAATTTTTCAAACTCTACTCAGTTGACTTTTTGATCCAGCACCCATCCATTACTAGGTAGCGAATGTGCGAGTGTTTTTCTTTTTTAACTCTCAGACGTTAGCTGGGCCCAACGTTAGCCTAGCCAGATGTTAGCCGGGCCCAACAGCGGAGTGATCGAAAGGAAGCGAAAACGAGCGAGGCGAACCTTCCTTCTCCACTTACAATTTTGGCAATTTTCCCACTTTTCCGAAGCTGCTGGACGGCGTACGCGTGCTCCACGTTGTCCATGGAGACGGCGTTGACCATAACAACCCTGTCATTCTCCCTGGGGGGCACATAGTAGACATGAGGGAGTCTTTCTGGAGTAATTCAATCCTAAAAGGTAGCCATCAGACGGGCCTCGGGGCCATCAGGATGGAGTCTTACTGTAGCAGGCCTTCTGCCGGGCCGCCTTTCAGCACATCTGAGATGACAATGGAGGTCTCGCCGCTCTGAAAGTGAGGATTATCCCGGCCTCCTGATATGGCTATCCCGAAGCCGAACCCCGGCGCCTGCACGCAAAGGAGGGGGGGTTGAGAGAGGGGGAAAAAAAAAAAAAAGCACGGGTATAAACATTACCTCTTCCTTATCATCATCATCATCATCATCAGCCCATTTCCTCTGCTCTTGTTTACAGGAGGTCGTTCCTCCTTCTGAGTGCCATCATTATGTGGAGAAAATGTTGGGCTTGCGTTTTTTTTTTTTTTTTTCTCCAGCTGCTCCGGCGACACTCTTACGCGCAAACCGAGCTCTGCATTTGCATTTTAAGCAGATTTCGCACGTCGTTCCGAGGCTCCATCCGATTCAGGGAGGTGAGAACGCTCTGGGGCCGGACCGGGCCCGTCTTGGTCTTCGTGGAGGAGGGCTGGTACTCACCCGGTGCAGAGTTACTGTGTGCTGCTCCCAAATGACCGTCTCCTCCATGGCTGCGCACTGTCAGGGCAGACAGAACACATTGGTCAGCACAGGAAAGCAACACGCCGACCTCCACCCCGGCCGACGGCAAGGTCACGTGTGCCGCCGCCGCGTTTCCGTCGTCCGTGCTAATTTTAACTGCAGACACCAGATCCTAGGGCCAAACATTTTACACGGAGTTTACCGGAGAGCGCCAGAGACCGGGTGTTAGTTTGCGTGACTGAAGATGGAGAACACGTATGGAGCCACGACAACATCTTGCTATTCGTATGTCTGGTGGAAAATTCACACGAAGGACGAGGACATGCTGTTTATTTGGGCAAAGAAACTTTGCCGGTCGCGCTCCTTCATTCAAATCCCTGAGCTAGTTTTCCAAACCGTTTACACGTTTTCTAAATGTATCTCACTTCAATATCTACACCCCTGATTTCCCCTGGAGAACTTTTTCCAGATCTCCTGGTCGTTCATCGGATCACATCAGAAAATCCACCCGTATATAATCATTCAGAAATAAGTTAAATGAAGTCATGCAGCTGCACTGATTATTGTATTTTTTGTGTTGTTAATTGGCCCTTGTGTTGTGTCTTTTTTACTTATTTTAGTTTATTTTTGTTTCGTCTGACTGCACGAGGACCAGTTGACGAGCTCCTCCAGCACACTTCCTTCATCCAACAAACAAACAAACCTCAGTGTGTTTTTCTATCGTTTTCATCAGATGACACTGTGATTTCTGGGGAGAGCCGGGAGGAGGTAGAGGAACATCTAGAGAGGAGGAGGTACGCTCTGGAAAGGATACGGACTGAAGGTCAGCCGCAGCGAGATGGCATACATGTGTGTAAATGAGAGGAACCCGAGTGGAGTGGAGATGGAGAAGGTTGAGGAGTTTAAGTGCTGAGGACAACAGGGAGGATGGAGAAGAGGTGGAGGAACACGTTCAAGCAGGTTGGTACGGATGGAGAAAAGAGTCAGTGGTGAACATATTGGAAGAGGGATGTTGAAGTTGGAGATGCCAGGCAGGAGGACTAGAGAATACCAGAGAGAAGACTTAAAGAGGTGTGAAAGAAGAAGATACAGACCACAGGGTTAAACGGAGGAGGTGGACTCCTGTGGAGACCACTGGAGGGAGCAGCCAGAAGGAGAAGGGTTTTTTGTATGATGAATTACGTTTCTATCCTCTGATATGCAAATAAGCTAAACTGAACACACTGAGCTGTGATCACAGTGGAGACGCAAAGCGCAATTGGGGATCGCAAAGTAAAATCAGACATTTTGTGCGCACATCAGAGAGGCTACGCTAACAGAGCCTCCACTGCATTAATCACCGTAGAGGGTAAGATGAAGGTCGCCTCCATGTGCTGTCAGGTCAGCCGTGTCCTCTGCTTATCTCTGCCTCCACATCTCACCACGCTTTTCACAGAAAACCACCGGGCCCCCTTCAAAATTAAACCCAGCGACCCCCGCCCACCCACCCCCGACCGCTCCTTCCATCCGTCATGTAAATAGATCCGCGGTCGGTGAAGCTAATACGTGACCTGCTTGGGTGGTCGTTTCTCTGACACCTCCACGCGTGCACTTTGACGGACGGGACATCACGAGGAGCGATGTGACATTATAAACCCTTAAAGCGTGATGAAAGAAGGCTGGGATTAGAAGCAGCGGGCCTTCCCACTCCAGAGGCCAGGTGGCGGCGGCGGCTCCACACCCAAAAACATCCAGGGAATGTCAGCCCGGCTTTCCGACCGGGGATGAGCGCGACTTTAAAAATGACAAGCCGCTAATGGCCGGGCTAACGAGTGACTGGGAGTGATAATGAAGCATGAATTCTGGAAGCGCCGAGGGGCGGCTCGAAATACAGCGAGCATACCGACGTGCACGGGAAACGGCGTCCTGCTCCGGGTTGCCGGAAACAGATCGGGACAGTTGCTTAGCTGACTAACACCCGGTTTACCGGAGGAGGATTCTTTCACGACGGCGGCCCCGAGTCTGACGTGACCCGCAGGTCAGGGGCCAAACATGAGAGAAGCCCATGGACTTCCAGAGCTTGCCGGTCAAACTCCTCAAGCAGCTTACGGCAGGGCTCAAGCGAGGAGGATCTGAACAGACTGCAGCACTGGAGAGGAGAGCGGAGACAGATTTCTGCAGTCTCGTTAATATTCAGACAGCAGAAAACGCCACTCTGACTGGAAAGTTTGCTGTTGAGCGCGGCGGAGATGTAAGACGACCAAAAGTGGAAGCAGGTGCTCGGCCATGTCTGACGCCGCCGATTTCAAGAGGACGGGAGCAACGGAGCGGCACCGCCGCCGGCTGGAAAACACGATTAGACAACACTCATTGTTCATGTTTCCAAACAAACAAATCGCCGTAAAATTAAAAAACCCCAAACGGAGCAAGAAGAGATCTAAAAATTGAATGAAAATTGAAGGAGGATTTAGGAAGGAGGAATGAATATGTTTTTGAACAATGTCCTGCGTGCAAGGCGCGTCTCCCCCACACCTTTCACTTTAAAAGGGATGCAAATCTGCTCCCTCCTCCCACAGAGCCGGTTGCTGCGGTAACCAAAGGGGTTGTTGTTGTTGTTGTTCAAGTGGCCTGACATTTCCAGGCCTCGTCTGAAGGTTCCTCTTAACTGTAGGAGGTTCAGAAAAGGATCCACAGGGAGACAAAGGCCTTCCTTGTTTTGCATCTTCACCTGAGCGCGGCGCCTCCAGCCTACGCTCGCCTGCCACTTTGCATAACGGCCCAGGTTTAGCTTCATCTCTGACGTCTTGAAGACCGTGAGCCTGAGGGCAACCCGGCAAAGTGAGCCGTATCCAACCGATAACCAGCGCCTGGAGCCGATTCGCAGACAGGCGGTGACCGGTGGGACCCGACTAGAGTCCACAACTAGAAATGTTCACTCAGGAAGCTAACCTGTGCATCAGCAACTTCAGTGTGTCCCTCACAGACACAGGTGAACGTAAACAAAGAAGTCTTCCTTGTGCAGCGCCACGCGACAACGTGTTTGTACGCTCTGCTCACCAACTACGTCTCGCTTGAAATCCATTTCAACGTTGCGAACGTTGGAACCAAGGACCGGCTGTATTACGCATCTAAAGGGGTGTTGAAAGGTCATGTGGACAGCAACGACCTGCCCAATAAGCGTGCGGATAAAGAAAAGTACCAAAAGTAATCATCTTTCTTCAGGTCAACTCCAAAAATGTCGGCCCCCCGCTCGCGGAGGTCCATCACGTGACCTCTGGGTCAGTGACCGTCCATGTTTTTTTCCCAGGCGCTGTTTACGGTGCCAACAGACGCTTGGCGTCACAAGCCAGAGTCGGCCGGGGATTACGACCACGCAACTTGGGAGCCGGGACCCAAAACACAGATGGATCGCACAGCTGAGAGCCGAGGACGGACGGGGAAGCTGTGTCAATACGCAAACAGTACGCGACGGCCATTGCTCGCTCAGAGGAACCGTCGGGCCGACCGGCAGCCCTGCGCTGATACCGTCTAATTATCCCGAAGGTCATGCATCTTGTTCACGAGTCTCCACCCATAGTCTCGAATGGCGTGACCGCAGCTGTGACGCGCCGACGTGATCGCCGATATGGTCCTGATTGTAGGCGAGGCCGTGTTTGTTGTTCCTACCGCGTCTCGGTGTGACGCGAGCTTACGTGACAACACGTCTTGGGCTCCTCTAGAGAAGAAAAAAAAAATTAAAACAAAAATCAATGTGCCTTCCTGGAAAAGGAGGAAGCTTATTGTTGGGTTTCGTTGTGAGCGCGGCCTGCGGGGGCCGCTTTACTTCTCATCTAGAATCCCCAGTCGGCTCTGAGCCTCTATAAACAGCCCTGCGCTTCCAATCAAGCCAGGTATGCGAAGTGTAACGTCCGCCCAGAAAGAAAATATTGTCTCAAGTCTCCGGTCGCGGATAGGAGTCATTTCACATCCAGTGAGTCAGACGACGGCAGCCGCCGGGCGGGGAGGGTAAAATGGTGTTTCACTTTATACCGGCTCTGGAGCGGCATTAAACCTGTACTCTACTCTGCAAGAAATAAAAAAACATAATTTTCTCGTAGGAGAGGAAGCGAGGCGGAGTGCGGTCGGGGCTCTCATCCTCTGACTAGAATGGATTTGTTGCCGGGGTTGGGTTTAGAGAACAGACACAACCTTATTCAATTCTGACCGTTGTGGGAGCGCGGCGGATAAAAATAGCTCTCATTAATTCTGTCGTTGTGATGCTGCAAAAAAGGGATTTGAGGGAAACTTGCGGCTGCTGGAGAACATCCAATAACCCCTTGTTATATTTCAAGTCGACGCGGCGGGTGGAGCGAAGGGAGCGCGGCTTTCTCTGTGACCAGGAGGCTCCATCACATCCCGGTAGAACCGGAGCTACAACCCAGTAACTGCGGATTTAATGCGCCTGGCACAGCGGTGACTCACGCTGCCCCAAACCTCAGCCTCTTTGCATCCGAGCGGAACGGATATTTAAAAACCCCTCCGGCTCCAGACACGTCTACCCCGGCCCGTCCTCTGCCCGTGCGTCTCGCCGCCGCAGTTTGATAGCTCCTCGCAGACAACAGCTCTCGATGTAGCTTCAACGCTAACCGGGCGGCGAGTGGCCGTCGGGATCCATGAGCTTCTCCTTTTGTTTAAACCGCTCCGCATTCATTTGGTGGGGAAATGTTAACAAACCAAAATGGCCGACGCACTCGGCAAACTAACGAAAACGCGCCGATCTACAACCGTTCGGTACTTTGATACGTGGAAAGGCCTCGGACAGGACCTTTCTGTGCTTCCCCCCCCGCAAAATAAACACACCTATATTTCCCCGCGGCGGCCTCTCCGGCCTGTGGCTTCGTTCCTTTCGGGCCACCGGGCTGCAGGAGGGAAGCGGACGGGTTCAAGGAGATGATTGATTACTTGTGAAATTGACAAGGATGTGCGAGGGAATGCTGACAACCGCAGAACCTCTGCCTGGGACAACTGCTTTGGAAAGCATATTCATATGCTAATGAGGGTCCTCGGGTTGGCATGGGTCGGGGAGGGGGTCCCCCCAGAGAGCGTGGCTACACTCTGCACATCCATGCCGTACTGCAGCTTTCTAAATGGAGAGCGTGGAGAGAGGACGCCGCACCGAATGAGCGCTGAGGTCAGGAAATGAAACGCTATTAGCTCTGACATTAAACATCGCCTCCGACAGCAGCGAGAAATATTTGCTCGCATTATCGAACGGCTGCGATAAAACGGGCGGCCACGTGTTGCTGGAGCCGCCGCTCCCTGAGTGCTGCCGCGGAATTAAAAAAAAGAAAAAAAACAGGTACTCACATCAGTTCATCCTTCTCACGACACCGGAGAAAAACAAAAGCATCTCCGACCTCCGGCTACTCTCAGTAAATCCGGCAGGAATTTCCTGCAGACGTAAAAGGGCAGCTCCGGTACATGGCCGCCCCGCTCAGTGCCGGGAAGGACTTGCCCCCCGCCTCCCCTCCCTTTTCTTCGCTCTGAAACAACTGCAATTACAAATACAGGTGAGGGGTTATGAAACACAACCTCCGGCTACATCCTCACGTGTCCTCCGCCTCGCCGGCCGCCTGCCCCCCCTCTCTCAACATCTTTCTTCAAACCCCCTTCCCTCCCGCAGATCCTCTCCATACATGCTCTGGGGATCCGGCAAATCCCCTCTGGCTTGGCAGCGATCTGTGCGGGATCTGCAGTTCCGCTACAGCATGGGACTCCTCCGAGCTAGCGAGCATCCATCCGCAGTGCAAACTGCTGTATCGGACTTAACCCTCCCGCTGCCGTGGCGAGCTGACCGCTCGTTCTATCGCCGTGTGTGATGTCGATCACCACCACTTCCTCCCCAGGTGGGCCGCGGCGCATTCATTATTCTCAATTAGTCAGAGAGCGCAGACGATGACGACCGGAGTCCAAAGAAAAACAAGATCATTTCGCTTGTTTTCGCCGCTGACGACATGTTGACGCGTAAATAAACATTAAGAGATTTCGACGGCAAGTTTAATATTGTGTACATGCTAACGTGTGCACTGCCTGTCAGTGTGCTGCTGGATCCCAGATATAAGCTGCTACCGCCGCGACAACATTTCAGCTGCTTTAAGCACATCCGTGGTGCAGCTGAAATGTCACTGCGCCATTATTGTGTTTACACATCAGCGCGGCGTAATAAGCTCATGTGTTAACGGGGGAAACGGCAGCGGCCTGTAATTACATCGTGGATAAAAAAGATAAAAAAGAAAAAGTTGAGAGCGGCCCTGCGTTGTTTCAGCTGCAGGTGCTTCCGCCAAGGAAAGACTCGGCGCAATCAAGCGGAAAATATCACTGCATCCAATCTACTGGAATTTACTGAGATTTGGTGAACCGGCTGTGAGCAGGACTGTTTGTATTGGGGGGGGGGGGGGGGGGTGAGACATTCTCCTCCAGAGAGAAAGGCGTGTTCCCATGTGAGAACACACACTGTAGTTGAACAGGCATGTGATTTAAGGAGGGAAAACTTCAAGTACCTGTGGAATGTGTTGAAGGGAGTCTGAGTTCCCACGTATTGTTCCCCACAAGAGCCTGATAAGCTACAGTGGTGGAAACCTGGAAGAGCCAGGATTCACGTTTCACGACAGCTTCACGCCTCTTTAAAAGTATGGAAAGTTCCTCTGATGAACTTCTGAGTTCGGTGTGGCACCGCCAGACCATCGGCGTGGACTGAGAGATAAAGCTGTGTACAAAAAAACAGGCCTGAATCTCCAGGTTCTTATCAGGCGAGGAGGCAGATAAGGGCCCGGAGGAGGAAAAACAACCAACAAACACCTGCAGCTCCGGCAACCAGGGGTTCCTCTGCACCAAACCTCCTCTGGTGGCAGCACCTCACTCCTTCACTTCTTCCCCCCCCTCAGACTTTGCACTTTGGCCACTTGTAAATGACTGAGCCAATATTTTGTTTTGCTATTTCTTGAATAATGTATTAGAATAGCCATTTGTTGCTAACAAAGCACCCTGCGTTTGGGTGACTGTTTTTTCTATACCGGTTTCTCTCTTTGGAAAAATTCTAGTATCCTCCGGGCTTTTCAAAGCGGAAGGGTCTGAGAGAGGTGATGGAATATTCATAAAGCTGAGTGGTCCTTAGCCACCGGGCTGCACCGGGTATGCGGACCAATCGGAGCTGTGGACCCGTGGAACTACGGCCAGATAGATGAAAGCAGAGGGTCTACAGAGAAGACAACGGCCAAGGGTGGAAAAAAAAAATGTGTTGCAATAGTAAGAGATTTTAAAATAAATTGGCACGACGTCCAAGCAAGCTGTGCTCTCATTGGTCGGTGGAAGACAAGAGGGAAGTTCTACACGGAGAAAGAGGATGGAAAACGCCGCTGTGCTTCTGGACGCAGGGTGGGTCATTTTCTCGCGCAGCATCTCACTTCCAGTCAATAGCGGAAAAGAGGCGGTTTTCTAAATATAAACTGAGGGATAAACAGATGGAAATGTAGAAGGAGCGCAGCTTGGGTTTCAAATGTCCAAATATACCAGCAGCTGCAGTGGAGCGCAGGCCGCGGCCCACGGGATGCAACGCGCAGCCACACTGCCGTGATTCTGAGAGTCGCTAAACGGACGTTTTCCCGGAATCGATACAAGTGCCGCTCTGCCTGCCTGGTATTTGAGCGAGTGTTTTCAGGCAACAGCTTCCCGGCGTGGAGAGATGGGCTGAGTTGACCGACCTACCCCAGGGTCCGGGGTCTTGACCCCCCCCCCCCCACACACACATCAGGACAGAGCGGTTCTTCTGTTTGGAAACGCTCCGCTGAGCAGATCCATGCGTGGGAAAGCTCCCGGTTGGGGAACAAACTCCCGAGGAGTCACGTGCGAACGGACTGTGCGTCAACGACTGAACCCGGCGGCAGGTTCGCGCAACATCCACGTGCATTTGAAGTCGGTACATGTGTGACGACCGGCGCACCGCGGCATGTCGATGGGTACGTCTGCACGTCGCCTCATGTATATGCGACGAGAGGCCCGGGTCAAGGTGACCACAGATCAGACGGTGTTGTGATTAATAAATGCAATTTCGGCCAAACGTGTCGCGGCTGTCTCAGAGCGATGACAGCCACGTCAGTCAAGTCACGAGGACGTGACTCGTGGCACGCAGACAGTTCTTCGGGAAAATCACTGGAGTTGCGGCGGCGAGCGTACTCACCAGCCAAAATCCACCACATCCAGACATGATGCATGGCCGGCATCTGGTCATAGCTGAGCAGCCCGATGCTCGTGGCGGTAGCAGGCTTGTGTTGACACTGCTAAACGTGTTTTCAAAGCTGAGGCAGCAGAGTAAGCAACATGGCCGCCTTCTGCCGTCTGATGCCGCAGGGATCCGATGACCCGAAGACACGTCCCCGGCGATTTATGGCAGCGACAACGGACCTCCACGCGCTTGGAAGCGTGGGGCCGGACAGCAAACGCGTCACGTTGACTAGGTTCATCTACGTTTCCGGCACTCGGATCATGTTTTCAGAAGTAAACAGAGCAGCGGATAGAGCTGCGCCAAAAACCAGGTCACGAGATCTTTTCAAAAACCAACTGCAAAACAACAACACCAACAAATCCACTAAAATAACAACTAGTGGCTTTGAGTTGGCTCATTTGAATAAAACTCTCATGTCACTGCACAACCACAATGGCTCTGCTGTCGGCACCAAAACGCCAAACAATAGGCAACGCAAATGACAACATAAAGAAAATACCACAGTGTCAGAGAGCTGCTTCTGCTGCTCGTCGTGCTCTGAAAGGCAGCGCCGTTCCACCCGGTGTTGGAAAATATGCGGGAGCGAATAAACAAGACTGCATTAAGATTCACCTTCAATCTACGGCTGAGTCACCGAGTCTAATCTCATCTCTCAATCAAGGTCTGGTCTCTGGCCTTTTCTTTCTTTTTTTTTCCCTCCAACGGTCTTCGAGTTCATCCGGGAGAATCCGGCCGATGAGCGGTTCAACTTGACGCTGACACTTAGCGGCCGCGGTGATTTTAAAAATGTCCGAACTAAAAAGGTGTTTGGAGTAAGAAATGAAATACTCAAGATCCAACGCATGGGATGTTAAACCTGACGTCTCGAGGATTACGCTCCCCTCCGTTTGGAACGGACTAAGAATGTAAATATAATGGACCGCATTACACTATCAACTTTTTCCCACATTTCGAAGGAGAGTCATTTATTTTCAAACAAAGAAATCAGGCCAAGGAATTACTTCTTGTCGCAGTGCTCGCCGAACGGTGGAAAATTAATTCAATTTAAGCCGTGGATTTAATTTTTTTTTTTTAAGCTAATTTCCATAGTAGTTCTGAGTCAGAGGAGGCTATTTCAGGGTCCTGCAGCTGCAGCTGGACTGGGGAGATCACACCCAGCGGCTGAAAGCCCCCCTCAACACACAAAGCAGGAAATCAGGCTTCTGCACTCAATCAGCCCAGTGGAAGTTATCAGTGCCCCACACCGAGGAACCAGCGGGCAGGAATGTGCTGATAAGCCGGCCTCGGCCCAGCACTCCGCCTCCATCATACCGTCTGAAAAGAGGACGGCGGCGCGGATAAAAACTAAACAAAAAAAAAAAGAGGGAAGATAAGAGATGTTTCTGCATCATAAAAAAAGGAGTTCACATTGAGTGTGATTGGTGGGATTCTGCAGGGCTCCACATCCTAATGATTCCACGCGGCTTCCATTTACGGATTTACGACGGACCTGATTTACACAATCGGGCTTCTGCATGATTGGAGTCAGAACCGCCGTTTGAATGGCGTGTCTATGCTTTTAACACGGAGTGGCCGAGCGCGCTATGGCAACGCAGGGTTTAACACTATAGCTTTCACGAGTGTTTACCGGGAAGTTGTAAACTTGCCTGTGTCGTACATGAGTCACCTTTCGCTATCGACCACGCCTCTCAATCTACTTCCCCCACGACGCATTCACGGTGCATGAAATGTGGGAAATAAAATGCTTCAGTTCCCATCCTGCCCCTTGGAGCCTGCCTCACACTAGCTAGAATAACATCCGGTGTGAGAGCATACCGCTGCCCTTGTGTACCCTTTCTTTTGAGGTGAAACGATATCTCGGTAAATTTAACTCTCCTCCACCAGCGATGACTAAATGAGCTCAGGAATGCGCACACCTGTTAGTGGATATTCAAAATAAAGATCACGGTTTTGAACATGATATATTCTTGTAATATTTGCGGACAAACTACAAATTAAGTGAATTTTAATTGAAGCGAAGCGCGTTGTGTTGCATCTGGAACACACTGAGAACACACAAAGAGCACGCACAACCTCACTGTTGTTTTTGTCTGTCATAGACTCCTGCAAATGTTGTCAAATTTGACTTGGGCGAGTAAAAAAAAACAACAAAAAACATCAAAAAAATTAACCGTGTTTGTCCTTCTGAAACCGTGATGACTCAGATGACTTCTGCTCCGTTGACAGCTCAGGGTGACTTGATTTACAGGTCCAACATTCACGGCTGCCCTTGAGTGGGTAGATATTCTCTTTGTGCCGGGCCTCCCCCAGTACAACGTGCCCGTCCCAGGGCTCATATAAAAATCTGCCGTGTGCCCCTCCTTACTTTGAGCGGCAGAAGAAACCCATCCTTCATTGCCAAGTCACACACATGGGCTTTGAGAAAGAGTACTTTGGGCACAAACCCAGAAAGGGACTGGAGAAGCCGTCCAGTAAAGGGGATAATTTCTTCCACTAGCTCCTCCAAGCTAATGTCGGGAAACCATGTTCATGCCCGCCGGGTCTCGGGAGGCTTCTCCCGGGGAAGCGCATCCCCAAAGGGCCGGGAGGCTCTCAGTTCAGAGAAACAACTTCTCCGAAAAGAAATGAAAATCAAGCTACCTATGCTCAACAGGTTGTTAGCCGAGAGTCCAAAGGTTTGGCTGCCGGATGAGCCACGAAGCCAGACACGGGCGAGTTCGGGGGACGTTGCCGGACGAAAAGACCGCCGGTAGCCGGTCCTGCCTCCCCAAACCCCCGGATCGACCGGGGGAAGCGTTTAACCAGCTAGCATGCTAACTTTAGCAAAGTGCTAACTAGCTTCGCCCGAGACCCGCTTCGGCTTCGCTTCACGGTCCCGTCATCAAAACAAGACTTCGCCGCCGCCACCGCCTCCCCCCCCCGACCTCCTCCCCCTCCACCAACTCTGAACGCCGATGTCATTTTCCCCCCTCCAGCTGCCCTTTATTACCTCCCTCTTACTGCACCTTCAAACCGGACACATCGTAAATCTGTCCCCCCTCCTTAATACCCCTTTGGTCAAATCAACTCCTCGCCGGCCGACATTTTGTTCCCGGAGCTAGGCTAACTCTTCCCATGCTAACCCTCGCCGGAGCGCTCCGCGCACTTGCCGCGGTAGCAACCCGCCCCCCCCCTCCCCCGGCGATGACAGCTCACCAGCGGGGCGTTTCGCGGAACACCACCGGGAGCCGAGACCGGCCCCACGGACGGCGACCCGCCGAACCCCGCTGTTAGCCCCCGTCAATCGGGAAGATGAAGCTAGCACGCCCCCCCTCAACTGGTTAGCCTTCCTAGCATAGCCGCCGGGATGCGGTATGCTAGCCGAGAGGTCGCTAAGTTACCGCGCCGGGAACGCGTACTCACGGCTTAATCGAGGAAGACTCATTCACCTTCGCCTTTTCGCGGAGGGGGCGGGGAGAAATTAAAAAATAAAATCTGGTGGGATCCTGGCGCTGTGGCTCCGGAGCAGCAGCGGCCGCCGCACTGCAATGGCAGGCAGTGGATGAAGCCCGTCCTCTCCGCCCCCCTCCTCCGCGCGATTCGGCTGCTTCCACCGCCGCGGCGACAGTGACAGCTTCGCCTGGAATGTACCATTCGGCCGCATCCGCGGGGGGGGGGGGGGAGAGAGAGAGAAAGAGGGAACGGGAGAGAGAGAGAGGGGGATGCAGGGATGCAGAGGAAGGAGGAGGAAGAGGAAGAGGAGGAGGAGGCCGCAGCCGCAGCCGCAGCCATTCCGTGGGGGAGAGCATCCACTCTGCGTGGGATGCACGTCGGGCTCCCTGTGCATGTGGCTGCAGGTTTGACCCCAGTTCAAACGAAAAATGCACTTTTTCAAGTGTGTTCGCGATAAAGATGCAACGGCATCGGCTCTGGTTTGTTTGACTGCTCTGCTCCTCCGACGGAGCTGAGCCGAATGAGATAAAGGTTTATCTTCAAAGTGCTTTCAAACTGCCTGACTAATACATCCGAGAGGGAAGCCGTGGGACATCTAAGCGGGCCTTCTGTAGAACGCGTCTAAATTCCACTCCACCACTAGGACGACCAATGCTTTCGGCGAGGGCTGCGAGGAGAGAAGGAGCGAGATGCTCCTACGTCGTCCACGCATGACGGATTCATCCTGCAGACGGACGACGGATCGGTGACCGGTCATTATGCCAGCTATAAATAGGCAGGGCATTAGCGCTGCGCAGAAAAAGGCTGAGCGGGGCGGATTGTCGCCACGGCGGCGGCGCTATCAGAGGAGGGGGCTAGAGATGATCTCTATCCACGGCTCCTGCACGCCAGGCACATCTCGGTGCGGACCGTTGCCGTGCACCAACATGATTTCTAGTTTAACTCTGAAGCAGCTTGACCTCACCTTGGGCGCATCACAAATGGTGCTCGCCATCGCAGGGGCTGAGGAGGCAGATTGAATCTTCTCAATAAATCACATATTCAAAACCGACCGCCGGTTCCCGATTGGACGGCGCGGACATGTCACATGGAAGGAGTGGGCCCTGCGACGCTCCTTGCAGGGACAGGCGACGGCGTGCTGCACGAGGTCGTTCTGAACGCAGAGGGCACGGCTCCCCGGGGATGAACCCAGATCTAATCAATCCACGGCAGGGCCCAGATTGAGCACTGCAGCAAAGGCCGAAGGGCCTTCTCTTCTTCTGCGCCCGCTCCTTTTTTTTTTCCTATTGCGGAACGCAAAGCTAGAGGAACCCAGAGAGGTCCCGCAACGCCGGCGACACCAGGGGGAACCTGCTCGGATTTCATTGGAGGATGGGAAGGAGTGGCGTTGGGCGGAGGAGGCGAAGACTGCGAGTCGGCCAAGGTCGTAGGAAAGAGGTAAAACAAGGGCAGTCTCTTGGATATCCTGTGAAGGAGGACGGCGCGGAGGGGAGGCGGGACGTGTTGCAATGGAAACCCGATCCGGCTGCCTTCTGCCAGGCGTCTCCTTGGTGGAGATAACACGCAGACCTTTGACCGCCGCAGGAGATTAGATGGTTCTGTGTGAAACATCGAGAGGACAAGCGCTCACGTCTTCCGGAGAGGCTTCGCAGGAGCTGCGTCTCCCTCGTATCGAGCCCTTCAAGTTAAAGCCACGGCGGCATTTGCAGCATGGTGGGGGGGGGGGGCTCACATGCCGTGCCACAGAAATACCCAGCCCCCCACACACACACACACACACACACACACAAACACACACTCAGAGAGCAAACCGTGGCTGCAGGGAGAAAATCACACGAGTGGAAAAGCAAATTAGAAATTCACAGCAGGTCGGGCTTTTAGAGCGCAAGTCACCTCTCGGCTGTGTGTGTGTGTGTTTGAGGGGGGTCAGGAGAACCGCCGACTCAGCAAGCGGCTATCTGCGGGCCGTAATGACTGCGGCGGTCAGGTGACGTGACAGCGGTTGGGGAGGAACGGGCGGAGCGATAATGTGTGACGCCATCTTGAACCGCCGTCTCTGCTGGCGAGGCTCTAATTAGAGGATATGGGTGTAATCCCCACGCCGTCAAGCTCGGGGCGCAGGCCGTGAGCAAGGGGAGCCGAGCGTGACCTTGGCAGCGAGGTGGAGCGCGGGTTAGCCCGGGAACGTGACGGCGGACGCCGCGAGCTACGCATCCAGCTGTTAAACATCTGATTTCATTAGCTGCGCTATACAGCTGCGCCAGCTGTCAATACAACATTGCATCTCCTTGCCGTGCTCCACGTTTGACTCGGAAAGCTAATCGGCATTCCCGCACTTCGAATTCAGGTATTCAGATAGCGGCGAGGAATCGCCGGGCAGCAGCAGCCGCGCATCTCCGTGCTACGCTAAGTGTTTACCCCTGTTTGCTAGCAGGTGGAGATGTTCCTGATACTACGAACGTAATGACAATACACATCTCCTGCAAGCGGCCTTGCAGATGCAGAGTGACGGAGCACAAATTCCCATCTCCCACCCAGATGGAGCGCCAGATAATTCAGGATCCCCCAAATGAACCTATAATCTCCATCCCAACCGCAGCCGAGAGCTCAGACGTATCAGGTGATGCGGGGGCGACCTCGGATCACGTGACCCCCCCCCCCCCCGCCCCGCCAGCGGCCCTCCAAATCCTCTGT
Organism: Fistularia commersonii; assembly: GCF_037954325.1. Lineage (NCBI taxonomy): Eukaryota > Metazoa > Chordata > Actinopteri > Syngnathiformes > Fistulariidae > Fistularia > Fistularia commersonii. The sequence goes on from NC_141300.1 coordinate 1,767,995, forward strand.
GAATCAAACTACGGCATCATGTCCGGAGGCTGGGGGAAGCAATCACCTAAGTATGTTTATCCCCGCCGGCGAGCGCCCATGCTAATAAAGATGAACAATTCCAATCAGTTAATGCGGATGTGTGTTTCAGAGAGGTTTTTTTTTTTTTTTTTTAAGTTGAATGATTTCGCTTTCGGCACCGCCGCTTGCAGCGGCGGCCCCGACCCGACACCAGACCCCCCCCCTCCCCCCCTCCCCCAACAACGGGACCCAAAAGCTCTTAAAGCGCCGGATCCCGATCGATCCCGCTGTGCCTCGGCAGACAGCTGTAAACAGTGACGGGTCATCGATCGCCAATAGGAATTAACCACCAGCAAACCAGCCCCCCCACACCCAACCACCCAGGAAGATGGGGGACCCAAATTGTTTTAGAAAACCCATCCCCGCTTCCCCCGGCCTCGCCTTTTCTATCTAAAGGACCTCTAATTGGGTCTGGATTCATAAGAAGCAGCTTGTGTGCCACCCCCATTCCCAGGAGGAGGGGGGTGGCAATTAGAAATCAGTTGGGGGACAAAAACAACTAAATGTGGTCTGGGGGTGAGGAGAGGGGTGTCCTTTCAGGAGAACCAGGATTTCTCTATCAGGTAGGAGAGTCACGTTAGAAGATTTTCCACCGCACCAGAAGCTGGATTTCTAATAGAAAGTCACATTTAACCCGACGTGTTACTTAGATGGAAGTTTCCGTTCAAACTGCTGCTGGGGGGGTGGCAGGGGGTTGTCCTGCAAACATGTACGCGCCTGCAGTTTCGGCAGTGGAACTGTGCCCTCTGCAGGGCTGCAGACGAACACCCGCCGTCCGTGACCGTGACCGTGACCGGCGAGGCGAGCGGAAATGCACTGCGACTTCTTCTAACGGTGGCGTGAAAACAAGCGTGAGGAGGGAGGAAAAAACCGGTTTCCGCGCGGTTTGGAGCCCCAGCTGGCCGCCGACGCATGAGATCCGCCGCGGGAAGACGCGGCCGGGGAGTCATCGCAGTTTCACGCACGGCGCGCCGTGACAGGACGCCGCCGAGCCCTCGGCGGCATATGGTGTTTCTCTGGGCGGCCACACAAATCGTGCGTGTCCGACGGAATTGCACGGTGATGCACACACGCGTGCATGATGACACACACGCACAAATCTGCGACGCACACTCCCTCGCATCTTATTTTGAAATTGCCAAACAGGATACTGGTCTTTTACATTTTCAACTTCACCAGCTCCCAGCGGATGATCTCTCCAGAAATCGATGTTTCTGATCGGTTTCTGATCGATGAGCCACCGCCGGCTGCTTCAGGGCCCCGTACTGCAGGGGTTTACAGCGCACAGCTTACATAACCCTATGTATGCACCGTGGAGCCTGTGCCTGCAGGTTGTGCATCCTTCTCACCTTGTGTGTGTGTGTGTGTGTGTGTGTGTGTGTGTGTGTGTGTGTGTTTTCACCCCCCCATCATCAATCAACACATGGAGTAATCTACCGAGGGTCCGCGGCGGCGAGCATCAAACTGGCTGATTGATGAGGTTGTCTTAGGACAACCTTCATGGCCTTTCATTCTTCACGCTTGACTTCCTTCCCGCGGCCGCCATCTTAATCCTCGGCGGCGTGACACCGTGCCTCCACCTCGTCCTTGGCCCGACCCCGCCGCCAGGCGCCGTAGCGCGGTCCCCCTCGAGAAAACCCTCAGAGGCGACGAGGTGGGGGCAGTTAGCGCGATATTAATAGATGTGTTTTGGGCCGTGTGTGATTTTGGCTTTAGCCGTTTAATCCACGGTGGCTGATGGCGCTTATCGGCGGCCTCCTGGATAAATCATGCGGGTTTTGGATTTACGCGGGTCTGAAGCGCTCCCTTCCAGTGATTTGTCAAAGAAGGGAGACGCCGCTTCGGTCGTAAAAACTATTTCTTCCGCCCCCTCGCCCCTTCCTGTCACACAGCCGGGTTGGAACCCACCGGTGCGACCAGACCGGACACCGGCCGCCAGCGCCCGCGGTGGCCCGCCATATGTCCCGGCGGAGGAGGCGACCACGGGCCCCCAGGAGCAACATCTGCCATGCCCTGCACGGAGGGGCCCGCCGGTTCGCACACGCAACCTTCGCATGCATCACGCATGACCAGCCCCCCCCACAACCCACACGCACACACACACACACACACACACACACCTTCCTGGCACCTACAGGACAACCCTCCCATCCTTCTGACTCCTTACATAACAGAACCGTCTCACCTCCAGAAAATCACCCCCCTTCTCCAGCGCTAGCAGCGGTAAATCTCCCGCACAGCCCCTCCCCCCCAGGGTTGGGCTCCCCGGCCGTCATCACGTGAGAACCAACCCCCCCCCCCCACCGCCAACCCCACCGCCGATATGCAGATTGGATCGTTGAGCTGCAGCCTCGCTCATCGCAAATGCATCTGCAGCACTTTCCTTGAAGACTGAGCAGGGAATAAGTGCTTATGTGAGGACTTTTTTGTGTAGTGGTGGTTCAGTATGTATGTGTGTGTGTGTGTGTGTGTGTGTGTGGGGGTCTTCTCTCCAGCCTGTGAGCCAACATGGCCGACATCCTCCATCCTTTGCAGGATGCCGCGCTCCTGCCCGGCGGGTGACTGATGCCGGGTCATTAATTTAATAGCCCCTTTTCTTCGTGGCTGAGCTGCTGACACACCTGCCCACGTGCCCTGCAGCAAACGCTCCCCCGACGCACCCCAACACCCCCAACGCTCTCCACGCCACACCGAGCCGCTGAGGCTGCAGGAACGAGCTGCATCGAAAACAAATCTTTGAAGAGAAAAAAAAAAAAAGCCCAGACCGCTACGAACGCCGGCAGAAAAACAAAGAGCCACCTGAGCAGAGCTGAGCTGGAGGAGGGGAGGAGGAAGAGGAGGTGAAGAAGGAGGAGGATGAATTGGAGGAGGAGGAGGAGAAGGAGGAGATCCTGAGATGATGCTCTTCTGTTTACAGGATGAAGATCATCTGCATTTCCAGAATCACTCCATCTGACACGTGTGTGTGTTCAAACACACCGCTGCCTGCAATGGTGTGTGTGTTCTGAGAAGGTCTCCTGAGAAGAACCTACGAACCTGGACCTGCTGGAGACCCCCCCCCCCCCAAGATCAGCCAGACAGCAATCAAAAAGAAAACGATCGATTTCAACAAAGTCTTAAACCACTATTGATTACTTCACTCTGGGCCCACGTGCACACCCAAGTGCACGAGGGGGCGTGCACGTGCCCCCCCATGGAGCCCCGCGTCCACCAGGTCCGCTGCTGTGCATCAGCATCTTTTCTCTCCCGACACACACGGAACACAAGCAGGGTGTAAGGAGGACAGGAAGTGTGTGTGTGTGTGTGTGTGTGTGTGTGTGTGTGTGTGTGTGTGTGTGTGTGTGTGTGTGCGTGTGTGTGTGTGTGTGTGTGTGTGTGTGAGAGAGAGAGGTATTCTGACAGATTAAGATGAGGGGCTTCTTTTTAGGACAGTGTCAGATAATGCTCACTGTGTTTTAATAAAACCACCTGCCTCACACACTCACACTCACACTCTCACGCACGCACGCACACACACACACACACACACACACACACACACACACACACACACACACACACAGAACAAGAACAGGGAAACAGGGTTCAGTCCTGACAGCCCTGGTCTCCTCTGGAAGATCACACACCGCACCTTACAGAGCAGGGTACATGTGGGGATGTGTGTTTGTGTGTGTGTGTGTGTGCGTGTGTGTGTGTGTGTGTGTGTGTGTGTGTGTGTGTGTTTGAATGTGTGTGTGTCATTGCACTCCTGAGTTCATAGTGATATTAGAAGGTGTGTGAGAAAATGTGCGCATGCATGTACACACACACACACACACACACACACACATATGCCTATATTCATATTCACTGTGTATGAAGCAGTGATCTTCTGAAACTTCGAGACAGGATTGACCAACTTGGAAGAAGCTCCTGAGACCTCTGACTGCTGGCTTCCAGATGTTGGAGCTTCTGTTCCACCCCAGATCCTCAGAAGATCTGCTTTCATCAGCCAGTTTGTTCTCAGGACGTGGTCCTGCAGCTCCAGGTGGTTTCTGGAGGCCTTTTATTTTGAAATCCTCTCAAACCTCCAGGGCCAGAGGAGCGACCAAGAGGCAGGGCTTAAATTGTGCGAGTCGGCTGTCAATCACAAGCATTCACCCTCTCATCTACACCTTCTGCGAACATGTTTTTGGACTGAAGAACCACGAGAGAACCCGCAGGAGAGCGTGGAGCACCAAGAAACCTTCTCACCGGTTCTAATTTGAGGCCGCCGAGGTTCTCGACATTCTGGAGACATCGAGGGGTTTGGCGATGAGGCGGATGTTACTCACGTTGGAGTCCAGAAGGTCGATGCTGTCCAGGCTCTTGCTCCTGTGGATGCGGCCCTTGATGCGGCGCAGCGACGGCTTGCCCTGGACCGTGCTGGCGGAGGACGCCGCTGTGATGGAGCCGGCGGTGGGGCTGGGGTGGATCCTGGAGAAACACACACACACACACACACACACACACACACACACACACACACACACACACACACACATACAGTGTTAGAAGCGGGAAAGCCCCCCCGCCTCTCTAAAGGCCAGAGTCCCTGCTGGACAGCATGGCATTTACACTAGGCTATTATGGGATTGGATGTCACACAGACCCTATGGGGGGAGGCAATTCATCCATCCATCCATTCATCCATCCATTCTTCCATCCAACAATTCACACATCCATCTATCCATTCATGCATTCATCCTTCCGTCAATTCATGCATTCATCCATCCATTATTCCAACCATCTGTCCATCAATTCATTCATCCATCCATCCATCAATTTATGCATTCATCCATTAATTCATCCACCCATCCATCAATTTATCAATCCATCAATCTATTTATGCATCCATCAATTCATCTGTCCATCAATTCATGCATTCATCCATGCATCCATCCATCCATCCATCTGAGCACCATCCGTTTCAGATGGGTGAGGGAAACAGCTCCTGGATATTTCATCCATCCGTCCATCCATCCATCCATCCATCCATCCATCCATCCATCCATCCATCCATCCGTCTTTTGTGTGTGCTGCTGCTGCACATAGAGCAGTGAGAGCCGCAGCCAATCCCAGCTGTCACAGGGGTGAAAGGGCGGGGTTTAACCTGGATGGTCACCTGTCAATCAAACCCTCACAGACGGAGACAGCCAACCATTCACAGAGCTGAGGACAGTTCGGCCCTCATGAACCCCAGAGGAAAATGTGGAGAGAACCTTGGAGAAGCAGCTGAGGAGCAGAAGACCTCCAAGCATCTCCTCATCATGGATGTCTTCTAAAACAGCCCACGGCCACCGACCAGCAGAGGCTAAGTTATGCTAATCACCTGGAACTATCTCTTCATAAAGATGGACAACCCCTTCACAGCTTTAGCTAGGTTACCATGGCGACAGCAAGAAGAACGCCGGCCAATTACGTGGCACACAGGGTTGAGAGGCAGAGTTTTACCCCGACGGGTCAGCTGTAAGTCATATGGAGACGTTCAAGCATCCTCGTCCACACCTACTCCAGAGATCGATGGAGGAAGACAGAGAACATGGAGAACCTCTGTGATGTACTCGCACCAGAGCTTCCCATTATGGGATATCTGTGGTGTCCATGGCGACCAATAACTTACAGCGATACAATGCTCATCATCTTTCTACTCGGCCATAAAACCTGACAACCAATAATAGCGGTTCAGAGGCGCCGGCTCCTCCGAAGGCCGTTAAAGAAAACAACCTCGCTCTGAAGAACCTCGGCCCAGGAGGAGGAAGACCACTGCTGGAGACCCTGCAGAACAATGAAGAGCAGAAGCAGGAGGAGAGTCTGTTCGTCCTCTCCCTCCTCCAGGAGCAGAGCTGTGAGGAGGACCAGTGAGAGAAGGTACTCTCGGTTACTTCTCCTCCATGTGGAACACACTTCTTCATGACAGGAAGGGATGCAAGAGGTGAGCGGTTCAGGAGGAGAAAAAGAAGATCTGTCTGGAGATGGGGATCAGCGAAGTGGCTTCAAAGGGAGGAGCGCGCGCACACACACACACACACACCAGGCCTCCAGAAGCCATCACTGACAATTAGCTCCAGCAGTAACAGCTCTTGCTTGATCAGCAGGTCAATAGGAGACGCAGCCCCCTACACACACACAGACACACACACACACACACACACCTCCATCTTGGCCAAAGCTAATATCAGACTTAACAAGGAGAATCTTTGAAACACACACACACACAGACAGACACACACACACACACACACACACACACACACTGTTGGGAGTCATATCCTTCAAGAACGAGGTGGACTTGTTGTCTGAACCCTGGAGCTCCTCAACAGTGCGAGGTCTTCACGGCAGGTTAATGCTAATCTGTGTATGAGTGTGTGTGTGTGTGTGTGTGTGTGTGTGTGTGTGTGTGTGTGTGTGTGTGGGCTGTGAGGCTGGAGGCGGGAGGGAACAGCTGTTTGCAGATGACTAATCCTAATTTAGCGAGCACCCCCCCCCCCCCCCACCCATGCCGGCTACAGGCAAGCGAGGCTCCGCCGCCGCTGCTGCTAATTTTCTGTGCAAGCCGTGACATGCGCGGCGCACCAGGCGTCCGGCCGTAATCTGGGTGCCGCTCGCTGCAAGATGAGCGGCTCTGAGCGTTTGACCAGAGTGGGGATGGAATTAGCGTCCAAATTACGTAAAGATTTAAAAATAGGGGACTTAAAAACCGCACCGCAGCGGCGGTGGCGAGGGGGCACCGCCGCTTCCCGCTTTGCAGGAAAAACCACATTGGGAGCCGCTCGGAATCCGGGCAGGAGGTCACAAGCGTCCTCGGGACTGACGCTGAGGTCAAAGGTCAGATGCCTGTCCTAGCCTAGCCAGTTTGGGATTAGCGGCGCGGCGCTTCGGACCCGGTTCTGATGCCTTTCTCTCCTCAGAGGGATTAGTGCCTTAATCTGGATGCTCCACCCAGAATCACAGAAGCGGTGGGTTCACAACACACCCAGAACCTGCGGCGTGTGTGTGTGTGTGTGTGTGTGTGTGTGTGTGCGTGTGTGTGTGTACACAAGGGGGGGGGACGCCAGAGGACCTTCTCCTCGTTCAGATGTTACATAACAAAACACCAGGACTCACACACACACACACACACACACACACACACACACACACACACACACACACACACACACACACACACATATCCCCTGCTTCATGATTTCACTTGTGGCGGTTCAGGATGGACATGTGGGGGGGGGGCTACGTCTCCACGGCAACCATAGTGAAAAATGGCGTTTGTCTCTACACCACTGCTAACATCAACACACACACACACACACACACACACAAACACACACACACACACACACACACACACACACACGCTGCTCTGGAGTGTGTGTGCGTATCAGCAGCGCTATTCAATACTATAATAGTGTAATGAACAACACTTCGGCGTGCAGAACCGACCAATCACAGGCCTCGGACCCAGGACACCCCACCCACAAGCACCTGACAGTCCACTGGAGTAGGTGGGGGGTGCAGGGGTTGAAAGGGGGGGGTGCAATGACACCCCCCCCCACCCCCACCTGCACCCCCTTTCCATTCAAGACAAATGAAATTTCCAGCGAAGTCACAGCTGCTATGGAACCATCAATAATTCATCCTCTCTGCAGGGGTGGCGGCGGGGGGGCTTCTAAGGAGATCCACTTGAGGACCAACATCAAAACAAGGTCCCCACCATCTTCTCCTGAGGGGGCAGAGGATGACTAAGGAGCATAATTAGAGCAGAGGTGTCTCCTGAGATGAAATGGACTTTGAGATACTTTCAGGGTGTGTGTGTGGGGGGGGGGGACCTAAAGGAGCCCCACTTCATTAAGATGATATGGAGGTGCATGGAGGGGGGGGGCACTGTCTGAGAGCCTCATTAAGGGTCTTTGCATTGGGAGGGGATTTAATCCGGGGGTAATCTGCTTGGGCGGGCCCTAAGTAAGGGGGGTATCTCAAAATAAGGGGTGTCGAAGTAAACACAAAGCTGGCGTGTGTGTGGACACACACGGAGGAAGCTGCTGCACAGGAAGTGATTTTATGGTTGATTACAGTAGGGTGGTGGTGGTGGGGGGGGGTTATCGAGGTGGAGGGTGGGGGGGTGCATGCCGGATGATGGACAGCGGCACGCCGTGCACGCCGGCGGTCGTGCGCACACTAAGTTTGAATGAACGGAGACAAAAGACGAGGCAATGACATCATCCATTCAACTTCAGGGAAGTGAAGATGGAGGGGGGGTGGAGGAGATAGAGGTGGAGGAGATGGAGGTATGGAAGGGGGGGGTTCATGGTCGAGGTGGTTCTAACATGGTGCAGACCGGCTGCGGAGGCTCGGTGTGTGTGTGTGTGGGGGGGGGGGGGGGGGGTTATGTCTCTTTTCTCTCATCCTGCATCGCCCTCATCATCACCATCATCATCATCAGCAGCAGCATCTTGTTCATCAGCATCATCATCATCATCATCTCCACCATCACCGCGGTTCCTACTCACCACATCCTCTTCCTGGGCGGGAGGCAGTGCTCCTTGTTGGACGCGGTCACCCCCAGCGCCAGCTGCATCACCGTGATGTATTTCTGGTAGTTCACCATGGTTCCGGGTCCGATCCGGAACCGGGACCGGGACCGGAGTAGAGGGAAGGGGGTGGGGAGGGGAGGGCGCAGGTGATCGGACGGTTCTTCTTCACTCCCGGGCCGCCGCCGCCGCCACCGCCGCCGCCGCTGCGTCTTCCGCGCTCAGCGTCGCAGCGCCATTTCCAGCGCCGGAGGAGTGACGGAGGGGCGCGTCCCCGCGGAGCGCGGCGGGGGGAGGCGGCCCGCCGGGGGACATGTCTCCGCGGCGGAGGAGCTCCGGTCTTCGTCCGCTCCCGGGGGTTTGTTTTGTTTGGACGCGGTCAGGATGTGGACATGACGCCTCCTCTTCCTCCTCCTCCTCCTCCTCCTCCTCCTCCTCCTCCTCTTCTTCTTCTTCTTCTTCTTCTTCCTCCTCCTCTTCCTCCTCCTCCTCCAGCACCGCCGCCGCCGCCGCGTCCTCCGCCCGCCTCCGTCCCTCCTCTCCGGGGTCGGGGATCTTAAAAAACGCTGCAGCGTCCAGGCGTGTGTGTGTATGTGTGTGTGAGGTAGCGGAGAGAGCGAGTGTGTGTGTGTGTGTACAGTCAGTGTATTCATAGGGGAGGGGGTGGAGGGGTTGCTCAGTTGCAGCATCAGAGGATGAGCGTGAACACGTGAACCCGGAAGTGGAAACGGTGGCGGGAAATAATCCCCCAATCAGCTGCTTCCCGCTCCGCGTTCCCGCCGCGGCGGTCAAAGCTGACAGCAGATGGCTCCGTCTTCTTCCTGCAGGAGGTGTTAGAAGATTCTCAGTGTCCATGGCGAACCACAATCCTGGCTTGGAAGAGGGAACGTGAAGACCGTCGTCCAAAGATCACGGGCGTTCTGAGGTCCAGAGAAGGTCCAAGGAAGCGGCTGCTACTGGAGGGCGGCTGAGATGCTGATGAAGGTGGTGGCGTTGGTGGTGAAGGTGATGCTGGTGGTGATGTTGGTGACAGTTACAGTGAAGGTGGTGATGTTGGTGGTGGAGAATGGATTCCGCTGTCAGTGGGTTTCTGACTTGAGACGAAACATCTGAAGATCCTCACAAGGAACCTTTCACTTCTGCTCGGCCAAATAAAGATCCTGGGTTCTTTCACTGTCACACTTTGTGTGTGTGTGTGTGCAGGCATGCATCCACATACATATATGGGCATGTGTGTGTGTGTGTGAGCATGCAGCCTAATGTACTTGAGCTCATCCATGTGCAAAGACCTTCACTCTCCTCCCTCTCCCCCTCCGTCTCTCCACTGAGGACCATCAACTTGAAACAAAGATGGCCGACGGGAGCGGGATCCGTTATCTTCTTGATGAAACATCATGGCCGATGGAAGCGGGGAAATGATACCACATCTCCTCCTCCTGCTTCTCCTGGTCTTCTGGAGAAGGTTCTTGCCTGCCAGAGACGTGCACAAGCCCCCCCCCCCCCCCCCCCCCGCCTTGACTCCTCCACAGGAGGAGAATACGACTGTAGAGAAGCCGTCAGGTCACATCCGCGGCCAGTGAATCGAGAATGGTGGTGAAACGAGGAACGTGCAAAGAGGGCGAGGCTTCCGGAGCGGCGCCGCGGGGCCTTTCCACTTCACTTCCTGTCACAACTCCTTGAAACACTCACAATTACTGTCAAGAGTCAAAGTTTCACAACCACAGTAACCTTTGACCTTCAGAAGTGTCAATCAAAGTGGAGACTAACCAGCTGATCCCACGACTTTCTGACCGCCTGGAGCTCCTTCTGTGTCTAAAGAGGTAGCTCCAGTGGTTCTGCAGCCTGGCTCAGACCTCTGTGAGAGCTATACCAGGGGGTGCACCAGGTGTGTACCAGACGTGAACAAGACGTGTACTGGGGTAGTGCAAGGAGTGTTCCAGAGGTGAACAAGACATGTACTGGGGTAGTACAAGGAGTGTTCCAGAGGTGAACAAGACGTGTACTGGGGTAGTACAAGGAGTGTTCCAGAGGTGAACAAGACATGTACTGGGGTAGTACAAGGAGTGTACCAGAGGTGAACAAGACGTGTACTGGGGTAGTACAAGGAGTGTACCAGAGGTGAACAAGACGTGTACTGGGGTAGTACAAGGAGTGTACCAGGGGATACATCAGAGGATGTACTCAGGTTTTGCCAGGGAATGTACCAGGGTGTGAACCAAGTTTGTATCAGGGGATGCACCAGGGGTATACCGGGGACATACGAGGGAGTTACCATGGGTGTCCTAGGGAGCTATCAGAGGATGCACCAGGGGTTGTGCACCAGGGAGTATACCAAGGGATGTACAAGTTAGCATACTAGGGAGAGCTACCAGTAGGTGAACTAGTAGTATACAATGGTGTTATCAATGGGTGTACGAGGGAGTTGCCAGTTGTTGTACTAGAGAGTTACCAGTGGGTGTACCAGGTCATACTAGGGAGTTACCAGGGGGTGTAACAGTAGCATACCAGGGAGCTACCAGTGGGTGTACTAGCGCGTACTAGGGTGTTTTACCGGGAGGTTACCAGAGTTCCCAGTTTTTGTAAGTGTGCTTGCCTGATGCTAACGGAGAATAGTGTGTCCGTGTCCACTCATATCTTTGTTTGCGGAGACAATGCTAGCGGTATTAGCCAGAGTTAGCCCATATTGCAGTCGGATTGACAACCATCTTCTCCCCAGCGGGCAGAAAGCGCAGACGGGTTGCCGCTCACACACTTAACCAGATGTAGATGCTGAGGAGATGTCCTTCAACCCAGCACACATCGAGCAGCCTCAGAGGTGAAGTGTGCTCTCCATGTGTGAAGGTCAGGCATCACCTCAGTGATCACAGCCCCCCCCCTGCCATCTTTAAAACAATCACAATAAATCCGAGTCAGACCGTGGTACCGAGTGCGTGCAAAGAGCTGGCTCCGCCGCCTTACGGCTGGATGCAACCCGGGCTTGAAAAATGTCAGCACGCTTCCTGCTGGCGCACGGTTACCTCTGGAGAAACCTTCAGGGGAAGGATGGCGCCGCCCCCCTCGCCACCTCCCCGGTGGAAACCATAATGAGGTGCATGCACTGGAACCGGCAGCAGTGTGTCAGTGGGGGAGCGTTGAAAAGCAGCAGTGGGTCAGCGGTTGTGCTGCAGAGGAGGCCGCTGCACGAACATGCACACTCCACTGCAGCACAACCCCCCCCCCTTGCTTCTGCATCTCCACGGCGACTGCTCAGCCTGGCCAATCATTACCTCTCCGACATGTGAACTCTCCGCTCACCCCCATTTTTTCATCGGGATACGACACACTCGCACACACTGACACACACACACACACACACACACACGCGAAAAGAGGCTGAAGTACTTTTCCCCGGTAAATAGGACAGACGGCGCCGTCCTTCTTCCTGCCGTCCTTCCTCCTCCCCGCTGCCTGCTTCTGGAGCGCCAGCCTCCTCGCAGGAGACGCCGCTGGACTGCCGCCCTGAAAGCACCCGCCATCCGCTGCCCTGCCGCCGCCATGATTTATTAGTTTTGCACCAAACAAGAGGAAGTTCATGGAGAAAAGTCCTCTTCACGTGAATGCACTGCGCCAAGATGAACACACACACACACACACACACACACACACACACACGCGCGCACACACGGGCGGACTGTCGCAGTGCATTTTCTCCATGTGCTGTGAGGTGAGTCATCGGCACGGAGAAGCTTCGGCTAATCTCTCCTCCTCCTCCTCCTTGACCTGCCGTTTTCTCCACTTATGGACGGAGCCACGTTGACTTACATCACCGCCGCGGCCTCGTGTCGACATATAAGGCCACACACACACACACACACACTCGCGATGGGAGTAATAATTCTATCAGGCTTTTTGTTTCTCCTCCTCAGGAATGGTTCTGGTTGTGGTTCCAGCAGGGTTCACCACCACCCCCGGTCATTTTCTTGGGAGTCGGCAGGACGAGCAGCAGAGATGCAGGAAGGGGGCGGAAGAGGAGGGAGGAAGGGTTCAGGGTTTGTTGGGGGGGACGGGGGGGGGGGGGGGCAACTGTGAAGACTCTGGGACTCCAGGCAGCGTCTGTCCTACTTCCCCTGACGCTGAATAAACACATTATCTTCTCCGCACACATGCAGTCAAGCTCATCTGCCTGGGCTCTGGCTGTGTAAGCGTGTGATAACAGGTGAACGCGGCTAATTTAAGGGAACGTCTAAGACCATCCCCCTCCCGGAGCTCTGCTGAGCGTCTGAGGACCATCGAGCACGCCTGCACTTCTTCACGTAAACTCCCCGTCACCGAATCACAAATATGTGGACTTACGTCGCCTTGCTAGCAGCCGCTGTCCCCTGTGATGCATCCGTGACCATTCTTGCTGTATGTGTCGTATGTGTTGGTGTGTTCACATGGCAGCCTGATCTTGTGTGTGTGTGTGTGTGTGTGTGTGTGTGTGTGTCGCGCTCAGGGCCAGACCACTGGGATAGCTGTCTCCATGCTGACTTAGCTGTCATACACTAAAGAGGCCTCCTTAACGGTCTAGGGAGCACATCAGCTCGCCTGTCCAGTCACTTCTGGCACCGCAACCAAGCGAACCTCCACCCAGGCCACACACACACACACACACGCTGCTTCAGCTGGGCCCGGGCTGTTCTCCAGGGGTATGCACGCACACACACACACACACACACACCCAGAAAGACACCATCACTCATTCATGACGCATTGGCGCCAGGGGGAAGGCGGACGCTCGCTCACGCTCCGCGTATCACGTGCCTCCTCTTCCTCCTCCTCCACCTTCTCCTCGGTGAACACATAAGTGTTGTATTCCAGCAGACTCCCCCTCTGCTGCCACCAGCAGAACATAGAAGTCCATGCACGGCGGATCGTCTTCTACCGGGCTTCGTGAGATCTGCTGACCACATTTGCACCCGACAGTCCGGAGGAGGACTGAAGAAGAAGTGTTGTGCAGTGATCATGGTGTCATTTTAGATCAGGTCCTTCAAGAACGTCTGAGGAACTCAGACTTCCAGCAGGAACACCTGCTTACTGCAGAAACTCAAACTTGCTTTAAAAACACCAACTTCCTGAAGAAACACGGAGTCTCTGCAAAAACAGAGACTTCCGCACGAGCTTCTACTTCCTGTAGGAAGATCCATTTCCTGTAGGAACCTGGAGCTCCTTTAGGAACATGGACTTCCTTTAGAAACTTCTACTTCCTGCAGGAACAAATACTTCCTGAAGGAACATCAACTTCCTGTAGGAACATCTACTTCCTGCAGAAACTCAAACTTGCTTTAGAAACACCAACTTTCTGAAGAAACACGGAGTCTCTGCAAAAACAGAGACTTCCGCACGAGCTTCTACTTCCTGTAGGAAGATCTATTTCCTGTAGGAACCTGGAGCTCCTTTAGGAACATGGACTTCCTTTAGAAACATCTACTTCCTGCAGGAACAAATACTTCCTGCAGGAACATCGACTTCCTGCAGAAACTCAAATTTGCTTTAGAAACATCAACTTCCTGAAGAAACACTGACTTCCTGCAGGAGTTTCTACTTCCCGTAGGAGCACCGACTTCCTGCAGAAACTCAAACTTCTTCCACAACCATCTACTTCCTGCCGGATCCAGACCTGAGAAGTCTGCGACCCCCCTGGGGATCTTATCTATTTTTCGCCGCCCCCACGTTTAGAGGCGATAATGAAGTGCAGCAGAACAAGAGTGTGAGATGAAGGTCATCAGACCACACACACACACACACACACACACACATGCACGCACACATAGCCATTGTCTTACCTGGAGTCAAACAGGGGGTCGGTGTAGACGGGTGGGGGTGCCTGGGGGGGCTCCGCCGGGCTATTGGGGGGCGCCGGTACCCCCCCTTTCTTGCCCCGCCCCGCGGCGCCATCTGTGGAAGCAGAGTGAGAGAATCAGCCTGGACGTCGGGAAGTGGGGCCCACTGCTCCCGCAGGCGGCCCCCTCCAGACCATCTGCTCCAGGAGGCATCTGAGGAGCGTCCAGGCTGGATAATCCCCTCAGCCGCCCGCTTTAAGAGGCTATTTTTTGCCAGCTCTTCGTCTGCGACGCCGGCTTAGCCCTCCGCCGCCACCCTGCCCTCCAGGAGCGCTTCTACAAGAACCCAGAACCTCCATGTTTGGTGGTGATGGTGTGTGTGTGTGTGTGTACCTTCTCCATCCAGCAGAAAGCAGGTGAGCAGGTGGGGGCACACCTCTTCCAGGACGGAGCAGAAGGAGCAGAAGGCGGCCGGGCCTTTGGACGACAGATGGTCCAGGAACACCTCCGCCCGCTTGCTGCTGGACTCCTGGCCCACGATCTCCTTGTACTCGCCGAGGGAGAAGACCTTGTCGTAGACCAGATAGGGCAGCACGCTGTTGACGTCCAGCTCGTCCAGGAGCCGCTGCCGGTGCTGCTTGAGGATCCTGGCCGCCCATCTCCTCTTGGTCCTGGCGCAGGTTCTCCTGCCGAGGCGTTGCTGCTGCTGCTGCTGTTGATGCTGCTGCTGCTTCTGCCGCCGCACGAACCACCTCTTGGTGCCGCTGCCAAACATCTTGGCGCCGAGGAGGCCCGCTAGAACTTCCCGCGCCGCCCTGTCAGCGCGGAGCCCGAGGGAATGGAGGCGCATGCTTCACGCCGGCCCGGCCCGCCGGACGCATGTTTCCTGGAGCTCGGCCTTGTTGTGGTGTGAGCTTCCTATCTGGGGCGGGAGGAGACAATCTGCAGGGGCCGGTTCTTCTCGGGGTATTTACCCGGGCTAAGAAGATTAGCGGCCTCTTAAATACCCCGGGCAAACGGCTCACCTCTCTGCAGACACCGCAGACATCCTTCCTGGAGGAGACATCTCTTCCATGAAGACGTCGTCGTCGACGAGGAGGTGGTGGTACCTCAACCCTGGAGGCCCCTCTGCACACCAGGAGAAGCTTGATGGAGAACAATATGGTGGGCTTGCATGGGGGAACCCACCCCAACCCCCACCACCAGCCCTTTTTGTCTCCTGGTCAATGTGACACCTCCTTCCAGCAGCAGCAGGACCTTCTGTCACGTGCACTGACCCACGTTGGGGAAGATATTAGCATACGCGGGAAGGAGCGAGGGCGTTTTGATTCGAGGGGGGGGGATCTGTACGTTTGTGAAGCCCCGCAGATCCGAGCGACCTTGAGGAACGTCAGCTGCTGAGTGGAGGGGGAGCGGAGAATGTCCCAGGTTCCACCACAGGAGGGCGCCGTTCCAGTCCAGACACTCGTTCAGCAAGCATGTTCACTGTCCTCCACTGTCCTGGTCCTCTGGTGACCTCTCTCAAGGAGGTGTGGCTCTACCCGAACATGCCCGGGGTTCTCTCCATGGTCTCCTGCATGGCATCTCTCAATCATCATTAAAACGTGATTCAATCAAGAAGTGACGCACTGGGGTGTTCAATTGTCTGACTTTGTTATTACACTCTTATCACACTGTTATTACACTGTTATTACACTATTACAAAACTATTTTGCTGTTATTATGGTTGTGGTTGAACCAAAGGTTCCCCCCACAGGTTAGGAGTCATCAGCTGGATGCAGAAAAGTCATGGTTTAATTGAGACGATTGACGCCTGCTGGACCACTGACCTTCACCCGAAAGGTTACCAGCGTGGACCAGCGTGCACGGCGGTGCCGCAGCTCCACGTTAACGCTCCGATCGCAGCACCGCACCTGCCATGTCCTGCAGAGGACGAAACACCGCCGTTCTCCAAACGTTCTCCAAAGGTTCTACAAACGTTCTACAAACGTTCTCCCACATTCTTCTTCCAGCCTCTATCTTTTGCTCAACAAGGACTTTTGGCTGCACATTGGTTATAAATATGTTATTACAGTGTTCTACAGTGTGTGTGTGTGTGTGTGTGTGTGTGTGTTTGATCACTCGACACGCTGATCAGGTTTCAAGGTTTGGGTTTTATTCATTGGTTCCTTTTCTCAGAGGACCATCTCCCACCACTAGGAACGTTCTCTGACGAGATCAAGCCTGGCCAACCTGCGACTCCCAAGCCACGTGCAGCTGTTACGTTCATGTCGATTTTTGTGTTTGCGTGTGTTTTTTTTGCTGTGCGCGGAGAACGCTGGCAGTAAAAAACACGCAAACGCAGAATTCGACATGAACGTAACAGCTGCACGTGGCTTGGGAGTCGCAGGTTGGCCAGGCCTGGACGAGATGTTCCACACGTAGACCAGATCATTGATCACTTGGAATCGATTTGTTTATCCATGAAGGCTCGTGGGGGCGGGGCTAAACCTGGGCAGGTCAGCTGTCAATCGTCCAAACCCCCTGCCAGAGCGTGATGGTGTCTCTTTAACGCCCACCCTGGATCTCCTCTCAGAAGTTCTCGTAGTGGTGCACGAAGCGGGCCAGGTCCCTCTTGTTGATCTGCTGGCAGGCCTTCTCCACATTCTTGGTCAGCCCAGGAGGTCCACAGCTGAAGACGCCGACTTTCGCCACCTGCAGGGGGACAAAGGCGGACGTGAGGACGAGGCGGAGAACGTCGATAGACGGAGTACTTCGGCCGGAGGACCGACCTCGGGGTGGACCTCCTGCAGGGAGCTGAAGAAGGAGAGGAACGGCGGGCGGCCAAAGTGCGTGACAGAGCGCAGGCCGGTGAAGAGGCTGCGGTTCCGCACCTTCTGGAAGTGGCGCTCGCACACGTACTGCAACCGGAGACACCATCTCAGAAGATCAAGGAACTCCACGCTCGCGTCGCGATTCCACCGCCTCCTGCTCACCAGCATGGTGGTGCGGAGGTCGAACTTCTCCGCCACCTGAGTGATGTAGGTGTGGACGGACACCAGCTCCAGGGCGTCCATCTCCTCCACCTCCCTGATGACGTCTGACACCCACTCGAACTGCCGCTGCGTCCTGGTCACCCAGATGAAGTACACCTGCGGGGAGCAAAGAGGGAGAAGGTCAGCGACCTCCACGGGGGCGGAGCCGCAGAACCGGACCGCCCTCCACCTTCTCGCACTGGATCTTGGACCGGATGGACGACTTGAAGGCCAGGTCTTTGAGGATGGACACGAAGGGGGTGACGCCGATGCCGCCGCCCACCAGAACCGACACCTGGAAGTCTATCCACTCCTGGTGACCCTCACCGAACGGACCGTCCAGGGACAACTGGGGGGGATCGGAGAAGACGTCGTCAGAACCAGGAGCTGGAGGAGAACCCGCACCCGAACGGGAAGGCGGAGGTGAGGAGAACGAGCGCGCCCTGCCTTGGGGAAGGACCCGAGCCCCGGGAGGTCCTCCTGGGAGAAGAGCCGGCGGAGCCGGCCCGTCCACGGCCCCACGGCCCGGACGTGAAGGCTCAGGTTCTCCTCGTGAGGAGCAGACGTCAGCGTGAAGGGGTGGTACTCGTCCACGCCCAACTTCAGGCACGACACCCTCACCCACTGACCGGAACGGTACACGAAGCCCGGAGGCTTCTTGAACTCCAGATACGTCACGCCTGCAGAAAGGCACACACGCATCTGGCTCGAGTGAAGCCGATGGAGCCGCGAGGAACCGAGGAGCGCCCCGCGCACCTGAAGGCAGCAGCTCGGCCCGAAGCACGGGGATCTCCGCCTTCTTCCGGCTCAGGCTGATGAGTTTGTCCAGCAGGAAGAGGAGCGCCGGCGGGATGAGGAAGATGTGGAAGCTGGGCTCCTGGAGCAGAGCGGAGCTACCGTGGACGATCATCTTCCGCGTCGAGAAGAAGAGCAGGTTTTTTTTTTTTGCGGGGCGTTAAGAAGCGGCGCACATCCGAATAGCACTCACCAGAAGGTACACGACCACGAAGAGGTAGTGCGAGATCCAGAACCCGCGGAAGCTGATGCGGCGGAAACGGCGGGAGGCGAAGACGTACATGAAGGCAAAGGTGAGCAGGAGCAAGATGCCGGTCACGCCTGGAGATCCAGAACCGTCGAGTACGATGAGAGGAACCCGCGTTTGACCTGCTCGGAGCCGACCTACTGTACCTGGGACGGTTCGGAAGAACCACCAGGACCATCTCAGAGGAAGCTCGGAGCTGCGGAGAAGACGAGACGTCGGGTTCGAGGGGCGCAACGAGGAACCGAAAGACGGAGCGCGGCGACCTCACCCGTTGTTGTCCAGGAGGTCAGGGAAGAGGCAGGACAGGATGCTGAGGTCGCTGACGGAGAAGATGTAGATGTTGACCACGTGGCCCAGGCTGTGGACCACTGGAGATCACACAGAGGTCTCACTGACACACCGAACACGCCGGAAGCCGCCCGATTGAACGGCGTCTCCACCCACCCGCCAGGACCACGGCGGTCACGGCCATGGAGCGGTGGAGGTCCACGGCGGCGTCGAAGGGCACGTATCTGTTGAGGAAGGTCTCGCGGCAGGCGGTGATGAGGTTCCGGCAGACCGTCAGGAGAAGACACGGGAACAGGAAGGAGACGGCGGCCGCCGAGCTGCGGGACACGATGACGCCCACCGCCGAGGTGCCGGGGACGCCGGAGGACGTCGCGTGAAGACCATAGTCTGGAAGAAGCTCACATCGCATCAGGAGGTCCTCCCAGAGGAGAACGGCACCTTCTGACCGGCACTCACGGTAGCTCCTCTCCAGCGCCAGGCCAGCTGTGACGCCGTACACCGCCATCAAGCAGACCGCCTGCCGACGGTAGTTCTCCACAAATCGCTTTAGCTGCTGGACTTTCTGCCGCAACGGGTTCCTCACGTAGCGGACGCGTCTGGGCTTCACGTAGACACGCGGCGTCCTGGCGCCTGACCTGAAGGAGGAGGTGCTGTGAAGGTCTGAGGGTCGCGTGGCCGCGCCTCCTGCTCCTGGATCAGGAAGACCTCCTCGGTCTCCACGGGTTGCATCACAGCAAACCCCGGCATCCAGAACAACAGTGATGTACCAGAGGCCCCGGGGCCTGAAAGCATCTCCCGAAACCATCTCCTGGACCCATTCCGAACCCCTCGGAGACAACTCACCTCCTCCTCCTACGTGGCTCCTGCCCATCCGCCTTGGTTCTGCCGAGAAGAGAAGGACCATCATGACCTTGGCCTCCTGTGGATGACGCTACCGTCTCTCACCTGCCGGCCGGGCCCATGAAGGACACCCTGTGCTCTCCACCCGGACGCTTCTTCTGGTGTTTCTCCATCCCTGCAGGAGGTACACGAGCGACGTCAGAGAGGGTGAGGAGACTGAGGAGGAGGAGGAGGACCAACCTCTCCTCACCTCTGAGGGTGAGCCGCGCCGACTGCAGCTCCTTCTCGTGGTCTCGCAGGAGGAGGTGGAAGTCCTCCCAGGTGATCTTCTCCTTGTGGTGGAAGCCGGCGGCCTGCAGCATGGCGCCGATAGCGTCCTCGGCCCGGCTCTTGGACAGAGCGCCGTTGGAGATTTCGATGAAAGACCTGGAGGAGATCGGAGCGGTCGCCGAGGTCCACGGAAGCCCTGACGGCACCGTCGCGAGAAGAAGAGACGATCGAACCTCAGCATCCTGGAGAATTCCTCTCTGGTCAGAAAGCCGGTTCCGCCCACGTCGTTCATGGAGAACATCATCTTGGACTTTTCCTCAGAGGAACCTGAGGAACCCAGTTGTATTTATTGGTTTCCAGCGACACACCGTGAAGCCCCTTGGTGGAACATGGCGAGTCCATCAAACCCCTCGCTTTGCTTCGGAGACCTCATCTTCACCTTTCATGAACACGACCATCACGTCCAGGAACTCCTGGAAGGACAGGAAGCCGTTGCCATCCTTGTCCGCGAGCGTGAACATGGAGTTGACGAAGAGCGAGTCTGGCCGGAGGCCCAGGACCTCGGCGAACTCGGCGGTGGTCAGCTCGCAGTCCAGAACCTCCCGGGCTCTCCTGCTGGAGACATCGCTCACATCTCCAGCGTCCTGCTTCTCAATTTCCAGGAGCTTAGGAAGAGCGGCAACGTCAGCCACGCCCACGGCACAGGTCAACAGCAGGAACCACCGCGGTGTGAGGAGAAGGTGTCGGGATAGACGGAGGAGGTTTTTGATCGGTGAGGCGGAGGAGACGTCGGGCAGCTTGGAGAAGATGATGGGCAGGGCGGAGGGGGTGGTCTTTACCTTGGAGAACGCACGTCGGATGAAGGTCTCCACGACGTGAGCTCTCCGTTCCTGGGTCAGAGCGTCCTTCAGCAGCTCCTTCTCCGTCAGCTCCTTCAGCCTGGCCTCCAGCTCCACCTCCTGGAGCAGGAGGCGCACAAAAGAACTGCGCTGGCTCTCGTCACCGAAGAACACCACCTGGATTTGCAAGGAGACGGCCAGGAGAAGGTCAAAGGGTCAGGTGGCCGATGACATCCAGAGGTACCTCCTGGAGGTGTGGAGCAGATCCGGGTTTCCGGGTCACCTACTGGCTCAGCGACTCACCAGGTCATACTCCCTGGGGACCCGGAGCAGGAGGACTCTACCGTGCCGGTCACTGGACAGGCGAAGGTCCAGGAAGTCCTCTTTGGCCAGATTGAGGCGGCGGAGAGAAGGTCCCGAGGAGGAGGCGTCAAAGACCCGCAGCCGCTTCTTCTCATCCACCTCCAGGGTGACGGGACGCAGAGGCTTGTCATGACCCCGCCACTCCTGGGCTGGGGTGGGAAGGTCACACGTTACCTCCGCCCCCCCCCAGATGGTTCATCTCCACCACCATCCTACCTGGCACTCCAACCGGAGGCTCCTTCTCCGTCCCATCGGCAGCTTCTCCGCTCCTCCGGAGCTCCTCGTAGCGATGCTTGCGGAGCAACGCCATCATGCAGGCCGACAGGAAGCCCACTGGGGAGGAGGGGGAGGGGTCACGACGGGGTCGGCGGCGCCGAGGAGGAAGAGGTGACGAGAAGGATACGGACCTACAGGCAGGAGGAGGAGGACCGCCATGAAGGTCAGGAACCCCGATGTGCTCCCGTCAAAGTAGTGCAGGCGGGTGGCGTTGGTGCAGGGGCGGAGCTCCGGCGGCGCCAGCTGGCCCGGCTGAGGACACGGGTCGCCGTCCAGCCAGAAGAAGACGTCCCTCTGTAAGTCGGACGCCTCGGCGCCGGTCACCGCCGCCAGCACGTCGTGGAAGGCGGTGTTCCTGATGGACCGGATCTCCTCGTCCGAGAACATCCTGGACCAGAAGCCTGGAGTATTGGTGCCCGTGGGACCTGCCATGATGGCTGACGGCGGCGGCGGGACTCACCCGTTCTGTCTGTTCTCGAACCAGAAGCGGTCGCCGTCTCTGATGCGGCGGAACTGGTCCAGGATGATGGTGGAGAAGACCGGGCCGGGCCCGTCCAGGGCCTCCAGGAGGCCCCCGGGGAAGAGCTCCAGCTTGGAGACGTCCCCACCGTACAGCTCCGCCACCCTGCGGAGCAGCTGCGCACATACGTGCACGGGTCAGGCTTCGCCCGACCTGACCTCCAGGCTCCACCGCCGGCGTCGGGAGGTCCTACCCGCGGGTCGCTGCGGTTCAGGGAAGGACTGAGCTCCTCGAAGGTCCTCACAGGAGGAAGGTCCAGAGCCTCGCGGACCTCGGTGTAGCCACGGAGGCCGAAGTCCCGCCCCCTCTGGACCGTCAGCGCCACCAGGTCCGAGCGGCTGAACCTCAGAGGCCCGTACATGAAGTCTGTGGGAACGCAGAAGTGTGTGTGTGTGTGAGTGCGTGTGTGTATATGTGCCTGTGTAAGAAGATGGAGGACCAAACACACCTCTCAGGTCCTCCACGACCACATGGTCTTCTCTCTCCGCCACCTGGGAGGCCATGCCCAGCAGGAGGTCGTCCACGTCCCTGCCCGTCTTCACGTTGGTTTCCTGGAGAGAAAAAGTGTCCCTTCAGAAGCTCCATGGAGATGAGAGGTTTACGGGATGTCTTGGAGGATAACGAAAGCGGCCAATCAGGATGGAGATGTACGCGGCCGCCGTACCCGACGCTTCCAGAAGCTGTTGCAGAGACGCATCGCCGGGGAGAAGCCGCCGTCGCCGTCAACGACCGTTCGGAAATGGCAGGTTCTGTTTCTGCGGGAGAGAGGAGGAGCGGGAGGAACCTTCACCTGGACCCCAGGAGACTCCTCCAGCTCCGTCAGAAGGTTCTAAGGAGATCAGGCAGTACCTCATGTAAACACCTGGGGGCGCCATCGTGATGCCGAACCTGATGGCGGCGGCCTGGAACTCGGGGGAGATCCCCGGGTCCACGAACTTCTGGTACCCTGTGGAGATGGGAGCGGAGACCACAGGAGGACAAAGAGGTCAGCGTCACGGAGGCAGCCAGGGATGAAGACCGCGGGCCCGGAGCCTCCATCGTCTGCCCACTCAGCAGAAGGTGCCACTCAAGGCGGTGCATTCGCTGAATCAGCACGTTCCTCCAGACAAACAGCGTCACAGCAGACCACGGCTCGTGGTCAGCGGAGCTTCACCCGCAGACTGAGCTCACCTGCGTACGGCGGGAGGCCTCGGTCTCCAAGGAACCCTGGAAGCCACTCGTACAGGGCAATGTTCTGGGTTTGCAGATGAAGAACATCAGTGAGCCGCACTTGAAGGACACAGCGATCACCTGCCCGTCCATCTAAAGACCATCTCCTAGACATATTCGCGGATAAACTTCGTGGCTCCAGGTGAAGCACAGAGAAGATCCGGGTGAGATGTTGCCTTCAACCGTTGGAGAAAGGGTTGAAGGCTCACCTGAAACGTGGCCACCACCGTCCTCCTGGCGTTCTGGAACAGCCTGTTGTCCGACCAGGCCGGGTTCTCCGCCTGCAGCTTGGAAGCCACGTGGTTGTGGTAGCGGAACCAGACGATCCCCTCAGCGGCCGTGAAGATGTTTTCATTTGCCCAGGCATTTCCCAACTCTGGAGACCAGAAGATGGGAGAACTTACATGGGCTTCGACCGCAAAGAGCCAGAACATAATTGGGCTGTTTGTTTTCACAGACATGACAACAGAATGGAGACAAAAGAAGAAGAAGAGCCTCCAGCCTGGAGACCAGACAACAACAACCCCCCCCCCCCCCCCCCAGGCAGCTTCCTGCGCCACCGCAGGCGAGGTAGAACATCTGCAGAGGCTCAGAAGACGCGTTCTCACCGTAGAGTCCTTGAGGCCCTCTGTCCCCTGTGGAGGGGTCTGCTGGGCTCCACATGGGGGTCCGGCCCGTCCCCCGTCTCGGCATGTTCCACTCGGACCCGGCCTCCAGCCGGCCCCCTGAGAAGCTCCTCAGCGAGTCGGACCAGGAGGCGGAGGGGCCGTAGATGGAGCTGCCGTCTATCCATGCCGTCACCAGGTTCACCTGAGGAGCACGGAGAACCTGAAGAACCTGCCCGGAGAGGCGGGGTCCTTGCGGGAGCGGGGTCCCACCTGTGTGCGGGGGTTGCTGGGGCTCTGGCCAGACGCCCTGTCCCACGGACCCCTCTGGAAGGGCAGCCGGACCCCCCCGCTGCCCCACGGGTCGAAGGAAGGGTCTCCCTTGGGGACGGAGATGTGGAGGAACTCGGGGGGACAGCCGGGGGCCCGAGAATCCGTCACTTCAAACATCACGTGGTACCCTGGAGAAGGAGGAGGAGCTGGGACCTCAGAAACCCTGAACATGAGCCTGCATGAGATTGAGGGGAACCTTACAGGAGCTTGCAGAACTTCTGTAGGACCCTTTATAGATCCACGGACCGGTACTGCTCCGTGGATCGATCGGTGTCGTGCCGCACAAGAAATAATCAATTACTTCCATTGGATTTATTATCTGAATCTGAACAATCTTGATTTTGAAAAACATTTTATATTGAAAAATGAACGGAACTCTGGGCTTCATCTCGGTCACTTGAGCGCCAAAAATGTAACCCACAAGCGAGCAAAATGAGTAAAAAACAGACGTCAGATGGAAAGTTTCTTTTCAAAAGGGAAAAGGTGGACGCACACAGTGGATTCATGTTATTGTCGCAACATAAACAATCTGCACCCCCGCCCTCCCGGGTCTGCATAAAATTGTCGAGCATTGATCGTCTGCGGTGATAAAGGTAGGGAACCACTGCTCTATATGACCCTCTGCAGAACCTCTGTAGGACCCACTGCAGGAAATTTGTGGCACTCGACGTAGGATCCCCTGTAGAACCCTCTGCAGGACTCGCTGCAACCCGAAATAGGACCCTCTGTGGAACATGCATCAGAGACCCCCATAGGATTCTCTGTGGAACCCTCTACACTTTTGGATTTAGAACCCCTTCTGCAGAGGAACTCCCTGCAGAACCCTCTATAATAACTATCGGCAGGACCCTGTAGAACTCTGTTTAGGAACTCTGCAGAAACCTCCATCAGACTCTCTGCAGAGCCTCTGAGGGACTCTCTGAAGGAAATCTATGGAACCCTCAATTGAACCATCTGAAGAACCCTTTCTACAGTGTAGAGTCTACCCTGTAGAGTGTAGAACCCTTTCTGCAGTGGGTTTTGCAGAATCTACAGAATTCTCTATAGGACCCTCTGTAGGACCCTCTACAGGACCTTCCGTAGAACATCTGTGGAAACCTCGATATGACCCTCTGCAGAACTTTCTCTGGAGAACCCCCTTTATTTCCCTGTGCAGAACCCTCTATAGGACCCTCCTGTCGGACCTTCTATGGACCCTCGACAGAACCCTCTACATGACCCCTTGTAGAACCCTTTGCAGAACCTTCTATAGAACTCTCTACAGGCCCTTCCGCTTCCAGGATCTTCTCCATATCCTGTCCGGGATGAAGTGCGACCTAACGCAGGTCCTGATACAACACCGTGCAGCACAGGCATGTCAACCTGAGATCCAGTCCTTACCGAAGAAGAGCGCCAGCACGGTCCGGTTCCGGGCGGAGGGCAGGGCCGCGGTGCCGGCGGCCAGAAGGCGGCTCAGTCTGCGGGGGTTTGGCAGCCGCGGCTCCTGGAGCGCCTGGTAGACCCCATCCTGGTAGAGGGCGGGAACGAGGCGCACCAGGGGGGAACCTGGGGAATGGGGGGTCAGGAGGGGTCATGTATGCGGCGGGGTCAGCTGGAGGGGGCGGGGCTCCCTGAACTCACCCACGGTGCCGCGGCGGGGGGTCCCCAGGCTGTTGTACCAGCCGTCGAAGCGGGGGGGCTCCCAGCGGCGGGTTTTGGGCGTCGGACCTTCTGCGAGTCCGGGTCCTGCCAAGCAGAGCAGCAGGAGGACACCCCACTGCGGATCCATGGGAACGAGAGGAGCTTTTGGACCACGGAGGGTTGGTGGGTGGTAGCTGGTGGCGGTGAGGGTTCCACCAGGGCAGGACGCTGGAGGCGTAGAAGCTCTAGAGAGAACGAGAGAGCTCTGGACTGCCGGAGTCACTCGGTGCGTGGCTTTTCAATGACTCCCGGACACCCACGTCACGCCTGAGCACACCTCCTGTCCAGCCCAGACCTCCTCCTCCTCCTCCTCCTCCTCCTCCTTCTTCTCGTCAGGTATAAAGGGAGTTTAAGGGGGCGGGGCACAGTCACTCACTTCTGCAACTCAGAAGCTCCCAGGTTAGGAGAAACTTCTTATTGACTGTTTTTTCCACATCAGTTTCTCCACGTGAGACCTGATATCTGGATACTTGGAGCCACACTCGGGTAAGAGATCTCCTCCGCTAACAGTGGCTCCTCTGTGAGTCTGCAGGACCTGGACCTGGACCGGAGATGACCCTCTACGATGACACCTACCCATTCTACCCCCTACAAAGAACCCCCTTCATCTTCAGCGGCCGCCTTCTGGCCGTCATCCTGGTGTTCTCCTCGCTGGCGCTCGGCCTGCTCCTCATCCTGCCCGGGATCAGGGGGAGGTCGGTGAGTTCGGCCGGTCTCGGCGTCTCCCGGAGGCGCCTGACGGGACCTAACGCGGTCCGTCTGCTCCCGTCAGAGGTTCTTCTGGACGCTGAGGATCACCGCCGGCTTGTTCGTGGCCGCCGTGATCGTGGGTGAGTTCACACCACTTTTGCCGTCGTCGCGTTTTTCCCCCGCCCGCTCCTCACTGGTTCCTCAACCCGCAGCCCTCAACTTTACCAGCGACTGGGCCCAGGCCACGGTGACCACCAGCACCTCCTACAAGTCCTTCAGCAGCGCGGTGGTTCACGCCCAGGTGGGCCTGCATGTCGGCCTCGGCGGCATCAACGTCACCCTGAGGGGTGAGTCAGGGCGAGAGTGTCCCACGGGCTCCTCCCATTGGCTCTTGAACCGACACCCTCCCTGCCCTTCCCCCGCAGGGACGCCGGTGGAGCAGCTCAACGAGACCATCGACTACAACGAGATGTTCGGCTGGCGTGACGCGATGGAGGAGAAGTACCAGGAGGCCCTGGAGCGAGGCCTGCCCACCCCCATCCTCTACGTGGCAGAGAAGTTCACCCGCGGAAGCCCCTGCCGCCTCCTTGGACGATACCGCCACGCCGGACGCTACGCCTCCGCCGCCCTCTGGTGGGTATCAGCAGAACTCCACCTCCTCATCGTCATCTCAGGAACGTCTCCAACCCTGCCTGTTGTCCCCTCCTGCAGGGCGGCGTTCTCCACCTGGGCGCTCACCAATGTCCTACTCCTAATGGCGGCGCCGCCGCAGGCCGGTTGCACGGCGCTGGCCACCGCCGTTCTGCTGCTCCTCTCGGCCGCCTCCTTCGCCGCCGCCGGGAAGGCGCCGCCGTGCGTCTTCTCCATCGGCTCGCGGTCCTTCCAGGTCCAGCTGGGCCCGTCCTTCTGGCTGGCCGTGGTCACAGGTGGGTCACAGAAGACTCCTCCAGCCGTCTTCTTCTTCTTCTATGTGTACTACCCCAGTACCCGCTGTGGCCTCCTCAGGTGTGCTGTGCGTTGCCGTGGGGGTCCTGGTGCTGACGTTGAACTTCCTGTCCCCGGAGAGGGCCAAGCAAGTCTGCGGGGTTCACCAAGGTCGGAGCTCCCGCGCCCTGGATGGAGCGGCGTCTCCGGTCGGGGGGACCGGGGAGGTAGGTGGATGAAGCGCACCCTCTCCATATTGTTACCCGAGACCCGCTAACCGCCCCCCTTGTGTTTCAGGGGCAAGTATGACCTCCTCCACCTTTTCCTGCTCCTGCTGGTGGAACCCCAGGTGTCTCCTGCCACGGAGGTCACCGTGAAGCTCTTGGTGTCACAGATGTAAATAGTTTTCTATCGCGTGTTAATAAAGTCATGAACCTCTGCAGCTCACGGGTTTTCTTGGGGCCTCACTGGATATGAAGGGATGAATGAGTGAATGAATGGGTGAGTGTATGACTGGCTGAATTGAAGGAATAGATGAAAGTGAGTTAGTGAGTGAATAAAGAAGGGAGTCAGTGAATGAATGAATGAATAAATGAAAAGAATGACTGAGTGAATGGCTGAATGAATACGTGAGTGAACAAATGAGTGCGAGAATGCATGAATCAATGGATGGAAGCGTGAGTTAGTGAGTGAATGAATTAATGAGCGATTGAGTGAATGAATGAATAAATTAATGATAATGACTGAGTGAATGACTGAATGGAGTGATTGAGTGAATAAATGAATGGATAAGTGAATGAATGAATGAGTGAGTGCATGAATGAATGAATGAATTGATTGATGAAAGATTGAGGTAGTGAGTGAATGAATGAGTGAGTGAGTGAATGAATAAGTAAGAGAGTGAATGAATTGAATGAGTGGGTGAGCGGATGAGATAATGAAGAAGAAGAGCCTCCAGCCTGGAGACCAGACAACAACAACCCCCCCCCCCCCCCCCCAGGCAGCTTCCTGCGCCACCGCAGGCGAGGTAGAACATCTGCAGAGGCTCAGAAGACGCGTTCTCACCGTAGAGTCCTTGAGGCCCTCTGTCCCCTGTGGAGGGGTCTGCTGGGCTCCACATGGGGGTCCGGCCCGTCCCCCGTCTCGGCATGTTCCACTCGGAAACATGCCTCGCTGGCGCTCGGCCTGCTCCTCATCCTGCCCGGGATCAGGGGGAGGTCGGTGAGTTCGGCCGGTCTCGGCGTCTCCCGGAGGCGCCTGACGGGACCTAACGCGGTCCGTCTGCTCCCGTCAGAGGTTCTTCTGGACGCTGAGGATCACCGCCGGCTTGTTCGTGGCCGCCGTGATCGTGGGTGAGTTCACACCACTTTTGCCGTCGTCGCGTTTTTCCCCCGCCCGCTCCTCACTGGTTCCTCAACCCGCAGCCCTCAACTTTACCAGCGACTGGGCCCAGGCCACGGTGACCACCAGCACCTCCTACAAGTCCTTCAGCAGCGCGGTGGTTCACGCCCAGGTGGGCCTGCATGTCGGCCTCGGCGGCATCAACGTCACCCTGAGGGGTGAGTCAGGGCGAGAGTGTCCCACGGGCTCCTCCCATTGGCTCTTGAACCGACACCCTCCCTGCCCTTCCCCCGCAGGGACGCCGGTGGAGCAGCTCAACGAGACCATCGACTACAACGAGATGTTCGGCTGGCGTGACGCGATGGAGGAGAAGTACCAGGAGGCCCTGGAGCGAGGCCTGCCCACCCCCATCCTCTACGTGGCAGAGAAGTTCACCCGCGGAAGCCCCTGCCGCCTCCTTGGACGATACCGCCACGCCGGACGCTACGCCTCCGCCGCCCTCTGGTGGGTATCAGCAGAACTCCACCTCCTCATCGTCATCTCAGGAACGTCTCCAACCCTGCCTGTTGTCCCCTCCTGCAGGGCGGCGTTCTCCACCTGGGCGCTCACCAATGTCCTACTCCTAATGGCGGCGCCGCCGCAGGCCGGTTGCACGGCGCTGGCCACCGCCGTTCTGCTGCTCCTCTCGGCCGCCTCCTTCGCCGCCGCCGGGAAGGCGCCGCCGTGCGTCTTCTCCATCGGCTCGCGGTCCTTCCAGGTCCAGCTGGGCCCGTCCTTCTGGCTGGCCGTGGTCACAGGTGGGTCACAGAAGACTCCTCCAGCCGTCTTCTTCTTCTTCTATGTGTACTACCCCAGTACCCGCTGTGGCCTCCTCAGGTGTGCTGTGCGTTGCCGTGGGGGTCCTGGTGCTGACGTTGAACTTCCTGTCCCCGGAGAGGGCCAAGCAAGTCTGCGGGGTTCACCAAGGTCGGAGCTCCCGCGCCCTGGATGGAGCGGCGTCTCCGGTCGGGGGGACCGGGGAGGTAGGTGGATGAAGCGCACCCTCTCCATATTGTTACCCGAGACCCGCTAACCGCCCCCCTTGTGTTTCAGGGGCAAGTATGACCTCCTCCACCTTTTCCTGCTCCTGCTGGTGGAACCCCAGGTGTCTCCTGCCACGGAGGTCACCGTGAAGCTCTTGGTGTCACAGATGTAAATAGTTTTCTATCGCGTGTTAATAAAGTCATGAACCTCTGCAGCTCACGGGTTTTCTTGGGGCCTCACTGGATATGAAGGGATGAATGAGTGAATGAATGGGTGAGTGTATGACTGGCTGAATTGAAGGAATAGATGAAAGTGAGTTAGTGAGTGAATAAAGAAGGGAGTCAGTGAATGAATGAATGAATAAATGAAAAGAATGACTGAGTGAATGGCTGAATGAATACGTGAGTGAACAAATGAGTGCGAGAATGCATGAATCAATGGATGGAAGCGTGAGTTAGTGAGTGAATGAATTAATGAGCGATTGAGTGAATGAATGAATAAATTAATGATAATGACTGAGTGAATGACTGAATGGAGTGATTGAGTGAATAAATGAATGGATAAGTGAATGAATGAATGAGTGAGTGCATGAATGAATGAATGAATTGATTGATGAAAGATTGAGGTAGTGAGTGAATGAATGAGTGAGTGAGTGAATGAATAAGTAAGAGAGTGAATGAATTGAATGAGTGGGTGAGCGGATGAGATAATGAATACGTGAATGAATGGATGAATGAGTAAATGACTGAGTTAGAAGAGACCAAAAAAATTCCCTTCACCAAGTGTTAGGTTCTGCTCCCTAGGGTTCACCATATGACTCTAAATTGCAGGTGTGAATGAGAGGGTGAAGGTCTGCGTTTCTGTGATTGACAGCCAAGACGGCCGGGTTAAGCCCCGCCTTTTG
This sequence comes from Fistularia commersonii, assembly GCF_037954325.1. NCBI lineage: Eukaryota > Metazoa > Chordata > Actinopteri > Syngnathiformes > Fistulariidae > Fistularia > Fistularia commersonii. The sequence goes on from NC_141300.1 coordinate 1,798,563, forward strand.
CCCCAGCGTGAGCTGCGATTGGCTGGCCCTTAGCAGGTCAAAGGTCACTTCTGGAGTCTCCGCGAAGAAGGAACCAGATAAAAACCACCAAGTCAGCATGAAGCAGTATTTGTATTATGGTTGTAGTTGTCAGTAATGTGTAGTAGGATACATTGTAGTATTCTCTGGTAAAAGTACTTATACTGTACTTTCAAGAGTGTGTCGACGCTGCCCCCCAATACAGACACACACTAGCTACACCCATGGGTGGGTTCTGCTGCCCCCTGCTGGCATTTGTTTTGCTTGCGGTTGCTGGAGGCTGCCAGCAGGGGGCGCTGCAAGCAGGGGTACTTTAACATCCAAGTATTTCCTTCACCACTTTAATTGGAACAGATAGTAATGACACGTAGTATTTGAAGGCGCTCAGAGTATCCTGTGAGTACCAGTACTGACCCGGTCTGACTGTCAGTAGATCTCCATGACGACATGCATATATGATGAGGAAGGTGATTCCCCCCCCCCCTCACACACACACACACACACACACAGACACACGCACGCACACACACACACACACACTCACACACACATTATTTACAATAGAAGCGAGTTGTCCGGCTCCATGTGCGCTATAAAAATGACTAACTAAAATAGAAATGTACTCATTTGTCTCTGCATAAGAAAATAATAACCACCTTAAAGCTACTTCTTGTCCACACTGGAGACTGATAGGCAGTACTACTGACGGGCAGTACTACTAACGCGCAGTATTACTGATGGCCAGTAGGACTGACACGCAGTTCTATGGGACCTGGCGTAGTGCTACTGACACGCAGTATTACTGATGTACAGTACTACTGCCGAAAAGTACAACTGACCTTCAGTATGCCTGGCATGCAGTACAACTGAGGTGCCGTGTCACCCAACTTGTAGTACTGCTGACGTGACGTGGAGCACCACTGATGCGCACGATGACTGACGTGATGAGTAGCACTACTGACACGCAGTACAACTAACGTGTAGTACCACTGACCCACAGTACGACTGACGTGACATGCAGTACGACTGAAGTGTAGTACTACTGACAAACAGTACAACTGGCGTGACGTGTAGTACAACTGACACGCGGTAAGACTGACGTGATGTGTATCACCACAGACACACAGTATGACTAACGTGTAGGTCTACTGACATGCAGTACAACATACACGCAGTACGACCGATGTAATGTGCAGTACTGCGGCCTTGAAGTTCAGCACGACTGACGCACAGTACTGCTGCCGAAAACTACAACTGACCCTCAGTATACCTGGCGTGCAGTGCAACTGATGTGTCGTGCTACTGACATAATGTGTAGTATTTCTGTCACGCAGTACGACTGACACGCAGTACAACTGACATGCAGTACGACTGACAAGCAGCGCGACTTACATGTAGTATGACTGACACAGAGTTAATCGGATGTGTAGTACTACTGACGTGATGTGCAGTACTGCTTCTGGGATGTGCAGTACTACTGATGCGATGCGCAGTACAACTGGCACACAGTACTACTGATGCACAGGACTACAACTCATAGACAGTGCTACTGACACGCAGTGCGACTGACACGCAGTACTACCCGGGTGCAGTGCGAACACCGTGCAGTACTACTGATGCACGGCACTAGTGACACGCAGTACTACCCACATGCAGTGCGACTGACATGCATGGTGACCTACACGCAGTTCTCCTGAAGCACAGTCCCACCAAGGTGTTGTGCAGAAGTACTGACAGGCAGAAGTACTGACAGGCAGTAGTACTGACAAGCAGTAGTACTGACAAGCAGTAGTACTGATAGGCCGTAGTACAAGCAGGCTATAGTACTGACAGGCAGTAGTACTGATGGGCAGTGGTACTGCGGTACAGTGCGTCAGGCACAGCAGCACTGACAGGGTTCCCCTTGTAAGGCCATCATGAGGAGGTGTTCCGAGAGAAAGCCTGGAGATGAGAACCGGATGTTCTGCAGAGCTTCGCGACGACAACGAAACAAAAAAATAGAAAAATAAATTCTCCTCGCCACGCTGGGCCTCCCACCCTTCGCCCCCACCCCCCCACCCCACCCCCCAATCCTGCCGCCACCGCCCCCGGCTCCTCCCTGCAGGGCAGGGTCTTCAGATGTAGGCTGGCGTCTCCTGTCCCGTCAGGAGTCTGAACATCACGGCCGGCATGGTCTTCATGTTGATCTGCAGGAGGAGAGGAAGAGGAGAACGTTGAATCCTGGCCGGCTGATAGGCTCGGCGTCCCGGCCCCGGTGCCCGGGAGACCTCACCTCCCCCACCGACACAGACAGGGTTTGGACGATCTTCTCGTGCGCCATGGCGACCACGCTCTGCCCGTTGATCTCGATGATCCGGTGTCCGACGCGGACGCCGCCTCGCTCGGCGATGCCGCCGCGCATCAGGCTGCAGATCTGAGGACGGGAGAGAGTCAACGTCTCATCCGGTGGACCGGGAACAAGATCCGGGCAAGATCTCGCTCGCTCCTCGTACTCACAATCCCGTTCTGAACGCTGAAGCCCAGCTGGAACTTGAGATCGGGACGCTTGATGAGGACGGTGGTGACGGGAGGGCAGCTGACGATGCTCAGCTTCACCTTCAACTGATTCTTCAGTCCCTGCAGGGAGAGAAGATCACAGAGGAGATGTTCTAACTGCTTAACCCTCTTAGATTCATTTTTCCATTCATTCATCCATTTATTACCCATTCTGGGTATCCAGCTCACAGGGTCATAGGGGATGCTGGGGTAGCTTACACTGGAGTGAGGGGCGGGGCTTAACCTTCATGCGATCCCCTATGGACTGTTCTATGTCCATAGGGTCTTCAGTGAAGAAGAAGGGACCTTCTTGCTGTGACGGTGCTGACCAGCCTTAGGGTCCAGGCAAAACCTTGCCTCTCACCCCAGTGTCATCTGGGAGTGGCTCCCGAGACGAATAAATGAGTTAAAGGTTCTTCCTGCTCCGGAGGATCTCCGGACGGAGGAGGTCATCGGTCCATCATCCAACTTTTATCAACAAGCAAATTTTTAGCAGCTCTGTTCACCCTCTCACGACATAATGGTGTCACCTTCAACGACTAGAGGTTGCCAATTGGCTCCTCACCTTGATGATGCCCTGGCAGGTGGCCAGGGGCAGGCCCACCAGGCTGGTGTCGTTGATGGACATGATCTGGTCCCCCACGCTGAGCTTGCCGGAGCGGGCGGCGGGGCCGCTGTTCAGCATGCTGGCGAGGATGACGGTAGGCAGGATGGAGCCCCAGCCCGACTCCACGATCACCACGCCCAGGTTCTCCCCCTTCTGCTTCTCCACGTACAGCTGGACGGGCAAGAAAAAGGACACGTGACGGGACATTCGGAGGCAGGCGGGCGAGATACCTGCTCAGGTCAACACGACTACCAGGAAATACCCTAGCCCCTAACCCTAACCCTAACCCTTAGCCTAACCCTTAAGGTCATTGAGACCTTGGTCCCAGAGTCTCCTTCAGTTCAGACTGACTGTGGAGGGTGTATGGTATTTCAACTCCAAGATGGAGGCTGGAGCCGGACGAACCGTGCAACTCCTGGACCACCTGGCAGTCGGTATGCCCGGAGGAGCAGTCTGGGCCACATGACTGAGGAGAAGTTTGGGTTCCTTGTATAACTGTCTGTGGTTTGACCCCCAGCGGTCACTCAAAACCGGAGAAATCTCTTGGATGAAGCTGAGATGTCTTCTACTCTAAGTCCAGTTGCCACGATGAGATTTACGTAGAACCTCCAAAGACATGTAATGATTGTGATTCAGTGATTTCAAACAAATTTTCACGAGAATCAGAGGGTCTGGACGACTGGCGAGGTCCTTCACGACTCGTCGGCCTTCGCCCAACAAATCCTGAAACAGAAAACGGGGCACCTCCTTGCAGTTGTCCGAGTTGGAGAAATGGACGAGGTCATCGTGGTACATCTCCTGGGAGCTGATGATGTCGCTGTACTGCTTCTGGCTCAGGTCGGTGGGGTTGATGCCGTTGGCCCGGAGGAACTCTCTGTAGGCCACGCTGAAGGCCTGGCCGATGGACTGCGCGATCAGCTGTGCCTGCGGGGAGGGGAGTGTTTGGGGAAAACTGCTCAGAGATACAAGGTAAACCCATTCGACAACAGCGGGGAGGTGAGAAAGACCACAGGCGTTTAGGTTGACCAAAACCAAGACAGAAGAACTGAGAGAGTCATGAGCAGCTATCGGGTGGAAACTCACATCCTCGGACTCAAAGATGTAGCAGATCATGCCGTACTGACTCTTCCCCTCACCGCCGGACACGGGCGAGTCGCAAGACTCCTCCGAGGACGACTGGGACATTCGCCTGCGAGCCATCAAGACCACGATGCTGCCGATATCTGCGATGTAGGAGATGGTCCGCAGGGCGCTGTCCATCATGGTCTCCTGTGCGAGGCAACGGGAAGTGATTCGGCAGGACCACCGGAGGGTGGGGGGGGCCGATCGAGATCGCAAGGATCTTGAACCCGAACCTGAGTGTCGGCGTTGAGCACTTTGACAGCTTTCGTGGAGATGAACAGGTCCACCTCTGTCATCATCTGAGAGTCTTCATCTTGGCTCTTTGAAGTTGACAACACACAGTCTTCATTAGGGAAGCGACAACACAATGACGATCTGATCTAAGTGGTGCTGCAGCGCCCTCATGTGGTGACAATGTGGAACAGCAGCTGGCTGGTGGAATCACAAAAGCAAGATCTTTTGGTGTTCATCCAAACGCCGCCTCAGATGTCAAGCGAGCCGAGGGCGCCTCTCCATCTTCACCCCGGATGCTGGTTTTTGGATCAACATCAAAAGTCTCCAATGCCTCTGCTTTTACAAGGTCATCATCAGCCCTGCTCTGAAACAACGCTCAGCCTGGCTGTCCGGCAGAAGCTCGCTCGCTCGCTCTGAGGACCCAGGGCGCCGCCCAGAAGGCGGCATAGCCCGTTACCTTGACGCGGCTGACGGCTTCGTGGGCCTGCGACATGCGGACGGACTTGGACGGGTTCTTGTCGGACAGCACCTGAGTGCAGCCCAGGTAGTTGGCGGCGAAGATGATGCCGTCGATCAGATCCTCGGGCTCGCAGGGGCCGGGGACTGTCGAGCACAAGGACACCCTGTTTGAAACGGCGAAAATTTTTCCGACGGCCGATGACAGAGGGGATGTTCTGCGCCGTTTACCGTCTTCAAAGCTGGGGAAACACGCCGCTTCCTGTGATTTCTTTGGAAAGAAAGAGCTGGTGTCAGTGAGACTCCAATCGCAGAAGTGATTCTGTGGAGCCTTTTAGCTCAACGGTGTCCTTCACCGCTTGCAGCGAGGCCTCACCTTGGGGGAGCCGCTCTCCACCTCCGGGATGGGATCTGGACACTGGGGCCTCCTCGGCTGCTCTGGCGCCTCCTCCGGCTTTTCATCCGGCGGCGAGCATACAGGTGCTTTGACCTGTGAGACCAGCAACAAAAAAACAAGCTCTGAAGGTGCGAGGAACCGTTTGAACCTTACTTACTCAGTTCTGGAGATAATGAGAGATCTTTCCAGTTGTCCGCCAGGTTGTCCCACCTGCTGCGTTGTCTCCGTCGGCCTCTGCTTCTCCTCCAGCGTCATCATAGGCAGCTCCAGGCCGTGGCGAGGAGCTGGTGGCGTCTCGGCAGGCCTGGGGTCGGCACCCTGGCTGCCCGCGGAGGGACTGGGCCTTGGAGCGGGTGGGGTCTCTCGGCGGGGCGGGGCCTTCTGGAGGTCCGGCGGTGTCTGAACATGGGAATGGTGGGGTGGAGGAGGAGGTGGAGGAGCAGTAGGAGGATGCTTGATGGAGCCGCTCCTGGATTTGTTCCGCCCAGGCGTCTTCTTGTAGTCCTTGGCCGATGGCTTAGCACGCGGCTCGCCTCTGCTGGCCGGACAACCTTTGACCCCGGAGATGATGTGCACGGCTTCCTGGCCTCCGCCCTTCCTCCCCCGGCCCTTCCCCTGCCTCTCCTTCTCTTTCGGGCCCCCGTGGGGCCCCTCCCCCTTCCTCGCCGCCCCCGCCACATTGGAGTATCGACTCGCTCGGGTGCTGCCGTCTTCTCCTCGGTCTTCACCTCCCTTTCTGACCATCTTACCCTCTCCCTGCTGATGAAGGCCGACCGGCCTTTGGACGGCGTTGTCTTCCTCCTGCTCCAGATCCTCGATAAATTTGGCCCCGTCCAGCACCTCCTCTATCTCGTCTCCATCGGTGAAGAAGAACCTCTTCTCCTGGACCCTCATCACGTTCCGCTCCGCCTCGTCACCGGGTGCGGACCTGCAGCGGGGCCTGAGGGGCTGCACCGCCCGGTGGGACTTCGTGTCCGACGGCGAGCCCTCGCACATCTCGCCGCCCTGGCGTGGCCTTGGCGCCGACGCCTCCACCCCGACGCCGCTCTCTCCGGGGTGCTCGCCCGCTGTGTGCTTTATGTAGCCGGCGTCCTCGGGACAGTACTGCTTGTAGAACCTCATGTCCATGACGCCGTCTCGGCTCAGGTGCAGCACCTCGTCGTAGTCCTGCTCCACATCCGAGCCCACGTTGTCGTACTCCGAGCAGGTGTCGTCCATGTCTTCGGGACTTGGGTCACAGCTGGTGTAAAAGCGTCTGGAGGGAATGGGCGGAGTCAGTCGCTCCTGGTCGCCATCCTTCGAGGTATGCGACACCGACGCTTCCCTAACCAGACCCAGCTGCTCCTCCCGCTGTTTGCCGAGGCCTGGACACGGCGGCGGGACGGACGCCACGATTTTGGAAACAGCACCTGGTCTTTTTCCATGAGCCATCACCGGCCCGGCGAGCCCGCGGCCCTCAACCCTGCGGACGGGAACAGAAGGTTAGGTTCTACATGCGCCTCCTGCAGGTTCTTCTTCACTCCGGGTCGTCATGCCGCTCGTCACCTTCAGATCGTCGTCTGCCACCGCAGAGGAAATGAACAGAATCTATAGTTTTATTGACAAAAACGCGGCTTCCCTGAGTTGCCCCCCGAGCGGAGTGCCTGGTATCGTCCGACGGCGGTGTCTCGGGATGTCTTACCGAGGACCGACCGGGCCGATTGTTTGGAGCCAAACGATCAGAGTATCTCAGATTTGCCGGAAACAAAGAGCCGACAATGACCGACCTTTTCCGATCTTTCCGTCAGATTTCAGGGATAGCGCCTGATGGACAACACCATCAGGTGCCCGGCTGGTACCTCCGGGATTCTAATCCAGGGATAACTTCACGGTGCCGACCCGTCAGGGCAGAGACCCCTGGTGAACCGGAGGAGGTTCCGACCGCGTTGCAAGACAACAACGTGCAGCTCCGACTTCCCTCTGAGAACATCTCAACAACTGGAACCGGACCTGGAGCTGGAGCTACACCCGGAGCTGGAGCTGGACCACCACCACCACCGACTCCATACCGAGCAGGTGAGAACCCGGGGAGGAGGTTTTGACACCCAGACATCTTCTGCGCCCACAGCGGCGACGGCAGGAAACGCCCTGATGACCACGCCAAACCCCGTGGAGCGTCAGCGATGACCTCTCCGTGGTGCTGAACAATCACAGCACAATAACAACGGAGAGGGGGTGGTGGTGTCCGTGCACGCGTTTGCCGTGCGTGTTTCCGCCCTGCCCTTGGTGTATTCTTAGTGTTTTTTTTTTTTTTTTTTTTAAGCCGTCACGCCAAACTCGCGCCGCAGCTGTAGGGGCGGCCGTCGTGCGTGGACGCCGCATAGCCACCTGCCTGAGCGTGGCCACATAAAACACCCCCGGCGTGTGCATGTGCGTGTGCGTGTCCCCCCCCCCCCCCCCGTGCGTGATGCTGGGCGGCACTGCGTCTGCACACACCGGTCGACCGGAACCATCCCGAACCCCAATCGACCTTGGTACCGCGCTGACACCCGCAGCCCCTCCTCCTCCACACATCAGCCCCGCATCCACCCACCGCCCGGCTCCGTGACGGAGCACCGGACGGGCCCCGCGTCCCGCCGCGGATACGCATCCCCGTTACTGGCGGTTTGCCGGCGGGGCCACTTACCGACATCCGCCCCGGGTTGCGGGGCCTCCGGTCCGAGCGGCGTGTGGATCAGTTGTCGGGGCGGCGGCGCTCCGGAAGGGGGGTTTTCGGACAAACGCCGCACAGAAGCCCGGGAACCTGTGTAGATGCAACCACCTCCATCTCCGTCATGTGACCGCAGTCCCGCAAAACACGCACGGCGGAGGGGCTGGACGTGACGACTGCGCTAATTACACATTTTTTAAAATAAAAATAAGGTTTAACCAGGAACGGGGCTGCGGGCAAAGATGCAAATAACAACAACAACAACAACAACATAGTGTTTTATTTTGAAAAATAAATAAATCCTCACGGTCTACAATTATCGTTTGTGAAATAAAATTATACAGCTATAAAACGCATTCATTCACACATATATGTGCTGTATGAATATAAATACAGAGATACTCATATGTCACAGAAAATATAAAACCACGTCATAAAAAAATGTACGTGTGTTTATTTTCATTATTGATCGACGGGAGTGCGATCAGGCTCCCGATCGATGCGCTTGTGATCGATTGCTAATGCCTGCTACCTCCTGCCGCTAGCGCCTCACCGCCGCTCTGCTCTCCGTTGGTCAAGTCTAGAAGGCGGGTTTAGCGTGGATTACCGCTCTTGCATCTTCTCCCCGCATCCTCTCACACATTTTTTATAATTATTGTTATATTTTAAACGTGTTTGTGTCCGCTGACGTCCGGGACAAACGCCGCCTCCGGTGTTGCTAGGTTAGCATGGAGCTAGCGGTAAACAGCTAGCCACCGTCGCCGGGTGGGCGATCATGGCGGCGGAGGAGGAGAACCGGCGGGGGAGACTTTCTCTGTCCAGGCGGAGGAAGAGGGGCGCGGCGGCCGCGGGGTCCCCGGCCGGGGCCGCCAAGACGCCCCCCATCACGTCGTTCTTCGGGGGCCGGCAGCCGAGCACCGTGGCCTGCCCGCTCTGCGGACTTCCGGTTCCGAGGTCAAGGATCAACCGGCACATCGACCTGCAGTGTGAGAACTTCGAGAGGGACGGTCCCGGTGGCCCCTCGGGCGCGGGGTCACCCGGACGGGACCCCCAAAGGGCCCCGGATCCAAAGGGAGGAGAGGAGCCTCAGGAAACCAGAACCAGCCCTTACTTTGACAAGAATTCGCCACAGCAGGTCCCCCGGGAGGTCTGCAGCGGGACCGTGGTCAGGAAGCTGGACCTGGGGAGCCTCGCCTCCAAGTTATCCAGAAGATGCCGCCCCGCGGCCGAGAGGACGCCAAAGGGGGGTCGGGGGTCAGAGGCGAGTCCGGTACCGGAGATGGACCAGGCAGACTCGCTGGAAAGCTCACAGAAAGAGAACATGGTGGTGAGCAGCTCAGGGAATGGGGAAGACTGTGTGACGTTCACCGACCTGCCGGGTGCGGAGAACACGTCCGAACCGGGGGCCGGACCGGGGGCCGCCCTGAAGCCGCTCTCCTCCCCCTCCAAGCCATGGAAGAGACAAATAGAAGAGGAGGGTACTGCCGGGGCGGATGCATCCAGAAAGAAAGCCAAATTGTCAAGGAGCGATGGGGGCGCGGGGGAGGCAGAGGCATCGGAGACCCTCTCCGCATCTGCCGAGGACCTTCTTTCCAAGACCGGCGACGAGGATCCGCGGGGGGGCAGCCCTCCTCCGCAGAGGCTGCCCTACTACCTCCGTAACTTCCAGAGCGTCCTCCAGGCCGTCTTGGAGGAGGAGGACGACCGGGTGCTCTTCAGCCCGGAGGACATGTCGCACATCCACGCCTTCGAGAAGCTCTCAGGTAAGGAACCGTCACGTAGGGTAAGTTCAGCACGGAGACCTCCCGCCCCCCAGGACTGGAACCCCTGTCTGTCTCTTCAGTGGCGGGACAGAAGTTGTATGTCCGACTGTTCCAGAGGAAGCTGAAGTGGCTCCAGGTCAGTAAGCTGGACTATGAGGAGATCAGCAGGGACCTTGGGCCCGTGGCTCAGGAGCTGGTTGGAGCCGGTCTCCTCCGGACAGGTGGGTCATCTCACGCCACCGTCTCCTCCAAGCAGGAGAACAAGTGAGGACTTGGATCCGTTCTGACACACGCATACCTTTTTAGCTGCCAATAAAACCTTTCTTCTGGTGAACGAGGGCTGGGAGGGGGCTGTTCTGAGTGAGCGGTTGACGGGGTTTCTAATTTGGGATTGTCCATGTTCTCCTGCCAGGGTTCTCACCATGCTTTCATATCATTTTTTTTTTATAAGAAAAAGAATAAGAACAGCTTTATTTATCCCGAAGGAAATTGTTGTGCCAGAGTTACAAGAAAAACATAACAATAATAAATAATAGTAGAAAATTGTATAAACAGTAAAAAAAGGGGGAAAATAAGAAATACAAATAAACTATAAAGTGTCTTAAGTAACAAGTGAAGACTATAAAGTGTCTTAAGGTCTTAAGTACTAAGTGAAAGATAAGGAGTGCACAAGAGTATGAAAAAATATTATACATGTGGCTGTTATGAAGTGAAATATTGCACAGTTATGAACATATATACACATAAATTATTACAATTTACAGTAAGTGGGTGACATTTTTCTTGTTTTTTTATTTAAGGTTTAAGATTTTGAGATTCCCTGCGGCTGAAGGGAGAGGAATTAAAAAGTCTGATAGCCTCAGGTAGGAAAGACCTCCTGTGGCGTTCAGTGGAGCTTCTCGGTGGTATCAGTCTACGGCCGAAAGAGCTCTGACAGGACGTCAGTGTGGCACGCAGGGGGTGATGAACGTCGGCCAGGATGCTGAGTCCATCAGGGTACCATTTAAGAAAACATCCAACTGAGCAAAGATGGTTGAAGCAGATTCTAGCTAGAAGGTGGAATAGAGAATGGAAAGGAATAAGAAGAACTACATTTCATCACAAACGTGAACCTTGTGGTGCCGCCGCCATTGCAGTTCCCCTGTTCATAGACCAAAACGCTGGATTCGTCCAAATATTGACTATGTATTGATATATTGGCGCAAGACAATGAATGATTTTGCTAACAGTCGTACCTAAGAGAAAGTGATAACATGTTGGGTACGCCAGAGGGTGTGCGGCAGCTGCTGCAAAGGCCCGGTCCCCGAGGTTCGGGCACTTGTTTCTGGTGATGGAGGTCAAGAGGTTGGAGCCGGTGGAGGTGGAGATGGTCAGTGGGGTAGGAAGGGGCAAGGTTATAGTGGGGGAGGAGGAGGGGTTTGTACTGTACACGGTATCGGAGGTGGAGCTATTGGAGGATGGGGGTGATGTGGTCTCTGGAGTGGGTGGAAGTGAGTTACCGGGTTGCTTGTGGTTTTTATTAGTTTTACCAAAAAAAAAAAAACAAAAAAACACTATTATTATTTTGCCATTGAGGATGCTAGCAGGTGGAGTTCCCACTCCTGCGGCGGAGTGGGAACAGGAGGTGCGAAGACGGGTAAAGTCGATAAAGTCCAAGTGATGTCATTGATGTTGGGTTTCAAGGAAAAGATGGGAGTCCGTCGTGATGCCATGGTTGCACACTGAGGGCGAGGCAGAGACGATGTGTCTGATCTTTAAGGATGGAGGAGGCCCTGGCTGGAGGTAGAGATTCTGGCCCAGCTGTCTGTGATTATCTTGTGCTTTTTAAAGTGCCCAAGTTGTATCTCGGAATCTTTGTAAAACTGAGTTTGTTCACCTGGAAAACAAATTTTGTGTGAGACTGGAGTCCCTGAGCCTGGTGGCCTCTTTCTCCACGACTGCTGTTCATTGTTTATCTACCTCCTGTGGCGCTCTTGCCATTTATGGAAATCACGGTGTCGTCTGCATACAGTTATATGTTTGCATTGTCACAGACTGAAGGGAAAATTACTGTGGACGCGACGATTAATGGTTGGGTGATTTTCAGCTTGGCAGGGCAGGCGAAACCCCGCCCCGTCAGCGTCAGCTGTGATTGGCTTCGTAAATTTGAAAATATTTGATTGGATCTCAGAATCAATCGGATAATCAATATTGATCAGGATGTCGATGGTAAACCTAAAGAGAATAAGAATATAACCCCGCAAAGCAATCTGTATCTTCATATTCCTGTGTTTGACCAGAGATGGTGCCTGTCAGGAGAAGGCGAACCAAACACAGAACATCATCTCTTGTGTTTTTGTCCTTGTCTGAATTGTTCCATGTCGGGCGATCCTTGCAGAGGCTGACCTCCAGGAGCTAGGAGAGGCTCTGGATCTCCTGCCGGCGCCCGACCTCAGAGCTCTGGCAAAGACCTTTCACCTTGGAGCTTCTGGGACGCAGAAGCAGCATCTGGTGGAGGGTCTGCTCCGCTTGAGCAAGCAGAAGTCCTTCTTCTCTCCAACGTCGGCAAACAACAGCCTGGGAGCTGTCATTCTGAGGAGGTGAACATTCAGAACCTCCTGGTTGCAGCAGGACCGGGGCCAGTTCTGGGGGAGAGAACCTCCTCGGTGAGGGGGGCGTGGTGGGGCCTCACGGCCAGAAGATCCCAGGTTCTGATCCAGCTGGCTTCTCTCTGTGTGAGGTCTCCGTGTTCTCCCTCCTAGGTTCTCTCCGGGTTCTCTGTCTTCTGTCCAAAAAACAGTCAGGAGGTTCATCAACGACTGTCGTAGATGTGAATGACAGAATGAATGGTTGGATGATTGACAGGTTACCTCTCCAATTTAAGCCCCGCCTCCTGACCCAGTGTCTGCAGTGATTGGCTCCCGCTCGAAGATACCACCCTTAGTATCATTAAACGTGGGAAATGACGTTGGCGATGCAGGACACTTTAAATTCTGCTATTTCGATTGAAATAATATTTAACCTCTTTGTCAAGTGGTACTTACACAGTAATAACGTCATTGTCAGGGACTAATAACCGCGACGACTTTGTCGGCAAGTAGAAATTACACAGCATAGCCTCGTCTTCGAGTAGCAATGGCACACCGGTAACCTCGTCAACTAGTAATTACACAGTAATAACCGCATTGTCAGCTAGTAATTACACAGTAATAACTTGTCATCAAGTGAAATGGCAAAGTACCAACCTAGTTGTCGAGTGGTAATAACGCAGAAATAACCTCGTCATTGATTAGTAATGGCACAGTCGTAACAGCATTGACAACAAGTAATTACACAGTAATAACCTTGTTATCAAAGTAAGAATTTCATTGTCTGGGGAAATACATTTCCACACTGTACATATGACAATAAATGCTACGAATCGTTATCAATTAGTAATAACACAGTAGTAACCGTGTTGTCAAGTAGAAACGGCACAGTATCAACCTAGTTGGCAGGTAGTAATAACACAGTAGTAACCTTGGTGACAAGTAGTAATAACAGTGTAATAATCTAATTGTCAAATAGTAATAACACAGTAGTACCTAGTTGTCGAGTAATGATAACACAGTACCGTAATTTCTGGATTATTGAGTGCACCAGAATATAAGCCACAGTGGCAAAAAATAACCAAAACAATCTATGTGTACACATATAGGCCACACTTCTCTCGAAGCCGCAGGTGTCCACGTTGTAACATGACATATTTACACAGAAACATTTTATTAACTTTTAATTAAGTCCATATCAGTAACATCCACTGATAGGTACTGGAAGATTAATAGCAAATAACACAAGGAAAAGTCCATCCATCCATCCATCCATTTTCTATCCCTGCTTTGAACGGACTCAAAATTTCACGGTCATTTCATAGGTCCTATGTGACGAGGCTAAATGTTTTCGCGTTGTGAGGCTCATTAGCCCAAAATATCCATAAAGTAGCGACCGTTGTTTAAGCCGCAGTGTTAAAAGCGTGGGAACAAGTAGTGTCTTATAGTTCGGAAATATAGTAATAACCATGTTGCCAAGTAATAAGAAGACAGTATAACTGCTGTCAAGTGGTTATAACACAGTAATAACCCGTTGTCAAATAGTAATACACAGTAATAACCATGTTGTCGCGTAGTAAGACGACAATGTAACCATTGTTAAGTGGTAATAACACAGTACGGACCTTGTTGTCAAGGAGTAAGAAGACAATGTGACCGTTGTCAAGTGGTAATAACACAGTAATAACCTGTTGGCAAGTAGTAACACAGTAATACCCCCACGCTTCCCCTAAGGGTAAAGCAGCTGGCGGGTTCCTGTGTGTGTCTGAGTGGCGTTCCCCGGGCCGTCTTCTCCCGCGTCCTGCTCCTCTTCTCGCTGACGGACACCGTGGAGGAGGAGGAGGCGGCGTCCGGCGGGCAGAGCCAGCTCTACACCATCCTGCTGGTGAACTCGGGCCGCCTGGCTTTCCCGGACTACCAGGTGCAGCGCCAGGCCAAGGTGTTCCTGGACCGGGACGACCTGATCAGGTTGGGGAACACACACACACACACACACGCGCGTTGACAAGTGCATGTTTTGTGGCGGCAGGAGGTCAGTGAGGTGGGTGTCTCCATGGGCTTCAGGTACGAGGCCTCCGTGCGCGCCTTGCAGGAGGTGGCGGCGGCCATGCAGGCGGGTCGGTGGGAGGAGGCGCTGGAGCTTTACGGCGCCGCCAAGAACACGTGGAAAGACCTGAGGGAGAACCACGACTTTAGGTGAGGACGCCTGGAGATGATCTCCTGGGATGGTCTGTTCTTCTCCGTTTGGCTCAGTCAATGTGCTCGGTTTGAAAACGTCATGGGAAAGCAGATGCGGGCGGACTACAAGCCGCCCTGGAAAAAAACTACAATTGTGTCCTCCGATCGGGGAGAAACGATACGCAGAGGAGAGGTTCCCCCAGAGGAGGGTGGAGGTCTTCTTCGCAGCAGGACGACGGTCAAGTAAGATGTGGTGTGTGTGTAGTCACCAGGACCAGCTGCCCGTCTTCCTGCGCAGCTTCACGCCAGGCTGGGCCTACACCCGCATCCTGTCCAGGGGGGTGGAGATCTTGCAGAGGCTGCGCCGCTACCAGGTGAGCCGGAGCTCTTGGGTCATTACGAAGGACGAGATGTTCTTCAGAGTCCCAAGAGGCGCTGAACCCACGTTTGGGGGCTTGCGGCAGCGCACCTGGACAAATCACATATGGTCTCGGTGTTCCTGATTCTGAGTGTGGAACCCGTCCCTGTTCCTTCAGGAGGCGGTGGAGGAGCTTCGGCTCCTGCTCCGGCAGCAGATCTACTGCCCCGACAGCCGGGGGCGCTGGTGGGACCGACTGGCGCTGAACCTCCACCTGCACCTGAAGAAACCCGAGCAGGTAGGCGCCTTCCCCTCCGCCCCGCTCCTCTTTTTCGGCGAACCTTCTCACCTCCTCCTCCCCGCAGGCCATCGACGCCATCCGGGACGGGCTGGCGGACCCTCTGGTACGGACGGGCCACAAGCTGTCGCTCCACCAGAGGGCGGTCCGGATGCGGGAGTCCTCCGGTTGTCGGAGGCTCCGCCTGAAGCTGCAGGACCTCCCCGGCTTCCAGGTCAACGACGTCAAACACGTGAGTCTACCTTTGATGGACCCGTCTGTGGTCCACAGCAGAAGACCGGACCCGCGTGTCCTCTGGGCAGGTGACCATCCGAGGACAGCTGTTCCCTCATGAGGGCGGCACCGGGAAGAACCGCTTCCTCATCCCGGCGGGCGGAGGAGGAGCCGATGGAGATGGAGCAGCGGTCATCTGCTCCGTGGAGGAGCTTTCTCTGGCACATTACCGCCAGCAGGGCTTCGACCAGGGTGAGCGACACACACACACACACACACACACACACACGCGCGCTTCTGGAGGTCATCGCTCAATCTTTGTACTCCTTAGGGATCCACGGCGAGGGCTCCACCTTCTCCACCCTCTTTGCTCTGCTGCTGTGGGACGTGATTTTCATGGAGGGGATTCCAGATGTTTTCCGTAACCCCTACCAGGTAGGAGGACGGCCAAACAATCCTTCCGTCCTTCACGGACGCTCTGACGCTTCCTTCCGCCTTCGCAGACGTGTCCTCTGGACCTCCACACCGACTGCTTCTACGAGAACCGGAGGGAGGCGGTGGACGCCCGGGTAGAGCTACTGTCCGGCTCCTCGGTGGAGGACCTGCGGTCCATGCTGGAGGAGGTGTGGACGGCGCATCAGGGCCAGGTCTGCTCCTGCATCTCCTGGGAGCGCTTCTCCTCCCTTGGGCAGGCCCAGGTCGGTACTCCCTCACGAGGATCTTCTCCTCCCGTGTCCGGCTGCCTCCTCGCGCCCGGAGGTTCAGCGTATCTTCTCTGGTTGTCCTCCACAACAGTCCCTGGTGGCGTGCATGGGCGGAGCCTTCCTGGCCGGGGTGGTGGCTCGGATGGCGAAGGACTACAGGCACGGCCGAGGAGGTCTGCCCGACCTGGTGGTGTGGAGCACCACGGACAACACCTACAAGGTGAGGAGGTTCCTTCACCCGCGCGAGGCGGTCTGGTAACCCTGACGGCGTGCGCATCGTTTCTCCAGCTGGTGGAGGTGAAGGGACCCAACGACCGATTGTCCCAGAAGCAACAGATCTGGCTGGACGAGCTGCAGAAGCTGGGGGCCGACGTGGAGGTGTGCCACGTGGAGGCCACGGGCGCCAGAGGACCTCGTCTGGAGTGACCAGGACTCGCTGCCGATGACAAAATGGATCCATGAAGGCCACGTGACCCACGGCGTCCCGCCCACCCCTCCCCCGGCGACACCGCCTCCTCCACGTTCTCCAGTTGCCAGGCAACAAACGCTCGCATTCAGTCTATTTACGCGTGAGACGTGGCGTCGGAGCCATTAGCAATTAGCGATTATTGATTATCGCCCCTGTCCGGATTGGATTTGTAAATAAAAATAAAGGATAAATAAAATGTTGTTTTGTTTTTTTTTTTGTTTGTTTTTTTAACCATAAAGCTCCTCCTCCTCCATCCCAGAGGATCCACCTTGCTCGGGTTGCGTGAAGGCGCGTCCATGACAGTCCGTCTTAATTTCAAGCCGCGGATCATGGACGCGCTTGGGGAGAGTGGAGGGGGGGGGGACGCCAGCTGCCGTTGCGTCTGACGTCACGGCGCAGGAGAGGAGGCGGTGGAAGGAAGCCGCAATAAACACATAACAGGACGTCTGCGCATGAGCGGTGCGGATGAGCCGCTCATCTCGCAGCGAAAAGATCCGCTCGAATGATTCGTTTGGGTAATCCACCCGCTTCGTGTGTGGTCGCCACATAGCACGAAATACATAAATACCAGCGAAGCGCGCAGCCCCCCGCAGGATGTGAGGGTGAAGTACTTCATAATGTGCAAAAACACCAGTGACATAATTACCTACAACAGCGGCGGAAGTGACGTCACGAGCAGCCGTGCAGTAACTTCGTTGATAAGCGAGAAGAGAATGCAGTATTTCTGCGAGTACTAACGTATACTTAAGTGAAGTACCGGTGTACTTCTGACGGGGGTCGGGAGGCACTTTCCCCTGGAAACTACTGACGTCACGTGACGCACACTTGTGTGTGTGTGTGTGTGTGTGTGGGGGGGGGGGGGGGGTGCAACCCTTGGGCACAAGGGGAAGCCGCAACATAACAGATGGGGAAGCACTGTCAGCAAGGGGAAGCATAGCATACAGTGAAGGGGGGGGGGGGGGTTCACACACCGGCTGTGACGTCACGCAGGAAACTGTGAGGGAGAAGCGAGCACATCCTCTTGTGCGTGTCGTTTAAGGGGGAAGCTCCCAGGCGGCGGCGGGGGGAGGAAGGAACAAAAGAAGCGAGCGGTGAACCGCTCGTTTGGGTGAAGTGATTCGGTCGGATCCGAACGCCGCCCATTCGTACGGTTCGTCCGCGAGCGGTCCAACACTACTGCGCCTATCTAAGTAGGACAATAAAGTGGAAACGGCATCAATGGCTGAATAATGGATTCCGCCGACATGCTGCTGCTCCAACTTTCCCTGCTCGCCTGCCTGCTGGGCGCCGCCCAAGGTGAGCCGTGGCCGGGGGGCGGAGGTCCGGGTCCGGGTCCCGCGGCCGCTGGGGGGTTTTTGTCTTTCGGCTCGGCGGAGCGGCGGCTCGGCGGGGCCTGCGAGGCTTGTTGTCGGCGGGACTGCGCCCTTTTTCCGCGGCGGCGGACAAAGCCGCCGGGGCCGCCGCGCCGCTGTCACCGGCGTGCGGGAACCGCGGCCGCCGCCGCCGCCGCCGCCGGCCATTGTTGTGAGAAGATGGATCCGCGGACCGGATCCGGGGACCGCTAGCCGCGGCTAACGGACCGACGCGCAGCCTCGTACCGGGAACCCCCGCCCTCCCGGCTCGAACGGCTCCGGGGACGGTGGTGGGTCCTCGGCCACTGTCACGGCTCCGCGCCGGGATTCGACGGCCCCGGTTCCTCCCGCTGACCTCCGCTGCCCACTTCTTCTCGAATCTTCTCCGAGATCACCGCTCCGGTACCGGTGCCGGTTCTGACCCCCCCCCCCCCCCCCCCCATCTGATGGTTAATCTACTTCCGGTCAGAAAACTGGATTGTTTTTCTCCGATTCGTGACGTAAGATGACGGTAAAGGAGTTAAATTGTGTGTGTGTGTGTGTGTGTGTGTGTGTGTCTGTGTGTGTGTGTGTGTGTGTGTGTGTTTACCGGGTTGGACACACACAATAAAAAATTCAAGGTCCAAGTCTGAATATTTCATGTTGTGAAGGAACAGCGGGAGCTTGGAGCCCGAGGTCCTGGAGCTCCAGGGTCAAGGTGCTCCAGGTCCCGGTTCCCCCTCGGACCAGGTGCTCCAGATCACTGATCCCCAGGGTCCTGGAGCTCCGTGTCCAGATGCTCCAGTCTTGGTTGTCAAGGCCCTGATACACCATGATCCTGGTGCTCCTGATCCTGGATCTCTGGTCCCGTTTCAGCACATCTCGCTCTGCCAAACAGGCTGTTTTCTGATGCTGGAGCTGAACGGGTTGTGAAGAGTCTTTCTGATCTCCACCATCCACCCATCTGGTCCCCCCGTTCGGCTCCAGCAAAGCTCCAGGACGGATACGGAGCAGAACTCTGAAGACCAGAAACTGTCTGGTTAGCCTTCTTAGAGCCTACAGGCTGAGTAGCGCCGTGTCCAAACCAAAACACCAACAGACCAATGTGTGATTTTGTGTTTGTGGCATGGAGGTGCGAGAAGGTGACGTTGGCGTTGTGACAGAAACGTGTTTACAAGGGTGTAATAACTGTGTAATAACAGTGTCATAACATGTTTACTTCCCGGGACAAGAGCCAGAAGGCGTCTCCAGGAGTGAATCAGAACATCTCCCTGATGGCTCCTTCCTGTTTTCCTCCACAGGACAGTACAGGAACCCCCTGAACAAGTACATCCGTCACTACGAGGGCCTCTCCTACGACACGGAGCCGGTGCAAGGCCGGCACCAGCGGGCCAGGAGGGCACTGCAGCCCCACGACAGCTTCCTCCACCTGGAGTTCCACGCCCACGGAAGGTTGGTCCACGTTCACGTTCGCTTTCGCCGGGTCCTTCGGGTCCCTAAGAGAAGGTTCGGGGTGCGTTTGTTTGGCATGTGGAGTGGCCCCGCAAGGGAGGAGATAGGGGTCGGTGCGGTGAAGCAGCCGGAGAAGGTCAGCGGTGGGACTGTACTTGACAGGCAAGCCTGGCGGGTCCTCCTGCGGGTCTCCTTCGGGGTTCCTCCTCACTGGAGGTCTCGCGCTCGGGCTGCACTCCGCCGGAGTGGAGACGGAGATGTCGCCTTGATGGATCATGAGATGTCTGGAGATGCTGGCCCACCTCAGCTCCGGTGCGCCGGTTCCCAGTGTTCCTCAACATCTAAATTCTGCTCAGTATCTGCAAGTTGTCTGAACTAAAGACCTTCTCCTTTGGGCTGCTCCTTCCAGGGGCTCCAGCCCATCGCCTACCTCCATCCAGCCATCTCCTCTTCTAAACTTCCAGTCCTTTCCCCCTCCATCTACAAACCTCTCTGGTCTTCCTCCAGACCTGCAACCTCAGCATCCCACTCCCCAGATCTCCTCCATCCCTCCTCTGTCCACGTCCAAACCATCGCAGTGTGACTTTATCTCCAGAACATCTAACGCGTGCTGTCCTCCTGATGGACTCCTACGTGATCTTCTCGTCGTTTCCGTATGAAGTCATATTACCACGGTAACCCGTGTGTGTGATAGGACACGTTGTGGGAAATCAGGGGTGTGAAGACCACGCCCACCTCCACCCTCGTTCTTTACTAGGTGTGTGTGTGTGTGTCTCCATGCTTCCCTGGTGATATCTCCCACTCCAGGTGTTGATCTCCTCCATCACTAGAGGAGGACTCAGTGGTCCTCAGTGAGCTGTGGCCGGTGGAGGTCAGATGGAGGTCCTGCAGGTGTTTCTATGTGTTTTGGTTTGATTCTCTGGAAATCTCTAAACATAGAGTTGTGGAACCCGCCTGGAAGCCCAGAATGTTGATGAGGCTGATGCTGAACCTCCATCTAGACTCCTCCAGGATTTCGAGGCCCGAGGAGCTTCTCCCACCTTCTGATCGGTGGATCCAGTCGCGTGCTGGCTTCAGTTGATGATTAAGGAGAAATCAGATCTCCTCTGGCTTGGTGGCGGTGTCAGATGGTGATGCATCTCCATGGGTGTGAGCTCCTGGAGGTGCGCGGCGTGCGCGGGCGGG
The DNA here is from genome assembly GCF_037954325.1 of Fistularia commersonii. NCBI lineage: Eukaryota > Metazoa > Chordata > Actinopteri > Syngnathiformes > Fistulariidae > Fistularia > Fistularia commersonii. Next base: position 1,819,139 of record NC_141300.1, read on the forward strand.
AACCCCCTCAAAAGCGTGTATAAATAGATCTGGTTGTGGTTCCTCCTCCGGCGCGCTGAAGCTCTTCTCGCTCTGCTGCACCGACTCCAGATCATCTGTCTGGTGCGTCGGCAGCAGCAGCAGCAGCAGCAGGAGCAGGAGCAGGAGCAGGTCCTGCTGCTCCGCCAGGGGTTCGCAGACAGCCAAAGGCAGGAGGACCTCCTGAAACGGTCAGCCGCTGACACGGAAACCCGAAGAAGACCCAGCGCGCCCGGATGTCCTCCCGGCCGGCGCTGGTCCGAGTCGAGGAGGATCTGCTGTGGACGCGATATCAGCAGGAGAATGCGGGGGAAGAAGCTGCTGACCTGCAGCGCGGAGACAAACAACGGGCCCATTGTCTTCTCTCCGGCCAGATGCTCCATCACCGCGCGGCCGTCCCCGACACAATTAAACTGCAGTTTCCTTCGGGAACAGAAGCTTGCTGGAAGCTTCTCTGCAGAAACCTGGCTTCCTCCTGCAAAGCCAGAGGGCCAGAGGTCCACACCAGATGACTTGGTCGGGAACGACCACGGCGGTGCAGCGGTTAGAGCCGCCCCTTTAGCCAGAAGGTCCCTGGTTGGATTCCCCTCCTGTGTGGGGTCTCCTCCCATCGTCTAAACATGCAGAAGGTTCTCTAGAAGCTTCCAACCCCTCTGAGTCCCTCAGAACTTGACATGTGGTGAACATCTCACCCGGACAGCACTTCGGAGGAAGCTGCGTTTATTCAGGGTTGGGCGCCGAGCCCGTCACCCCTAGCTGTCAGTGGGAAAGAGGCGGGGTTCGCCCTGAACCAATCACAGGGGCTCTTATATAAAGACATCCAACCATTCACACGTCTGCGCAACGTCGCGTCTCCAGTGAAGCTCCTGCATGTGTTTGGAACCCTATGCAGACACATGGAGAACATGTCGGCTCCTCCATTCAGAGGAGGTCCTATAAGTGTCGTTTTGCTCACGAAAAGGTCTTCATCCCATGCCGTCTCATGTTCCAGGCATTTTAACCTGCGGATGAAGAGAGACACCACCTTGTTCTCCAAGGACCTGAAGGTGGAGGTGTCTGGAGAAGAGGTTCCGTACGATACGTCTCACATCTACACGGGGGAAATTTACGGTGAGCCACAGATGGTCCTCCGCGTTCAGAGTCACGAAGGACAACTTTCGTGACGTTACCTTCTGCTCGGACCTCCAGGTGAGAAAGGCACCCTGACCCACGGCTCCGTCGTGGACGGCAAGTTTGAGGGCTTCATTCAGAGCTACCATGGCAACTACTACGTGGAGCCCGCTGAGAGGTACTTGGAGGGCAAGAACGTGCCGTTCCACTCCGTCATCTACCACGAGGATGACATCGGTGAGTCCGCAACTGCTGCCGCCTCGCAAACATCTCAGCCGGCCTCGCCGTAATCCACTTAGGGGAGGGGAAAGTGTAAGGTCAGGCCAGCTGGGGTGATACAAGCAGATGGGTGCGATCACACACACACTCACCTCAGAAGAGCAGTGATTCCCAGGGTGCTCATTAGCCGAGGAACATGATCTTCGGCTCATTTGAGCTCCCTGTTGAACATCAGCGCTCTGAGTTAGCATGTCGCTCACTTTGTCAGATACAGGCTGACCCAGGGGGTTAGGGAGCTAATGCTCAGAAGCTAATCCTCGCGCCGGTGTGTGTCGGCCTCTCTTGCTCAGTGTACCCGCACAAGTACGGCCCGGACGGAGGCTGCGCCGACAGCTCGGTCTTCCGGAGGATGAAGATGTACCAAGCGTCGGCCGTGGAGGAGCCACCTAAGGTGACCTGAGCACCGCACCTCCTAGAACCCCCGTGGAGACCGGGGAAGCGCGTGCACATCGGATCGGGCGCTTGAAAACCCCGGTCTTTCTTTGCGCCCGAGGTCCTCCGGCAGGTGAAGGACACAACCTGAACATACCGGCCGTTGTGTCCTTCAGCTGTTGTCGGGCGGAAAATGCAGAAGACACACGTAACGGACCGCGTGTCCTGTTCTGCCCCTTGGTCTGAAGCTCGACGGCGAGTCCGGGCCCGGTGAGTCGGTGCTGCTGAGGAGGAGGAGGATGGCCCAGGCCGAGAGGAACACCTGCCAGCTCTTCATCCAGACCGACCACCTCTTCTACAAGTACTACAAGACCAGAGAGGCGGTCATCGCTCAGGTAGAGCCCCCCGACAATCCTCCGCCGCACCTTCTTTAGAGGCGAAGCCGGCCCGGCGGCCCCCGACGCTGTCGGCTCCCTCTAATTCAGCTTGAACACTTAATCCAGCCGGCAACCGGCGAGTGTGCCATAAGTAGGTTTGGGCTTGAGCGACCTTCTCCCGGCTGGAGGGACGTCTGACCTACTCTCAAGTCCCGATCATCTATTTATAGATGCCTGGCGCCGCATTGGAGATTATAACTCAGACCTTCTCCGCAGCAGTCTGAGTCGTTGAACAATTCGTATCAGGATCTCCAGTCGGTCCGGGATGTCCTCATCCCGCGGCGCCGCACGTCCAGAGTTGCAGAAGACGTGAAGCTGACCGTTAGCCTTCTGACCTGCGGCCGATGGTCTCTCCCTCAGATCTCCAGTCACGTGAAGGCCATCGACGCCATCTATCAGGGCACCGACTTCATGGGCATCCGCAACATCAGCTTCATGGTCAAAAGGATCAGGGTGAGTCCGGCGCCGCCGTCAACATGACGAAATCCCCGCTCCATCTCAACGTGATGCCGCCCCCCCCCCCCCCACAGGTAAACACAACCAGCGACGAGAGGGACAGGTCCAACCCCTTCCGCTTCGCCAACATCGGCGTGGAGAAGTTCCTGGAGTTGAACTCGGAGCAGAACCACGACGACTACTGCTTGGCCTACGTCTTCACCGACAGAGACTTCGACGACGGCGTGCTGGGTTTGGCGTGGGTGGGAGCGCCGTCAGGTACTGCAGAACGGTCGCTCCGCGCCGACCACCGCCGGGGTCCGACTCCGACCGGATTAACGGGGCGGTCCTTGGAAAGCAGACACGCAAACCTTCGGCCGTCCTCCGTTGCGGTAGCCTCGATGTGCTCTCTGCACGGTGTCGGAGTCGGGTTCTCCAAAGAGCGTCTGAGGAATGCTGGTAGTCTCAACCCCGGATTACGACCTGTCAAATAATCCCCGGGCTCCTGAGCGGGAGCCGGCCCGTGAACCGGCAGCCTGTTGTTTTTACCGTAAAACCTTAATTGCATCCGGCGTTGTCTCCTAAACGGTCACGAGTGTGGATATTCCACCGCTGGGTCACATCAACGCATCGCTAATCCCAGAGATAATCCGACTTCGCTGCGTGGCGCGGCGGCGGTTGTCACAAGGGAAAGGACGGCGGCCCGGGGCCGGCGGCGGCGGCTTTAGAGCATCATCTCGTTTGGGAAGCCGTCGGTCACCTGCTCAATTAAAGCTGTGTGTCGGTGGCAGCTGTTCGCCGCATGAATCCCGAAGCCCTGAAGGTTCTTCCGGCTTCTCCTCAGGGAGCTCCGGTGGAATCTGCGAGAAGAGCAAGCTCTACTCGGACGGGAAGAAGAAGTCTCTCAACACGGGCATCATCACCGTGCAGAACTACGCCTCGCACGTTCCTCCGAAGGTCTCCCACATCACGTTTGCACATGAAGTGGGACACAACTTTGGCTCCCCGGTGAGTAGCCCCGAAAGTCGGGGACGCAGTAGAGGAGGAAGGGCGCTCCCTCACGCCTTCTCCTCTTCCTCTTCTCGTCGTCACTCTCAGCACGACTCCGGATCCGAGTGCACCCCAGGGGAGTCCAAGAGCCAAGACAGGAAGGAGAAGGGCAATTACATCATGTACGCCAGGGCCACATCGGGGGACAAGCTCAACAACAACAAGTTCTCCATCTGCAGCGTCCGCAACATCAGCCAGGTGCTGGAGAAGAAGCGAAACAACTGCTTCGTGGGTACGTTTCGAGAACTCGCTGTCGATTCTCGTCAACACCGGCTGATTTAACCCTCTGCGGTTCCGAGCAGAAACTCAGTGTAGCTTGTAAAGGTGCAGGACTGTTTTCTCCGTCCTCTGCTTGCTCATGGAGTTTTGGTACCTTCTGAGTCAGCCCTCGGTGATATTAGCTGGAAATAACAAGCTGACAGTGTTTCCAGGAAGCATAGATCAAGATGTGGAGGTTCACCTTGTGAGTGAGGAGGACGGAAAGGATCAGGAAGGAGTCCATCAGAGGGAAAGCACATGGTAGATTTTCTGGAGAAGGTACACTGAGATGGTTTGGTAGAAGGATGCTGAGGATGGCGAGGTTAGAGTTGCCCGACAGGAGGTCTAGAGGAGGACCAGAGAAGAGGTTTATGGGTGAAGGAAAAGGATACGGAGATTAGGGTCAGATTGGGGGCGGCCCCTGAAGGGAGCAGCCCGAGAAGTAGTGTTTCCTGTTGTCAAGGCTTCACAAGTCTCCATCGGTCTGTAAGGACCCGACGTTCTGATGCTCTACCGGCCAACCAATGACTGTCTCGGATTACGATGCGGCCTGGCTCCAGCGTGGATCCCTTTTTATCTCGGCCCGTTTGATATTTCTTTCCACGGTTCTATTAATATTTTATAGTGTTACGTAACGCCGTGCCTGATTTGTCCCGTGCTGTAAGACTCCGTTCCCTCCGACCGGCAACGTTGCCTGCCCTGACGCGATGGCGCCCGTGCGAGCGTCATGTGTTCTGTGCCTTTGCCGGCAGAGTCTGGCCAGCCCATCTGTGGTAACGGGCTGGTGGAGCCCGGCGAGGAGTGCGACTGTGGTTACAGCGACCAGTGCCGGGACCAGTGCTGCTACGACGCCAATGAGCCCGACAACAAGAAGTGCCGATTAAAGCCCTCGAAAGTCTGCAGGTACCGACCGAGGCCTCCGCCTGTCGGGACCCTCTCTTTCTTTTTTCTGTAAAATCACACTTCGTGTCGTCGTTTTAATGCCCGTCAGTCCGAGCCAGGGGCCCTGCTGCACTGCCGAGTGCACCTACAAGGGCCGCAGCGAGAAGTGCCGGGAGGAGTCGGAGTGCGCCCATCAGGGCATGTGCAACGGAGTCAGCGCCCAGTGCCCGTCGTCCGAGCCCAAGGCCAACTTCACCGCCTGTCACGGGGAGACACAAGTCTGCCTCAACGGGGTGAGTGCCGCCCGTCCCGAGAGGTACCGGCCTTCGGTAGAGGTAGCGGTACTCCCAGGGGTCATGTATGCTCGGGCAGCTCGGAGAGCTCGGGCTGCACAGTAGAGCGCGGCGGTCTGCGGACATTAAATCCCAATTCCAAGAATCCAAAAATTCGCCCCGGCTAAACCGATGCCGCGTTATTTTCTCCTCTCGTCCATCCGCCGGTGGCACTTGAGCATACTGGAAAATGCCGCCCCCCACAACCTCCAGCGCTACTGCTCTTCCGTGAGCTCCCCAAGAATGTAGAGAACCACGCTCTGAGGATTTACTGTCGAGCAGAAATGAGCCTTAATAGTACTCCCGCGAGAGAGGACAGAGAGAGATAAGTCCATTAAGACAATGGGACGTCAGGGTACTTTTGCACCCTTGAGGAGGACCTGAAACTGCAAACCACTGAGACACTTTAATTCAAAATACAGATACTGTAAAACAAGACCAATATCCTTTAACCTTCCTTTCTTGTCGCTGCCATTTTTGCTGGAGAAACGACAGCGGCCTTTGGCTTCGGGGTGCTTTTACTGTCAGTTTTCAGTACCGATTTGTAGATACAAGACATTGATATTCGTACAAGCCAGTCGGTGACCTCGCCGCCGTCCCGCTCCCCCCAGGGCTGTTCGGGATCCATCTGCGAGAAGTATGGGCTGGAGGCCTGCACCTGTGCCAGCCAGGATGGCAAGGATGAGACGGAGCTTTGCCATGTGTGCTGCATGGAGAAGAGTGAGTCCCTCCACCCCGCCTGCTGCGCTTGCAAGTCTACGTTGTCCAGCACGTCGTGCTGAGTTTGTGTCTCGTGGCCGCAGTGAATCCCAACACCTGCAGCAGCACAGGGTCCGAGCGTCTGGCCCGCTTCTTCAACAAGAAGGTGACGACCCTGCCGGCCGGCTCGCCCTGCAACGACTTCAAGGGCTACTGTGACGTGTTCATGAAGTGTCGTCTGGTGGATGCGGACGGGCCTCTGGCCAGGCTGAAGAAGGCCATCTTCAACCCGGAGCTCTACGAGAACATCGCCGAGTGGATTGTGGTACGTATTCGTCTCACCTGTGCGATTGGAAGAACACATATTTTTAGCGGTTGAATCTGCACGGATCTTGCTTGACCTGTGCTTGGGTTGACCTCCAGGCCCACTGGTGGGCGGTGTTATTGATGGGCATCGCCCTCATCATGCTGATGGCCGGTTTCATTAAGATCTGCAGTGTACACACGCCGAGCAGCAACCCCAAACTTCCACCTCCGAAACCTCTCCCAGGTGAGTCCGGGCTTCTTTTTGAAATATCGAACACCCATCTGAAGCAAAAGTGTAAACTCGAAACCCTTCCTCCGGTTCCTGCCTGTCAATAGAATATGATGCAGCTAAATACCTTTCGACAGCTAACGGTGCAAACCCTTAAAGTTTTCGTCATTGCGCCACAGTCTCAGATCTTGTGTCTCACACTCTTGTTAAAACTCCTTCCGACCGTTTAAAATGTACCCGATACAAGCTCATGTCACGGAGAGATGTTTCACGTCTGCATCTCCAGATTAAATGCTAGAGACAAACCGCTATCCTTGGATATCAGACCTGCAGACATGAGGAGAAACAAAAATCAGTTCCCTCCAAATGGAGAACCAACAACGCTGAGACATGACCAGACCAGACCGCACAGGAGCAATGATCCCACTTGGCATATCCCTCTACTGAGGGAACAGGTCACCAAAAAACCAGGCTAAGGTAGTTGTTTCGGCCCTGTTGTCTGACCAACACTAAATGCTTACCATCTCCTCGTCTTAAATGGTTGCGTCTCCATTCCATCGGCTATACGGCATGGAGCAAGTTTCCCGCATCCCAACCTTTGTAATATCTCATCCGTACTTCGTTGCCATCGGTAACTTCAACCGCGGTGGCCATCTGGCGAAAAGGGAAATAAATCCTGCACCTCAGTCAGCACACGTCGGCTCTCCGGCAGCGAAACCTCATAGTGGCCTACTGAGCGTCCCCGGGAGGTCCGACAGTGCTGTGATGCTCCTCATCCTGATGTCCCCATAGCCCCATGGAAGTAAGTCCAAGTCTACCGATGTGCCCTCCAAAAGAGCGGACCGAAATGGAGGGTCAAGTTTAACAATACTAAAGTAAGCTTCGCAGACTTCCATCATGCCTCGGAGGAAGGTAACATTTCCAAATTTCACTTACGCCCTGAAGTCGAAGGCACGGATGGCCTTCGACTTCAGGAGGTCCTTCAGAACAGACTCTTAGAACGAGCAGTGTTTTTATTTCAGTTCCATTTTAGCAGAAGCAGCTCGGCCATATTCTGATGATGTCCTCATTATCACGACCCCTTTCAGACGCCTAGTACGAGGAAATATGAGAGAGCCCTCGACTGAATTCATGACTGGGCTTGTTCCGTAGCTGCGAGGACAGGGGAGGAAGTGAAAGAGCAGCAGTGAGCAGCCTTATTGGAGGCGCTAGCTGTTAGCCTCCGGTCCCACGGTCCGTAGACCTCACCCGAGCACCTTCAGGTCTCGTCAGGGAGGATGACCGAACAGGCGTCAAGCCCCGTTAATTTAAATTTCGATAGTCTTCTTTCTGTATTAATGCGAGCTATCCCTACTCTCTTGTACCCTCAGCGTATCTGTTTATTACATTTTCTTGATCTGTGCTCATGAAGCTATAAATAATATTGGCCTTCTGTGATTCCTGCTGGAGATGAAAGCTCCTGCTTTTCTTGACCCCAAACGGAGATCTTTCCTCACACAGTTCCGCTTTGCACCCACAAATCTGCCTTTTTTTTGCCGTACGCGCCTCACTTCCCAGCTTGGAGAAGGGAACCCAGAGCGCCACAAACCACTCCAGGTTAATAGCCTGGAAACCACATAAATCAGCAGATCTTGGTTTCATTTCTGCCTGCAGCTCCATCTGGTTGCCCTCCACCCACGCCGACCGTAGCCCTCACCCTCAATCCTTGTAATAAACAGCCAGTTGGATAAAGCCGACTTTGTAAAGATGCCTGCCAGCACGCCGACATGGCGTATGAGCAGGTACCATTTCCGAAGCGCTCACCGTGAAAGGTGTTTGACTTGCAAGTCCTTGGTAGAATAATGTCATCCGTGATCTTCCAAATCAGCATATCAGGACTTCCGCTACTTAATTGTGGTTGGGTGGAGGTCCAGCCAATCATGTCGACCTCACTTATTTGTTCAGCGAGTTCATTGGCAAGCGTCGGCCAAGCACTTCTAGCGTTACGAAGCCTAAAATGGCTAAACTCTGGGTTTTTGTGTCAACAGTCCAAAGTTGGGTCTTTGGGAGTCCAGCTAGACTTCCCTTTGGCATCTTCCCCTCTTGGACTCTAGTACTTAATGCTTCCTTTTTTTTTGGTTTTGACCTTTTTTTTTGCCCTTTCCTGGGCGGGAAAATGAGTGATGGCCCGAGGGCAGAGGAAAGGCCCGGGGCAGATGCACCGGGCACCTCATCGTATTTGACTGCTGATTTTGAGGTCCAACTAAGTCCCTCTGCCCCAGAGCTCCGGGATGGCCCTTGGTAATATCACACCCGGTAAAGAAGACGTTCGAAGAACAGTGTTAAATTATTGAGACTGTGACTTCATCATCCCTCGAGGCGATCATGCCTGTGGGTCCGAAGCCATCCATCTTCTGGGCAGTCGGCATCTGCCGCTGCTTCCTCAGCGATGCTCCTCGGACGTTTGCATCCCTGCAGGTGATTTACTGCCTCCTCGTCTCCTTCGCTCTTCCTCCCCGTCAGAGTTGTATTTCAAGTTTTGGCGTCCCGCTTCGTATTATTTCAAGTTCCGCTGTTCCTCGGCCCTTTATCATCCGGTCCACATCCTGAATCGGGTGCTGATGTTTGAAGTCGTGCTGTCTAAAGATGTCTTCAAAGTCCAGTCACCCTATTTTATCTTCTGTCTGTTGTCCATAAACTCCATGCTGTCCTTTTCTCCTCTCAACGTCGCAGTGATCGGTTTGCACATTGCCCAAGTCGAAGTAATACGTTGCCCCCGTTTGCGGAGTCATAAAGGGCGAACCCCCTCCTCACAGAAGACACCTGCTACATCACAATGACAAAACACAGGACTTGCACTATAATAGGACATCGCAGCCCTCGTGTACCTTCCTGCTCCATCATCATGATGTTCCCCATCTTCTTCAGCTTACCTTGGCTCTCCATATTTTCAAGCGTCCCCCAGAGAAAGGGCTAACGTCTTGCAAACTTCTGAATTGGCAAAGCTCTTCGGCGTGACGTAAAAGCCCCAAACAACATTTTGACCCCACGTTTTGACAGCACTGCACCGCACAACATCTTTCAATCGTGACAGGTCTGTGCGCCGTCGTCCATTGACTGAGATCCATCGGAGAAAGAGGACTACACAAAATGTATTTGGTAGCCGATGTTGACTCGAAGTCCCGTGCAAATCCTTCGTCACAGCTTTGTACTCCTGCAGTTGCTGCAACAACATTGAGCAATCCTTCAGTCTTCTGAACTGTTGCTACAGGGAGTTGTCTTCCCTCCACCTCCCAGTTCTAACCTTCCTCAGCGCTTGTTGCTGTCTGGGAATCTCTAAGGTCAAATTGCCCTCATTCTTTCCTCTTACAGCCATCTTGAAGCTCCTTCCCTCGCTACGCTCTCCGTACTCTGAAATGTCTTTATTATTTCCAACTGCCATATTCTGCTTTTTCCTCGTCCTGTTTTTCCTCTTCGGGTTCTGTGGATGTTCTCAGGGGCTCCACCTCCTGGGGGCCATCAAAGTTCACTTTCCCGTCCAGATAGCTTTCATCTTAACTACTATTTCCAAATGATCTGCCTCTCATGTCCCTGTTCCCCGGGTCTTACAAGAAGATTCTCAAACCTTTCAGCCTCAGCAGGAGGATTTCACAGGTTTCACAGTTTATGTCACACTTATGGTGGTTACCTCTAGTAACCATGGTAACTGTATTACATCATACTGAGAAGAAGAAGAAGAAGAAGAAGAAGAAGAAGAAGAAAGCCCTTGATTTAGTCACAGTCAGTTCTACACTCAGCACAGCATCAGTAAACTTGATCTCTGCGTCGAACCATCTGTGATGAGCTGCGGGGTTCATTTTGGAATTTGGTGTTTTGCTCAACGGTACTTCGGCAGGCTAGGAGGAGCTCAGGAATCGAAACCAGGAAGAGCCAGTTTCAAGGTGACTGCTTCGATTGTCTAAGTACGGCGCCTTACCGTAACCTGCTGTAAGGGCCCTGCAGAAAAAAAGCTGCTAAGTATCGCAGAAGATACATGAATCCAGAAAATTAGATCCCTCGTGACAGTGATGAAGCCCTAATACATCCTGAGAGCCTCGGAGTGTGAGACTCCACAAGAGGAACCATCTGGTTTTGGCCAGGTGCCTCCAAGGAACTCATTGCCGCCTGTCCAGTTAGCCCAGGTCGTTCTGGGCCCGGGTGCTGGAGGCTCATCCCGCTCTTGACGTTTTCCACATTTCTCCTCAACACCCTTAGGACTCCACAGTAAACGATAGTAATCCAGAATCAACTGAGACCACCTCCACCTTAATAGTACGAGAGCAGTGGCCTTAATGTCTGTGGACCTCTTTCCCAGCCCTCGTCACCTCACCGACGACATCCTCCCGGTTTCTGCTCCCAGCTCTTCCCGAAGCACCGGCCAGCTCAGGCTTTTTAAGGGACTCCTTTGTGCTCCTGGATCTGGAGCAGACGGGTCAGGACGGCAGTGGACTTTGTCCTGAGGCTCTTCTCTGGACTTAGTGCCTCGCGGTTGATGTGCCAACCGATGCCGTGTCGGCAGAGCGCGAGGAACTCCCCTCCTCGCTCCGCCGAAAGCGACTTCATTAATAAATGATGGGCGGTCTAAAAGCAGCTGCACGCGTGCGGGCGATTCGCTGCTGCTCAACCAGAAGAACTGGGGCATGGAGCTCAGAGGACGGGAAGGAAGCGGGGCGTGGACAAGTCAGCGTACCGCCAGAGCCGGTAGTCCCTTTGGCTTCGGCTCACTCGGTAGAGCCGGCGGGAAGGTTGGTTGTCGGTCCGATTCCGTGTTTCTCACGTTCGCATGCCGCCCAAATGGTAGCTCTACCGAGTGAATGCGAGCAAGAGTAAAGCAGCGCGGCGTGAAACCACCGAAGGCCTCGTCACTGTCGGCTACATCCCATAATAATCAGGTGTTGTTTGGGGATTACAGACATAATCCCTGATCTGACACCGATGGATTGGAGCCACTGTCGTACGAAGCCCGGAGCGAAGGGAGCTGGAAGGTTCCATGTAACCGGAAGCCGTGTTGGCTCCGGGCCTCCGGCACCATCTCCTCCAGTTCCGACCCCCTCGTCTTCAGCTCGCCCTTTGTTTTGGAATAACGCAAACAGGATGAGGACTAACACATCCTCCTCCCGGGCTAATCCTCCCCCCTGTGTCGGCGGTTCCGTTCGTTTCGGACGAACATACCCGCGGAGACGCTACCCCCGGTAGCCTCGAGGTCTTCGGGTCCGTTCGCGTCGTCGTTTCTGATCCGGCGTCGGCTCTCGTTGCAGGCACGTTGAAGCGGCGGCGAGCGCAGCAGCACGCCAGCTCCCAGGTGCAGCACCAGTCGCAGCACCCACACTCCCACCAGCACGGAGGGCACGGCGGCCACGGCGGCCAGCGGCAAGGCCAGAGGCAGCCCCAGCGGCAGGCGCAACCCCAGAGGCACCACCGCCAGCCCAGAGAGAACTATCAGATGGGCCAGATGAGACGCTGAGACCCTCCGAGCGGAACCCCCCCGTGCCCCTCCAATGCCTTGGCTCCTCCTTGTGCCTACAGTGGGAAACTAAAGCGTCACTCCATCCAAAGAAAAGCCTGACGTGGTTGTTAGTCGTGGTCATGTCCTCCATCTGCAGACACAGCAAACACAGCGAGAAGAGAAAGCAGCGTCTAGCACCTGGTTTGGCTCTTTGTGGAGTGGACTCCAACCGTCGGCCACCTCCAATGCAGTGCGATCCAGCGACTCGTTCTCCATCTTTGCTTTTTGTTTTTTTTTCTTTCTTCTCCTTCTGGTCTGTTTTCTCAGGAGTGCCAAGGAGTTTAAGGAACCGTGTGTAGCTATAGTACATTCTGTGGTGTTGTTTTTCGTTTTTATCGCGACGTCTCCGCGGGCGACCCCTCCCCCGACCCCTGGCCGCAGGCGGACCGTTCCCTGGTCGTGTTTTTTTTTTTTTTTTTTTTTTTTTTTTTTGGTTCGCCGTCGGCGCCAGAGACGCTCGGTGGCCGGGGGAGGGGAGGGGGCAACACACACACACACACACACACACACACACACATACACCCCGCGGCACTTTTTCTTTTATTTTCTTCTGGTGATTTTAAGCGACGGACGGACACGCACTCCGGCGTCCCGTGCAGACGGCCTTCTGCATGTGACTGTAAATACTCCGTGTACCATAAAGTGAAAAACAAAACTATTTCTTCTACTGTAAATGTGTAATACTTCACTCTTCTTTTATCTTCTCGGTTAGTGCTCTCAGGACTCTTTACACACACAGTGACGGGATGGCGGCGAGTTCCATGGATGCCGCCGTTCGGGGAGAAGGGGAAGGCGGGGGCGGGGGAAGGGGCGGGACGCCATAGAGTTCTCTCCGCGGTCGTCCAATCAGGTGGATCGATTCACTCCCGCTAGACTTCAAGGTCAACTCGTTTGTTGTTTTTTTTAGTTGTTCAAGCCCCGCCCCCCTTTTCCATCCTTCCATCTGTTCTTAAACCGTCTTGCTAACGTTCCCGTTTTCGGTTCTGCCGTGTAGCATGCTAGACGAGAGCCGGGGGCGTCGCCACGGCGACACAACGGGAAGGTCACCTAGCTTGTTCTACCTTTTTACTGTTTTTAACCGATTTGATTGTGATGATGATGATGAAGAATGAATAACCACTAACTGATGATGATGTTGATGGTCCTACCTGCTGGGAGAGGAGATCCGGTCACCGTGGAGACTGCTGTGGCTTAGATTAGCAGTGAGAGTGTACCATGTTAGTTTACATGAGTGTGGAAATACATTTTAAAAGTGACTCCATGTGGATGTACAGAAAAAAAAAGAAGAAAAAGATATAAAAAAAAAAAAAAAAAAAAGTGTTTCGCTTCAGAACATTATTATCGGTGGGACGGAGAACCGAGACTTTCTGTGGGCATGCAGACACATTTATTAAATGTGACTATCAATTGACCTCTGCTCTGTAATATTTCTATGTGTCCCGACATGCTTTGACCCCGCCGGAGATAGCCTGGGGGGGGGATTAGCATCGCGCCGCCATCCTGTTTTCGCACACACACATTTTCAAGTGAGGCGGTTTTCTAACACACACACCCCCCCGCCCTGAAAACACACACACCCTGCAGCACGGATAAGGCCGTTCCCCGACGTGCCCATGAGCCAGGCAGCAGAGATGGGGCTTAACACTTTGAATCGTGTGTCTGTGTGTGTGTGTGTGTGTGTGTGTGTGTGTGTGTGTGCTGGCGTTCATTTCTTTTTAGGGAATGCATGCGGTCCTGATCACGAGTAATCTATTACACTTGTAAGTTGGAGTACTGGTGCTTGGGCGGGGGGGGTTGTTGGACCTTGGAGGAGCCTCTCCTGAACAGAACCTCCAACCGGAAGGTCCCGCTGCGTTTCCAGACTTTCCGTTCCCTCATTCTTGTCCTCCGACGATCCCTCGCTTCCTCGTTCATGTGACTCCGCCCCCACCTCCTTCCCTCTTCATCTCCTCTGTTCTCATTGGTCGCTCTGCGCCGAGCCCCCCCCCCCCCAAACAACCATGTTGCCATGGTGAGTGGGCGGAGCTAACACGGCATGGTTCGACTTCATGTTCACTGTGTTTTATAGAGCCCCCCCACACACACACACACACACACACACCCCTGACTTCTGTTCACTTTGAACGTTTTTACTAAAAAACAAAAGAAAAGGTTTCAAAGTGTTTTGTGCAAAGAGATGTCATTTTTTTTTCTGGAGTTCTTGAAATGCATTCATTAAAAGACTCGTTCAGAACCAGTGGGACCTTCTCTTCTTCCTGTCTGGAGCTCCTTCTTCTGGTGACCCGCTGGGGTTTCGCAACGCGCGATTGGTCGGTTGTAGCGACCTGTGACCCCGGAGCTCCTCCGTCGGACCAGGACATCATGAATCCCGATGGGAGTGGAGCACCGGACCTTCATTTGTTCATCAGGTCAGGGTTCTTCTCGGCAGGAAGGGGGGCCGCCAGCTGGTTTAAAGTGTGATCTCTGTCTCACCTTGAGGACCATGTGACCCATGCTCTGCCAGGTGGAGGAGGATCTGCGGTGAAACCCCTGAGGCTTCTGACTCTGTGAGTCAGCGGCATCCACCCCCTCCATCACCGGCATCACGGGACGGAGGTTCTCCACGTTCCCCGCCGGCGCCGCCGCCCACCCGGGAGCTGGGACCTTCTCGCCGTGATGCAACATTCACGTGGGAGCGTGCGTTGGATCCCGGAAGCCGCCGCCGCACGTGTGCTGGAACGTGGACGCCATCGATTTCCAGTTTGGATCCCCGTCGGTGTTGATGGAACCGCGCACATGCCCATCATGCAGAAACCGCAGAGGAACCACGCAGAATCCACACAGGATCCACACAAGAACTTCAGATGAACCACGGAGGAACCGCAGAGGAACCATGGAGGAACTTCCGAGGATCCCCGCAAGAACCGCAGAGGAACCATGGAGGAACCATGCAAGAAGTGATCCACAATGTTCAGCATCTCCTACCTGACACTGTTTAAGTTCTGTTCTAGGTTCTATCTGGGTTCTCCTGCCTGGGTTCTCCATGTTCTCCCTCTCACCCTGTCCAAAACCGGTCATCAGGTTCATTGAAGACTCTAAATTGTTCTCAGGTGTGAATGGTTGGATGACTGACAGCTGTCACGTTAAGCCCTGCCTCCGCATCTGGCATCTGCTCATGTCGTCATGGCAACAAATCTCACCCCAAGGTTAGCAGGACCACCTGTGAGAGCCTCCAGATGGTTCCTTCCAGATGCGAGTGGAATATTCCTCTCAGACAGCTGCCAATCACACCTGCTGGCGAACGAAGGTGTGTGTGTGTGTGTGTGTGTGTGTATGCCTGTGTGAACACACACTTCCTGCTTGTATTCCCACTTCCTGTTTCCTATTTCCTGCCCCCCAGCGAGATAAGAAAGCCAAAGTGAGTTTGGCCCTGAAGTTCTCCTGAGCGCAACATACCGGAGTACCCTCACATGGACCTCCTTCACGGCTTCACCAGGGCAGAGATGTTCACTTCCTGTATGGGCGGAGGGAGGGAGGAAGGGAGGGACGGCACTATTTCTGACACACAGACGCAAACCCGCCGGAAAAAGGGACGCTTGTAGAAAGTTTAATTTCAACAGAACACCAGAGAGGAAGCGAGGTCTGCTGAGGAGGAGATAAAGTACGGCGGATCTTCAGGGGGTCTGCGAGGAGAGCGGGAACTCGAGGAGGAGGTCATCATGCATGTCCTTCTCTAACATCTATGATACACTATTTACAGCGCAGTCAGTTGTTACATAGTCATAAGCCCAAAACCCGTGTTAGAAGTACTGCTCGGGGGCAGGTTAGTACTCGTTTTTTTTTTTCCTTGTACTTGCTAATGGCGGCCCAAAAAAACTACCTTTACTTTGTACTCTTAGGGTTCTGGAGGGAGGGTTCTCACCGCAGAACCCGGATGAGGGTGCAGGAGGACCCCCCTCCCAGATGTTCCCCATCTGCTCGGCGGCGGAAGCGGGCGCCGCTCCTAACTCATGGTGATCATCTCGTATTTGTCCTTCAGGCTGCTGTCGTCGTCCTCTTCGTCCTCTTCGTCCTCTTCCTCGTCCTCGGCCGCCGGCGGCCCGTTGGGCTGCCGGGGCCGGTGGTGCAGCTCGATGAGCAGGTAGTACACGGCGGCCGCCAGCACCCCGCCCACCATGGGACCCGCCACCGGGATCCACCACCAGTACCCCGCCGTGCTGCGGGACACGCATAGGACCTCAGGTGGTACACCAGGACTACAGCTCCCAGGTTCTTCAGTGACTACATGTGACACTTGTTTATACCTAATGTACTCCGCCATTACCTCGCTACTTCTATACGACACCCTCTTCATACCCGATGTACTCCACCCAGTTACTACAGCTCTCAGGTACTTTACTACTTCTCTATGATAACTCTTTGTACTTGAATATACTCCACCCACACGTGTACTTTCACTACAGCTTTCAGATACCTAACTACTTCTTTATGACACTACTTTATACCCAAGTGTACTCCGGCGGGTACTTCGCTGCCTGTATACTGTACAATACGACACTACTTTGTACTTGAGTATACTGTACTTTCAACTACACAGCTTTCAGATACTCCAGTGCTTCTATATGATAGTACTTTATACTTGAGTAAACTCCACCCACTTACAGTTCTCTACTTCTACATGATACTACTTCATACCCGAGAATACTCAGTAATAAAGTGCCGTACTCTCACTTCAGCTCTTAGGTGCTTCACTACTATGTATGTTACCACCGTATTCAGGCGTATACTCCACCCAGCTACTTTCCCAAGGTGTGTTAAAGACACATATACTACACTTGTGTAGTACAAGACGGTTCCATACGCCCAACGTACCTGAAAGTGCCATCTGATTGAGAAAGGGCGACAGCACTTCATTAGCTAACATACCGGGGCGATGCCATACTCCGAGTACCAGGAGTGTTTACATTTCTTCGATCCCGGGCCTCAACCCTCCGCCCTCCGTGGCCAGGTTATATAACAGGATGCTCACTTCTGCGTACTCTCCCAGTATCGATTCCTCACCTGCCGTGACGCCCCCGTTTTCGATGTTGATGAAACCAAAAAATTAAAAGCCTGTTTTATCTCTCTGATACCCCATCAGTCAGAGCTGGTCAAAGAGACATTGGCCCGTCAGCCCTCCTGCGTTCACACGTGACGGGCCGGCAGTGGAAAGCAAAGGCGCCAGGGGCGTCGCGGCTTACCTGAAGACCTCCATCCCCCATCCGGCCACAGCGGTGAAGAGCCTCGGGCCCAGGTCCCGGGCCGGGTTCAGGGGGTACCCGCAGTTCAGCCCCATGGACACCCCGATGGCCATGAGGATCAGGCCGATGGCCAGCGGCTCCACGCCCTTGGGGGCGCCGATGTTCCCGCCGTCGATGATGGCCAGGATGCAAAGCACCAGCATGCCGGTGCCCACCACCTGCAAGACCACGCCATTAATACATCGCGGGGGGATGGGGGCGGACCGTGCCAACCGGACGGATAAAACCGCAAATGGTGGTGCGTATGGATCTGACCTTCAGGGTGAAAACCAGGAAGTGGGTCATTAGACCCAAATCTAAAGTGGGGAGTTCTCAGACTCGATAGGGGCCGATCAATTCTGCATTAACCAGATTTCCTGGACTTCTCACTGTTCACAGGATGCAGGGGTGGGGTCGGGGGCTCACGGGGGGGGGGGGTCACAGCCATCAGAGGTCACCTGGTCGACGAAGCCGCCAATGACAGAAAGGTGTCTGGCCGGGTAGGAAGCGAAGATGTGTCCCGTGGCGTTGATCCCGGTCACCGAGAGAATCCCGCTGGTGAAGTCCATGAAGGCATCTGAGGAGAGGAGGGGGCAGCGGGGCTGAGGATACTGTCTGGTTCACTAAGCGTCCAATCAGGACCTCCGGAACAACTTACCGTAGTACAATCCGAAGACGGCTGCGGCGCCAGCGAACGCTCCGAGGAACTGGGCGATGACGTAAAACGGGAACTTCCAGATCTTCAGCTTGCCCAGGATCACCATGGCTAGAGACACCGCCGGGTTCACGTGGCCTCCTGAGGGGGGCAACGAGGCAGAGAGTGAGACGGTCCCAACATGGGCGCCTGGAAGGGCCATCGCCTTCCACGATACCATGATAGGTCAGAAACCCAAGCTCTTTTCTACGACCATCCTTGAACATAACCTGCGTTTACACGGTTCGTCCAGGAGGGGGGTGAGTCCACGCCAGCATCGTCATGGTGACTAATCTCTGTCACGGACGGGTGAGCGTGCTCCGATCAATGGCCGATGGAGGACATTGGACGCCCGGGGTAACGTACGACCCCGCTGAAGCTCGGGGCAGATCAATGGTCAGGGGTGGAGGGGGGGGCTTGGGCACATGGACCAACCACACACTTCAGCTCTTCGTGTCTCCTGACGGATAACGTGCCAACCTTGAACGCTTCCGATTGGCCAGAACCACCAGCGAGCCAGAAACAGTACAGTACCTTGATAGTGCTACACTTCTTCTTCTTTTGGCTTTTCCCTTCAGGGGTCACCACAGCGAATCAACCTTCTCCATCTAACCCTATTCTCTGCATCCTCCTCTCTCACACCAACTACCTTCATATCCTCTCTCACTACGTCCATAAATCTTCTATTTGGTCTTCCTCGAGACCTCCTGCCTGGCAGCTCCAATTCATGTCGACCAACTCTACCTTTTCCCGTCATAGTCCCGATATTCAAAGTCCCTACTCTCAGTCCCAGACTCTTTCCTTTCCTCCTCCCTCTCTGCTTCCGAACACGCCCTCCTCCTCCTTCTTCTTCGACTCACAGTAGCCCAATTTTCACCGGTACCCCATAGATCATCAGTACCAATGGCGGTCGTTCTTAACCCGGTCCTCGACCGATCCGGTATGATCCGGTTATGGTTGACTCGCATGTTCGGTTTTGGCAAACGTTGTACACCGGATGCCCTTCCTGACACAACCCTCTGTATTTATGCGGCTCAGGGAGGCACCGCTCCGTGCCCCCCCAAGGCAGGCTTGAGGAGACACGGGCCAGTGCAGCCCCGAGGCTGCATTGTGATTGTACCACACTAATTGTCAGAAATACTCATACGATACTCACGGAGCAGAGTACTTCCAGTGACACGGGATGTTGTTCTGGCACGAGTTACATGATTTTTTGTGCATCTTTGTTGCAGGAAAGAGGATTTCTGATGATGAGACGTACCTGAGACTCCTCCTGCCACGTAGGCCGCCATGGTCAGCCCCACGGAAAAGCCGATGTGGATGGTGAGCGGCTCGCCGAGGGCGTTCCGGCTCAGGACCGTCTGGGCCACCGAGCCACAACCGAACAGCTGAGGAGGAGAAGGAGGAGGAGGTCAGCGGGGCGCCGAGGAGAAGATAGAAGAAAGAAGGGGAAAAGGGGACGTCACTCACGACCAAGACGAAGGTCCCGAGGAACTCGGCGAGGAACTCGCGGACTATCCCGTGTTTGAGGGCGCAGTGTCTCCTCATGCTGCCTTGCTCTCCTGCTTCCATGTGTCCGGGCGTTTTAAAAGTGCGTGGCGTCCGAAAACAATCGGACCCCTCCGGAGCCGTCGTAGCCCCGCCTCCGACCGACCCCCCTCACCCCGACCCCAACCACTCAAAGCGGATCATCGATCCAGCCTTTAACCAAAGAGGCCGCGTCACGTTTTCATTTTCACTCTTTATTCTGACTGCGGAGAACATGCGGAGAACGTTAGTGAGTCAGTCCCGGGTCGGGTGTGGTGACGGGTGTTGCTGCCAGAGGGCAGCGATGAGATGATGGACGGTGGAGAAGCGGCGACGCCTGAGTTGTTAATGTGGAAGTTGTTACAAAGAAAAAGGGGGCGGGACCTTCTGGGCTGTCAATCAGATCCGGCGGCGTCCGCCTCGTCGGCGTTCTCCACCGCCGCCCTGCTCAGAGGAGGCGACTTCTTCCTCCGCCTGTTGATTCGTGCACAGCAGTTAGATTTGCGTCAGACGATTGTCGGTCGTGGGGGCGGTTGTGGGGGGCGGGGTCACCTCATCTCGTTCCGCAGGGTGCCCATCTGCCCGTGGAGCTGCTCGTTGGCTTCTATCTGCTCGTCCAGCTCCCGCTGCAGCTTCTTCTTGGCGTGCTCCAGGCGCTCCATCTCCTCCTCCGCCTCGTCCATCTGCCTCTTGGCTGTCTTCAGCCTCTGAGTCAGCTGCGGGGCGGCACGAGAAGGCGGTGAGGCGCGGACTCCGACAACCGTTCCCGCCCCGCCCTCAAGGAGTAACCGTCTCCACCTGGTCCCTCTGCGCCTGCAGGTTCACGCGTTCCTCATCCGCCTGCATCTTCATCTCCTTGGCCTTGCGCTCCAGCCGCCGGTTGGCTTGCTGGAGGCCGTTGTTGTCCCTGCGGGTGGGTCACCCCCGGCAACCGTCAGACATCCAATCGGGTTTCGCGTTGTGGGGGGGGGGGTCAAAGGTCGGCGCTCACCTTTCCTCACCCTGCAGACGCTCCTCCAGCTCCTGGATCCGTGTGTTCAGCTTGGAGATGAAGGAGTCCTGATTGGTCCGCTGGGAGCCCTCTAGTTGGGCCAGCCGGCCCCGCAACTCCTTGTTCTGGTGAAACACCGGGTAATTAAGAGTCTCCTCGTCACGTCACAACAAAAGTTGAGAAGATCTGAACCCGACATCTCCCGCCTCCGGTTTGGGGAGTCGAACCCCAGACCCGCCTGAGGGATCTGTACCTGCCTCTCCAGGCTGGTCTTGTCACACTCCAGGTCCTGCCTGGCCGCTCGCTCCTGCGTCAGCTCCCCGCGCACCTGATCCATCTGACGAGAAGAATGGGAAGGGGCTGAAAGGTCAGGGGTCACCACCGATGCAGAACTGATGCAGAGCTCAGGAGTCTGATATGGCGCCCCCTTGTGGTTGAAGTTGGAACAGCCCCACACATATACATGTTGATAATTAGCTCATTTGCATAATTAGCGCTAACACTAAGTGTGTGTGTGTGTGTGTGTGTGTGTGTGTTGATGTTACTGATATTTACTTTTGCTTTTGATCTGAAGAGGAGATAGAGAAGTGGCGTGCATGCGTGCATGTGTGTGTGTGTGTGTGTGATATTGATTTTACCAATATTAACTTTTGCTTCTGACAAGGAAATAGAAAAGTGGCCTGAGTGAGTGTGTGTGTGTGTGTGTATTATGTATATATATAGTATTGTTGACATTACTGATATTTACTTCTGTCGAGTGTGTGTGTGTGTGTGTGTGGGTGGGGGAGGGGGGTTGTGTGACATGTCTCAGGTGGAATGATGCGTTTCCTGTTGGCCCGCCGCCACAACAGGAAGTGCGGTCTGGTCGGGGGGAGCGCTGACCCCAAAGCCCCCTCTTTTTGTCTGCTGAATGGCGGCCTACTTTACAGACACACCTAAGCCCGGGGGAGGAGGGGTCATGACATCACTCCGGGGGTGGGGAAGCTGGGTGGGGGGGTGGGGGGGGGTGGGGTTCCCAGGCCTCCACGGAGAAAAATGTTGTGAAACAAAACAAAACGCGGCTGGGAATCGACCAATCAGCAGCTGACGCACATCTGTTTGTGGTGGAAACAGGACAGGGGGAGGAAGGGGGGAGCAGCTGGGAAAGAAAAAGGGTAAATACAGGGCAGGGGGGAGGAAAGGGGGAGGAGGTCGGTGGGGGGAGAACCTGCCTGCTCCTTGGTTCTGTCCAACCGCTCCATCAGACGGTCTCCACTGCCGCGCTCATCTGCAAGGTCCTCCTCCAGCTGACGGATACGACCCTGGATGGAGGGACGATGGAGAGAAGAAGGAAGAGAGGAAGAGGGAGAGGAAGGGGGAGGAAGGGAAAGAGAAAGGTGGTGAGAGGGATGGAGAGGTGTGGTGAGCCGGTGAAGCTCCCACAAATCACTGCTCCTCAGGGTTTCCTGTTTCCTGTCTGGGGAGGAAGTGGTCGATCAGCCGCTGTCTTTGTTCAGCAGGAGGAACCAGGAGGAGCTCCAAGAACCTTCAGACACCAGAGGGAGCTGTCAGTATGAGAACCCGTCAGCGTTCTCCTCTGGAGCTCTGAGAACCTGCCTGACCTCCATGTGTGTCCTCCGGTCAGGAGACACCACTTCCAGGCAGGATGTGGAGATTCACAGGAAACATCAGCCAGAGGTGGGCAGGAGAGCAGAGTGGAAAATATGATGAAACCACTGGTTTGGAACCATGATCTGATGCTTCAGACCCTCCCACTGCTGGGTTCTCCATGTTCTCCTCAGGTTCTCCCCATGTTCTCCATCATCCTCCCACATGGAGTGGTCCAAATAACCCCTTCCACGGCCCAGTGAGCTGATCTGGCGTTCTCCATACCTCCATGAGTTTGAGGTGCCGCTCCCTCTCGTCCAGTGCGCAGATGTTCCTCTCCTCCAGCTCCTCCACCCTCTGCTGCAGCTGCCGTCCCCTCAGCTGGGCCTCCTGCTGCTCCTGACGACAGCGCCGTAGATCCTCTTCCACCGGCAGCAGCTGCGGAGGAGCACAGCAGAAGGTCGTGTGGAACCCCGGAGCTCCTCCTCCTGGAGGGCGGAGGTTCTCCGCGGGGAGAAGAAACGCCGCACCTCGTCCTGCAGCTTCTTGGCGGCGTGGCGGGTCTTCTCCAGCTCCGACGTCTTCTCGGCCAGCTGCCTGCGGAGCTCGGCCAGCTCCCTGTCGCTCTTCTGCCGGGCCTCGTCCACCTGGCTCTGGAGAACGTCCGTGGAGGCCTCGCAGTCCTCCATGATGAGGTTCATCTGGACGCATTACAAAGCACCTTCTCACGCCGCTGCCGGAGATGATCGCCTGAGTCCTCCACCCTCCGCCCTCCGCCCTCACCTTCCTCTGGAGCTGCTCCACGGCGCGGTCCTGCAGGCGCCGCTGGTCCTCCAGCTCCGCTTTGGATCTCCACAGCTCCTCCATCTGCTTTCGCTCGTCCCGCAGCTTCTCCTTCAGCTCCCGGTGCTCGTGGTTGAGCTTGGTCATCTTCCCCTGCAGGAGACGGGCAAAAGACCAGGAGGAGAAGGACCGGTTAGCGTTGGGATCAGACCTCCTGGAAGCACCTCAGATAACCTCATCTGAGGAGCTTCCACAAAGTGTGGAGACCCCTGTCGTACCTGCACCTCCTCCAGGCGCCCGAGCAGCGACTGGTTGGACTGGCACACCTCCTCCTCCTTCCTCCTGACGTCCTGCAGAGTGTCCTCCACCTGCTGCTTCTCCCTCTGGAGGTAAGGAGATGCGGGATAGAAAATAAAACCCGCTGGAGTCTGATCCTCCACCTCCTCCACCTTCTCACCTCCAGCTGCTTCAGCCTCTGCTCCTGCAGCTTCTCTGCCGCTTTGGCCTCCTGCACCTGCAGACCCAGCTGCTCCACCTTGCCGCTCATCTCCTGCACCTTCCCCCTCAGAAGATCCCTGTCCTGGCTCAGCTCCTTCAGCTGTCCACGGGCGGAGCTCCTGTCCTCCTCCACCTCCACCTTCTCGCGGTCCAGCACCGCGTGGCTCTGAGGCGGACAGCAGCCATGAGAGGGAGGAGAACACAAGAAGAAACCACCGTGGTCCTCCTGTCACCTCCTTAGCCTTCTCCAGATCACTCAGGAGGTTCTGCAGCTCCTGCTCATACTCCTCCTTCAGGGCGGCGACGTATTTATCATGCGTCTCCACCTCCTCCTTCAGCGCCGCCTTCAGCTCGCCCAGCTCCTTCTCCTTGTCCTGCAGCACCTCCTCGTGCTCCTCCTTCATCTGCAGAACCTCCTGGAAGTCGGCGCGGAGCTGCGCCAGATCCTGACGTCGGAGATACGCGCGTGAGATGGGTCGCGGGATGAACATGGCCGCCTCGCCGCCGCTTTACCTTTAGGAGAACCTCCTTCTCCGTGCAGATCTGCTCTTCCCTCCTGGCCTGGTCCAGCTCGTCGTGCATCTCGGAGAGCTGCTGCTGGAGGTCCTGCATCTGCCTCCTGGACCGCTCCCTCTCCACCTTCATCTGAGCCAGGCTGGAGGAAACCATTCATTCATTCATCCATTCATTATCTTATCATGCATTCAGAGTCACGGAGGGGGGGGGGCGGAGCCTATCCCAGCTGTGATTGGCCGAGAGGCGGGGTTCACCCCGGACCGACCAATCATGAGGACACATATAGAGACGTACGAGCATTCACCCTTGTACAAGCAGACACCGTATAGAGACATACTCGCTCATTCATGCATCATTGAGAGACATAAAGACATTCACCCTCTCATTCTCATGTCTTATAGAAAAACATAAAAACAATTACCCTCTCATTCACATTTAATACAGAAACATGCAAGCATTCACCCTCTCATTTATGTGTCACATAGAGATGCTCACTCATTCACTCACTCATTCACATGTTATAGAGAGAAACAGCCATTCACCCTCTCATTAATACATCATATGGAGACATACAACCATTCACTCATTCATTTACATGTCATATAGCGAGACACAAAAAACATTCACCCTTTCATTCATATCTCATATAAAGAAATACACCCATTCACCCTCTCATTGAAATGTATCACAGAGACATACAAGCATTCACCCTGTCATGAAGGTACACAACCATTCACTCATTCTTTCACATGGCATGTAGAGTAAAAATACAGTCATTCACCCTCTTATTCACACCTGATTTAAACACATGAACCTATTCACCCTCTCATCTAGAGACATACAATCACTCACCCTGTCATTCACACTCAGAGACAATCATTTATCTTCTCATTAATGTGTCGCATAGAGATATTCATCCATTCATCCTCTTATTAATGCATCATATAGATCAGTGGTCCCCAACTCCCGGGCCGCGGACCAGAACCGGTCCGTGGATCAATTGGTCACACAAGAAAAATGAATGAATGATTTCTGCTTTATGTATTATCTGAATCCAGCGATCTTTTATTTTGAAATTTCTTTTATTTTGAAAAATGGTTCTCCCGGTGACGTCTCGGTCACTTGGGCTCCAAAATTGAACTCACAAGCTAGCAAAATAAGTGAGAAACAGACGTCTTTGGAGAGTTTCTTCACAAAGGGGAAAAGACCCAGTGAAGAGACAGGTAGACAGCCTACTTCCAAGAAAAAGACAATACCATGACGACAGACGATACCATGAATCCTACTTGAAATATGGTTTTATCCCGGTAGGTGATTCCCACATCCCAAGCCCACTCTGCATATGCGGCAAACGGCTCTCTGACAAGGCAATGAAGCCATCAAAACCGCTTCGCCAATTAGAGACAGAGCACCGGGATTAAAAGACAAGCACCTGGAGTATTTTGAAAAAAAAAAAAGAAGACATTACTGAGGGCCACCACATCACTAGATGCATATAGAATAGAATTTGTTCTTTTGGCAAATGCTTTTATCCTAAGCGACATGCAGTTGAGATGCCAGGGATTGAACCTACGGCCTCATACATACAAAGTACACGCTCTAAAACTGAGCTACAAGTCATATTGTGCTCTTTAGGTTTCTTGACATTCCATCCATATTCTAAAATGTGTGACATATTCGTGAAAATAAAATTTTCTTTATAAATGTCTTTTTGGCATATCTGAATCTTATTTTGAAGCGATATGGTTGTGTGTGTGTGTGTGTGTGTGTGTGTGTGTGTATGTGTGTCCTGGGGCCGCAGTGAAATTGTCAATAGTTGACCGGTCCGCAGTGGTAAAAAGGTTGGGGACCACTGGTATAGATATATTAATCCATTCACCCTCTCATTAATGCATCATATAGAGATATTGATCCATTCATCTTCTCATTAATGCATCAAATAGAGATATGCCATGGCATGAGCTGAATCTAGAGGTCCTCCTTACTCCTGGCCGGTGGAGTGAAGTTCCGCCTGGGTCTGGAGGAGCCGTCCCCGGAGCTCATCCAGCTCCGCCCTGCTGGCGGCGAGCACCACCTCCAGCTGCTTCTTCTCCGTCCTCGCCTTCTCACAGGCCCTGGCCAGGGTCTTCTCATTCTGGAGAGACAACCCCACCCAGTTGTAGATCAGTCCTGCCACAACCACCTCCACCTCCACCTCCCACCTTGATCTCAGTCTCCAGCCTCTGCTTCAGCTGGAACACCTCCCTCCCCAGAGCGTCCTGCTTCTCCTGCAGCTGCGCCTGAGCTGCTTCCTCCTGCAGGGGTGGAGATAGCAAAGGGGCGTGTGGGCTTATCTTCTGCCGGAGGTGGAGTTTCTGGTCTGCCGACCCCCCACCTTGACCTCCTCCTCCACCCTCTCGGCCGTCTTCCACTTGATCTTCTCGATCCTGTCGAGGAGCAGGTTGACCTTCCTCAGGGTGGTGGGCTCGTCGTCCGTCGTCCTGGGGGGGGGGGGGGTTTGGAAAGAACTTTAAACCGCTCCCTGTGTGTGTTATCAGTGGAACAAGATGGACGTCCACATTCCTCAGTGTGTGTGTGTGTGTGTGTGTGCATGCCTCCATTGTGTCATCTGGTGCCAAACCCCTTATGATATCTCCCTCTAGATGTCTTGATCTTCTCTTGTTTCTTCATCAATAGGAGAAGACTGGTTCTGAGTGTCCAGGTGTTTATATGTGGTTGGATTCTCTGCAAACAGCTAAACAAACAGGAGTTGTGGAACCCATCTGGAGTCGAGTGGAGCTGGAGCTCCTCTGCCGTCCCTCGGCTGAACCTCCACCCGGACGCCTTCAGGCCCAGAGATCTTCTCCCAGTGTCTGGTAGCTGGATGGAAGGATCCAATGTGTGTGTGTGTGTGTGTGTGTGTGTGAGGCGTGCTCTCACCCCTCCTTCAGGTAGGAGAAGAGTATCTGCTTGGTGGTGTCCCCCACCGGGTCCACGGTGGCCTCCTGCCGTCCCCTCAGAAGGTCGGGGGTCACCTGATTGGACAGCAGGCAGCGGTTAAGCCCCGCCCAGACCCCCCCCCCCCTCCAGGTGTCTCACCTGCGTGTCCCTCTGGTCCGTCTCATCATCTGGTCCTGATGTTCTCAGCGGCCTCAGATCTTCACCGTTCTTCTCCTCCCTCCTCCTGGAGGCCTCCCCGCCGAGAAGCCGGGCCCGGGCCGATCCCGGGGGGAACCCGGAGGAGGTGCGGCCGTCCACACTTCTGGACCTTCTGGTCTCCTCGGGGTCCAGCTGGCTCCTGGGGCCTCCTCGACCTCGTCGCTGACTGCTGTTGAACTGGCTGATGAGCGAGCCCACCGACAGGAAGGGGTCTGAGTCCACGGCGTTGGGTGAGCGCGCCGGTCGCGCCGCGCCGCCGGGGGCGTCCTCGATCTCCTCTGCGGGAAGCGGAATTCTGGGTTTGGCCCGGTCGGCGCCCGGGATGTGGACGCCGCGCCGCGCCGACCCTGGCGCGTACCCTGCCTGGTGCGTCACCACGGAAACATCTCCGCCGTCCTCCTGCCCCGAGCTGTTCAGGACCACATAGGGTTGACCTTTGAACCCTTGGACCATCACCCTGACCCCGAACTGGCCATCCCGCTGCCGGTGCGCATGGATCCTCCGCGCCCCGAGGTCCGCGGCGCCGGACGGCGTGGTGGCGCCGGCAGCCTGCGGGGGGGAGAAAACAGAAGGCGGGTTGTGGACGGGGAGGCTTTGTTGACACAACACTGGAGATGCATGACGGGCGTCCAGCAGGGGGGAGGGCGTCCCCGTCCCCTCGCAGCTGGACCGGCGCTGATGGGAACCCGAGCTGCTGCGTAACCCAAACAACCCCCCAGTGTGCTGCCACAGGGCGCCATTGTGCCGCCGGCACGGCGGCGCCCCTGACGTCACGCACGAGCGGAACGTGCGGCAACAAGCGAAGGGTGAGGGGTGTCATGGCGGAGGGGGAAGGGGAAGGGGAAGGGGTGGATTGGTGGGGGACAGCGAGGGCTTTGTCTCCGAGGAGGACACGTCCTGAAGACCCCAGGATGGTGTCCTCCTGGTGCCTCAAGGGTCGGAATTGGCCAAGAAAGCAGGCTCAGACTGGGAGCCTCTGGGTTGCCAGGTCAGTTGCCAAGTCGGTTGCCAAGTCAGTTGCCGGGTTGCTTGCCTGGTTAGTTGCCAGGTTGGTTGCCAGGTTGCTTGCCAAGTCGTTGGCCAGGTCAGTTGCAAAGTCGGTTGCCAGGTTAGTTGTCAGGTCAGTTGCCAGGACGGTTGTAAAGTCGTTGGCCAGGTCAGTTGCCAGGTCAATAGCCATGTGTGTTGCCAAGTCGGTAGCCGGGTCATTTGCCAGGTCAATTGCCAAGTTGGTTGCCAGACCGTTTGCCAGGTCAGTTGCCAGGTCTGTTTGCCCCCCCCCTCCGAGCCGCCCCGTCCGGTCAGACCAGAAACCTCTGTGTTTTGACAACTACCCCCCCCCCCGGTGTCTCAGTGTGTGTTTACTCTGAATGCCACGTAAGGAAAAAGAAGCTGGGCTCATGATGGCTTTTTTAACACCTTTTTGGTTTTCTGGTCGGGGAGTGGCCCCCCCCCAGCTGATTGGCTCGCCAGGCGTCCTCGTGAAAACGCAGTTTATTCAATCGTCTGCTTGTGAGTGTGCATGACACACGGCTTACCCTTATTACATTGTAATAGAGTCTATCAAATTGTAACTATATTGTAATAGAGTCTATTACAACATAACTACATTGTAATAGAGTCTATTCCAATGCAACTACATTGCACTACATTGTACTACATTGTAGTGAGCGAGGCGAGGAGGTAGAAGCAGGAGGCTGGAGGTATGTATGAAGTACTCGCAAGTGACGCAGTACTCGGAGTACTTTGTGAGGAGTCGGTTACTTACCGAGGGGTTCTCCTTCATCCTGGTTTGGTATTTAATAGTCCTCCTCAGGTTCTTGTATCTCTTCCAGGTTCTCCTCTCTCTTCCTCAGGCTCTTCTTTTCTCTCCTTCAGCTTCTCTCCTCTCTCTCCTTTAGGTTCTCCTCAAGTCCTCCTCCCAGTCGTCCCGACCCCTGCTTCTCCTCATCGCGGTCCCGCTGAAGTCCAGAGGAGGAGGAGGAAGAGGAGGAGCAGAGCCAAGGGAGAGGAGGGGAGGGTGTCTAGCGCCCCCTAGTGGCCGTTCTGCGACTTGCGTCCAGCTGACCTGTCCAGATTGGACCTGAGCGGTCAGGTTCTCCAGATGTTCCTGTTGTTCTCCGTAAAGAACCTCGCTGGTCCAGGAGCGGTACCTTTTTGGTCCATCAGGAGAAAGAGAGGAGCCGACAACAGAAGGTACCGCGCCCTTTATTAGAAAATGTAACAGAGGAGGGAAACGAGAACGAAATCCAAACATGCGGAGAACCGGAGAACCTGTGGGAGAACATCGTCTACAATGGGGGGGGGGGGGTTCGGTTCTGCCCTCCCGGCTTTGTTATTCATTAATAACAATGCTATTACACAAGAGGAACAAATGTACAAACAGAACAGGATGTATATTTATATGTGTGTGTATATACACATATACATATTCATACATGTATATATGTGCATATATGCATATATATATATATACGCACACACATGTGTATATATACACACATACAAATACATGTTTCTATATGTATGTATGTATGTATGTATGTATGTATGTACATATATGCACATATATATATGTACAGACAAACAAAAACACATTGATCTCTGCATATATGTACATATATGCAGGTATATAAACACACATGTATATATGTATACATACACATAAAAATACATATTCATACATGTAAATATGTACATATATGCAGATATATATACACAGACAAATACAAATTTATACCTGCATATGTGTACATATATGCAGATATATTAACACATGTATATATGTATACATACACAGAAATTCACATTTGTACAGATATGCATATATATTTACACGCACACACACAAATCCATATATAAGTATACATACACATACAAATATATCCCTATATATGTATGCATATACATGCATAGATATGTGTGTGTGCGTGTGTGTGTATATATATGTGTATGTATATTGTATGTGTGTATATATGTTTATTTGTTTACATGACGCCCATGTGTTAAATAACATTCCCGGAGATCTGTTCATTCACAGAATGGTCAAACTCCTGCGCTATGACACACACACATACACACACGCACACACACACGGAGAACAAATGAAATGTGTGTGGCAGGGGGGCTGTGTGCACGTGTGTGAGCGCACGTAGTCCGAGCCCGTCCTCCGGCAAGAAGACGACCAGCAAATGTACAACCTGGATCGTCTGCAGCTACGATGCGTCCGTCTTCAGTTCAGTTTAGGCACAAAGTTATTGGTGGGGGGGGATTGTTCGGCGCCGGCGCCCAGCGCAGGCTGGCTCCGCCCCCTTCCAGTGGGCCGACTTCCCCTCCTGCACCTTGGACCTGAGAGACGCAGAGATGCCAGAGGTCAGGAGTTTCTTCTTCTTCTTCTTCTTCTTCTTCTTCTTCTTCTTCTTCTTCTTCTTCTTCTTCTTCTTCTTCTTCTTCTTGTTTTGGACCGGTTCCCGCGGCGATGACAGTCACGTGGTCAGAGGTGGCCCATCTGATTGGCCGGGTCCGTCAGGCCCGGGTGGAAGGGTAGGTGCATGCCCGGCGGCTCGGCGGCCATGACGGCGGAGACCTTCTCCTCCTCCCGGCGCCGCAGACAAGCCGCCTTCGGGTTCAGGTTGCGCTCTGGAACGAAGACCATCATGTGAGCGCGTGCACACACACACACATAGACACACACACACACTCACACGATGACCTCCACATGCATGCTGACCTCGGACCTGCTGCTCCAGGCTGAGGATCACGGCCACGGCCTGGTGGAGCACCAGCAGCTTGGTCTGCGGCTTCTCGCTCTTCAGGTGCAGCTGGCACATGTGTCCTAGCTCCTTGAACGCCTCGTTGATGTCGCGCACGCGCAAGCGCTCACGGGCGTTGTTCGCCATGCGTCGCTCGCGCTCGCGCTCCGCCTTCTGCTCCGGACTTAGGTCCTCATCCTCGTGGGGGCTGCCGGGGGGAGACCAGATCGATTCTTGAACGATGCTAGCGACCGCTAGTTCATTTACAAGTGCACGCGAGCGTACGTGTCATTCTAACATTTGGCCTGTAGGGGGCGCCATCACATGGAAGGGGGTTTTCATGTTTCCATGGAAACATTTACCTGTCCCCGTTCTCCTCCTGCATCTTCATCTCGCTCTCTTCGTCGGACCGCTGACTGTCAGAGCTGTGGCCGGCGTGCAGCGCCTCGTCCCTCTCAGCCTCCATCTTCAATTCCACGTGTCCCTGGACATGCGGCACCACTCCTGTGGGTGGGTGGGGGGGGGGGGGGAGTTAGCGGCGGCGAGGCAAGTGCCCAAGAGGATGGCAGCCAAGAGGATAGCGGCAACGAGGCTAGCAGTGATGAGTTTAGTGGCAGTGAGGCTAGCAGCAATGAGGAATGAGCAACTAGGCTAGCGGTGACCAGGCTAGAGGCCTGGCTAGTGGTGACAAGATTGTCTGCAATGATGCTAGCGGCAGTGAGGCTAGGGGCAACAAGGCTAGTGGCAATAAGGCTAGTGGCAATGAGGGTACGTGGGACGAGGCTAGTGGCAATGAGGCTAGCTGCACAATGAGGCTAGTGGCAATGAGGCTAGTGGCAATGAGGCTGGTGGCAATGAGGCTAGCACTGATGAGGCTAGCCACAATAAGGCTAGCAGCAATGAGGCTAGCAGCAATGAGGCTAGCAGCGACGAGGCTAGCAGCAATAAGGCCAGTGGCAAATTAGGCTAGCGCCAACGAGACTAGCGCCGTCTCACCTCTGTCCCCCGGCTGCGGGCAGTGCAGGTCCCCTCTCTGCCGGACCGGGTACAGGTGCACGTTGTGCATGCGGCCCTGGAAGGCCGCGGGATCGGCGCCAACGGACTCCGCCTGTGGGACACCGACACAAGAGACAGAGAGTTAACACAGTGCCTGGGGGGTGATCGGCGCCGCCGTGGATGCTCACCATGGACGGTGCATGGCAGGGCAGGGGGAGGGCGGCGTTGGGGTCCGGATGGCCCAGCAGGCCGTGCATGTCGGCGGGCATGGCGGCCGTGGGGCCGACGGCGTGGTTCCGCAGGACGTGGATCACATCGTCCAGACGGTCCAGACGGTCCTCCACCTGAGACTAGAGAAACAACAGAACACCAGCAGGTGAGACACAAAAAGTCACTTTGGTGTAATTATGCCTACCGGCCACAGGGGGGCAGTGTGGCAGAAACAGAGCCCCCTCTTTCAGTGTCCGTACCATGGATATGAGCGAGGACTCGTAGTGCGGTGAGACGGGGGTCGGCACCGAACCCCGGGGCCACAGGGTCCCACCTGGGAACAGGAAGAAGATGAGGGTAAAGAAAACTTCAGGTGGAAACTTCAGGCGTAGGAAGGCCAGGGTGGCTCACCCGTGGGCTCGGCACCGCCAGGAAGCGGAGGTGGAGACCTCGCCGGCGTGGAGGAGCTGGAGGGGAAGCTGCTGCTGGTGTGATCCGGGGAATAAATCTAGACGGAGGAGGGCATGGATCATTTTAAAACCAAATCTCACGTTTTGGTCAGATGTTCCTACAGAACCGAGGCGGAGACTCACCGAGGCCAGAGCTTTGCCCAAGGTATCGCCGGTCTGCGACCCCCCGGATACATTCCCCGGCGTCCCCGAGACTGCAGGGACAACCACAGGTAACCTTTGCTCAGACTTTGAAATAACTATGTAATAACGTGCATAAATGTGTTATTACACGATAATAACTGGCGCATCAACTCGTCCTCACCTGAGTTTTGCGACGCGCCGATTGACGGGGTGGCGTTGTTGCGGTGAAACGTGGACATGGGTGGCAGCGCCCTGTTCATGTCCACCGCCATCACTGACAGTGGAGGGTAGTCCTAAGAGGGAAGGGTGCAAACGCACATTTGAACCCGCCGTAAAAAAGGACACGTCGGCGACACGTGGGGGCGTGGAAAGTAAATCTCACCAGGTGGCCGTGGGGCTGCGGGCCGCCGTAGCCGCCCCCCTGGACGGAGGCTGCTCCCAGTGCCCCTTCATAGCCCTGCTGGTTTGGCCCGTTTATGGCGCTCCAGATGTCGGGCAAAGTGCCGGCCCCCTCTGGAACAGACGGACACATGTCACGGCCCGGACGCCAGGCTCCGCCCCTTGGGTTTTATCGTACATTTCTATCCTATAAAACCCAGTAATATTAATGATTTATAACCACATGCAGATGTTACATTTTTATGGAGTGTTGCACCACCTGTGACACTACGTGTCCACTAGGGGGCGCCAGGCGTGCGGCATCTGAGCCGACACGGACAAATCCGATCTTTGACCACCGATTGTATCTTTATTTTTGCAGCCGCCTGCTGCCGTTCCCTCGAGCCACCAGGGGCACCAGAAACACCCAATGTATTCGTTGTTATGAGCATGATATTTTCATGTAATAAACACGATAGTAACAGGGATTTTCAAATGTTGACAGGGGGAGATCATTGTGTTTATGTTTGCATCTCACCGAAGAAAGCGCTGTTGAAGCCGCCGCCTGCAGAGGCCTTGCCGGCCGGGCGCATCACCTGGTTCTGGGCGTCATCGTCGTGCGCGGCGTGCTGTCCGTACACCTGCAGGGGCGTCTGCCGTTAGAATCAATTCGAGAGCCGGCGCCGTAATCCACCGTAATGCGCGTCCTCATCCGGATTTAAGAGCCGTTCGCGACCACAGATTCGAGGAGGGGAGCTGGCCGCCGCTCGAACCCGTGCTGGATGCGATGGGAAAACACACCTGCCCCCCCCCCCCCCCCCCCACACACACACACACACACACACACACATACACACACACACACACACGACCCTTTGATGTGCCCCAGGAAATGAAAACCACCCTCCCTGCGCATCATCAACGGGGTGTCAGTTACCGGGGCGACAAGTTCTGCAAAGCAGGCTATTAAAGAGCGTGCACAAACACACACACGTATGTGCACGTGCACACGCGGAGCCGTGACCCCGGCTGGCTCGGGTCCCATGGCGACGGCGGGCTAGGCCAAACACAGGAGCCCCCGCCGACACCGGGCCCGTCTGAGCCGCGGCGGGCAGCATATGGCCGAGGATAAAGCCAATTGTCCTCCTTACCAGCAGCGTCGCAGGCGACCCGTTAATAATGGTCACACACACACACACCTCACACACACACACACACACGCCCAGCACGCCCCCGTCACCATGGCATCCTCTCTGAGCATAGCTTTGATTTAGGGACCATCAATCATGGGCATCACACACTATAATGGAGGAAACACACACACACACACACACACACACACACACTTACACACACTTACACACACACACTTTGAGGGGAACATGAATGAGTTGTAGTAGTAGAATTACGTTCGATGAAAAGTTGTACTGACTCTTATTTTGAAAAGTTAAAAGTAAACTGATAGGGAGCGACTTCCGGCCGACCCGCGCGTCCACGTGGGGTCCACGTCCCGCGCGTCCGGATCAAACGAGTGGGGGGATCTGCTTCCTGTCAGGACGCGCAGGATCTGGAGTGGGTTTGTCAGCAGAGATCGCAGTTGACGGCGGCGGGTTCGAAATCTCGCGAGAAGTCACCTCGACGTGGATTTTTTTTTTCCTTTTTTTTCTTTTAAACTCTATAAATCTACATGAAATCTGTGGGGTCCACGTCCACGCACCACCTCACCACCCACCCGCGCCGTCCGCGATAGTCACCGCAGAACTTTCCACACGCGTGTGCGCGTTTTGTTTTGTTTTTTTTCTTGGTAAAGAAGAAACGCGCGTCCACGGACCCACTCACCGGTTTCACGCCGTAGCCGAACATGAGCGGGTTTCCGCCCGCACCGGAACCGGGCCGTGCGCAGAACATCTCTCCTCCGTGCGTCCGCCGCCGCTGCCGCCGCCGCCGCTGTGTGCGCGGACACACGCACGCCCGCTCCTAATCTACCCCCCTCCCCCCGCCCACTCCACGCAGGCGGCTACCCACAGACAACTTATGCAAATGAGGGCGGGACCATTCCGGGCCGCGGGGGAGGGGTGGCCGGACCGGACCATTTCTAAGACGTCAATCAAAGCAGATGGGGCGTGGCTTCCTCTGCTACTCTTTTGATGTTTCCTTGATGTCATTTCAAGTGACCCCTCATCCCACACACACACACACACACACACACACACACACACACTGATCCCTCCCATCCCGTGTGGTTTGTTGTCCAGATCCATCCCATCATGCGCTGAGGCACCAAACAGGAAGTGGTGGCGGCGGCGGCAGCGGCGAGGAGATTAGGGCCGTTCGGTCAGGTGCAGGTAAGCACGGCCCAGTCTGACCCACATTCACAAATAGAATCCAGGCTGCCGGGCACGTGTGTGTGTGTGTGTGTGTCTGTGTGTGTGTGATCCTCCGGGCCGCCGCCAGGTCAAAGGTCACGCTCAAAGGAACCAGGCGCGTCAGGACTCAGACTTTTAGTTTGAGGTTGCAGACGCCGTCAAACGCCGCCTCCATTGGCGTTTGAACGCTTTACTGCCAACTGCTGTCATTCGAGGCGGCCATTTTTAATTGGATGTTATTAACGAGTTATAACAACGGTGTTAACACTGTTATAACAACATTATTAACACACCGTTAATTTTTTTTATTCCAATGCCTCATAAGAATGGGATGATGGACGAGGTGTTGACATTGCTGTGAACGCAACATTTATTTTGTTATAATAACAATTAATAATTGCTCCCAACAATTTTTTTATAAAGGCTTTATAACAACATCGTTGGACACACATTATAACAACTGTATTAACGACACAACCATTTTTTTATTCCCTTACTGAAAATGGTTTATAACAATCTTATTATTATAAACAACATTATTGCCGTAAATACCTTATAGTAACATATTAACAATGTAACTTTGTTATAAACGCCTTATACTCACTTTGTTTTATAACATTTTTACTCCATTGTTATCAACAACAGAATTCTTATTTTAGACGCTGTATAAGAGCTTTATTAACGACACAACTGTTCTTTAGAGGATATTTATTAAGACTTTATTACAGTTGTATTAACCAAAACAAGATTTTATTCTATGATGTAAATGCTTTATAATAACTGTTAAAGTTTTATTGCACTTTTATAAGTGCTTTGTAGCAAATGTTGCTGTTTGATTGTCAACAGTCGTTTTTATTGAATTGTAATCAACCCTTTCGTGGTTATAAGTGCTTTATTAACAACACAACTGTGATTTTAACTGAATTTTTACGGCAATGGTATTAACCAACTCAACCATTTAGTTTTATTATATAAATGCATTGTATCAATTTACAGTCCATTGTAAAGATACAGTTTATCATATATGTACCATTTAAATGTTTTATCGCAACAGTATTAAACAAAACAGGTGTTTTTATTGTGTGGTTATAATAAATATATGAGCATTATTATGAATGCTTATAAGCAACGGTCTTAACATTGTTGAAAATGCTTTATCACAACAGTATCAACCGACACAGTCCTTTTTTAATGCAACGGTAACAGGACAAATGTAACTTAATGTAATATAAAATAAATGGAATGACTATGTCATGTAAATTACTCATCTAAATCCAAAATGTTACACATGCATTTCCACAGATGTAAAATAAAATATTTTTACATCCATGATTTTTTCACTTGTCATTTTGTCATTTGGCTTTTAATTCTTGGACAATTTTTTGGAAGGCTAACTTTAGCATATCTAGCTCCGTGTTTGGACGTAGATCGTACTCTTTGACAACCCACGCCACCTCGTAACACAAAAAACACACTGCTTTTTCTCTTCGAAGCACAAATATTGTGTGTAGATGTGGATACATTTAGCGGGAAACCTGACCAGCATGTCATTGTCAATTCACGGGTTTGTTTTTATTTATTTTAAGATGTTCTTGCGGGCCATGTAAAAATGACGTGGTGGGCTACGTTTGGCCCGCAGGCCTTGAGTTTGTCACTTTAGAACAATATTGTTGCAAAAACCAGCGTTACCATTGTTACAAATGCTTCTCCAGGAGCGCGTGTTTTTTCTCAGCCCGTCCTCCTCCGCCCCACGGGCCTGCCGGCCGTCAGCGGCTCCTGATCTGTCAGGAGGTGATTGGCGTCGCGCACGCGGCTTCCTTGAAGTCCACCTCTAATCCCGGCCGTCCATGCCACCGCTAACTAGGTTAGCAGGTCAGCCGTCTTCAAAGGTTCAGGCCGGGAGCCGGGACGGAGGCGAGCGCGCACGCACGTATGTGCACGGTCTGTTGTTGATCCAAGAGCGAGTGCCCCCCCTCCCCCGCCCCCGACCCTGAACTTTGCATCAATCTTGGATAATCACCATCTTGTCGGGGGGGGGGGGGGGGGGTGATTATTCACACAGGTAATGCAAATGTTAATGACTTCACATTTGCATATCCCCACCCCCCCCACCTCCAGGCTGAAATGTCACCGGTTCGGCGGCGGGAAGGACGGAAACCCGTTTGGATGTAATGTCCAGAATGGAGAAGATGGAGGTTCTCAGCCAGGGAGAGGCGAGGAGGAGAGGCCGGCCTTTTTGGCTGTACCGGGGGTGGAGAGGGTGTTGCTGGCACGTCGCGTCCGTCATTGCGCCTGATTGGAAATGGCTGGAACAGCGGCGGCGGTGGCGGCGGCGGCGTAGGGCGGGGCCAGGGCGCCGGGGAGCAGATGGTGACATTCCACATGACCACACTGATCAATCAGCCCGCTGAGGCGCAGGTGCGGCGCAGGCGGGCAGCGCCGCCGCCGCTGTTTCGCCATCTACGGGGCGCAAACACATGGGCACCGGGCCGCCATCCCCCCGGGGGGGTGCGCGGCGGTCCGCCCCGCTGCGCCAAGGTTGGTGACATCACGGCTTCCCTTCCGCCCGCCGACAGGAAGCCAGGAGAAAGGAGGGAGGCGGAAAAACCATCCCCCTTTGCACCGCCGAGGAAGAAGCGACGTCACAGCAACCAGCAAGAGTGTGACTTCCTGCCGAGGCCGGAGGCGGAGCTTAGCCCGGGCGGGTCAGCTGTCAATCACCCAGCTGTAGGTCTTCTCATTGACTCCATGTGGAGGAGGAGGATCCGGAGGGAACCCGGTCCGAGAACCCGGTTGCTGACCGACCCCTCCCCCGCCATGGACCTCCTCACGAGGTGATCCGAGGAACATCATGGACCTCCAGCAGCAGGACCTTCTCCTACCAAAGCTGGGGAAACGACACCTGCCCCAGCGCTGCTGTAGAAAAGCACTCCCATAGACGGGAAAAAAATATTCAGATAAAAGGGAAAAATACTGGGATAGATGTTAAACAATATTTTGATGCTCAGATAGATGAAAAGATACTCAGGGAGTTGATGCAAAATACTCAGATGTAAAAAACACTTAGATTAATAGAAAAAAAGTCTTTGATAGATGATAATACTCAGATAGATGGGACAGTACTCAGATAGATGTACAAAATACTGGGATAGATGTACAAAATACTTTGATAGAGGGGAAAATACTCAGATAGATCCAAAAGTACTTAGACAAAAATTAAAAAAAAAACTTTGATTGGTGAAAAATACTCAGAAAGACGGGAAGTATTCAGATTGATGTAAAACATACAGGGATAGATGTAAAACAATATTTTGATGGATGAAAAAATTCTTGGATACCCGGGAAAATACTGAGAAGAGAAAAATTCTCAGATAAATGGAAAAATACTCTGGGAGAGGTAAAAAGTACTCAGATAGATTTAAAAGATACTACAATTGATGTATAATACTCAGATAGATGTAAAAAATACTTAGATAAACAGAAATATATACTTTGATAGATTTAAAATACTCAGATAGACAGGGAAATACTCAGATAGATGTAAAAAGTACTTGGATAGATGTAAAAAATACTGGGATAGGTGTAAAAAATACATTGATAGATTAAAAAAAAAAAAACATTGATAAATGAAAAAAATACTGAGATGGGAAAATACTCAGATTAATGCAAAAATAGTCAGATGGATGGGAAAAAAATACTTATATAGTTGTAAAAGATATTCAGATAAAAGGAAAAATAGATGAAAAGTACTCGGAGATGTAAGAGATGCTTGGACGGTAAAATACTCATATGGATGTAAAAATATTCCTATTGATGTAAAAGATACTCAGATGACAAAGTACTCAGATAGATGGGAAAAATACTTGGATAGATGGAAAAAAACACTTTGATGGATGGAAAAATACTCTGAAAGCTTGGATGTAAAAATACTCCTTTAGATGTAAAAGATACACAGATAGATGCCAAAATACTCTGATTGAATAACACTCAGACAAATGTATAATTCCCTGGAACTTCTAATCACTGTAAAAGCATCGCCTAAAATCTAAAGTCTAAAAAAAGTCATTACAGCTCCATCAGCATCCTGTAAAGTATGCGCTCCGTCACAGGGCCGGTGTACTACTGGTGTAGTACCAGTGTGGTACAATGTGGTACTGTTGTAGTATCAATGTAGTCCAGGTGTGGTACCGGTGTGATACTGGTGTGGTACCAGTGTAGTACCGATGTAGTACCAGTGTAGTACCAGTGTGGTACCGGTGGAGTTCCAGTGCAGTACCAGTGTAGTACCAGTGTAGTACCAGTGTAATACTGGTGTGGTGCCAGTATTTTACCAGTGCAGTACTGTTGTACTACCAGTATAGTACTACCGCATGCCCTTCGTGTGTGTACTTTTAATCAGCTGAGTACTTTAACAGCGAGGGGCCGATGGGGAGATTAGCGTAGCACGAGGTGTTTCTCAACACCAACACTTGGTTGTGCCGTATACATGAAAGGTCAGAGTCACCTGTTCTTCTCCGGGAGACTCAGGTCCTTCTGCAGAAATATGCTGCAGATGTTCGATCACACGCGGGTGTCCAGTGTCATCTTCTACTCTGTAGTGGGCGGTAGGCTGAAGGTGGCCGATGCTACCAGACTAAACAAGCTCCATCCTGGAGGAGGAACTGGACTTGTTGGTGGAGGTGTCTGAGAGGAGGATGCAGAAGAAGCTGCTCAGAATCAGGGACAGCGCCTCTCACCCCTTGCATGCTGGACTACCAAAGCACCTTCAGCTGTAGACTGAGGTCTTTCTTACTTGGGGCCATCAAACTGCTCCCCCCCTTTCTGCAAGAAGGAAACAGCAAGAAAATCAATATCATGTTTGAGTGAATGGATGTGATGTTGGAGCCTTTCGGAGTTCATAAAGTTCCAGTGGAGTGGAAGTAGAAGTACTTGGAGCTGAAGAGTACTCTGTCGTAGAAGATACGTGGATGTTTGTTTTCTGTCTAGGTTATTCCGGCGGCAGCTGATCACAAATATGGAGGCTGTTGTGTGGCGTTTTCTACCTGCTAGCCTGCTAGCCTACTAGTGTTCTAGCGTGCTAGCGTGACTTGACAACGTCTCGTCTCGGGGATAAGAAGACCTGAACACGGCAGGATGATCCGAGTCCCCCCCCCCCCCCCCGCTTTAACGAGTCGGGGCTATAAGAGGATTGAAGTCGCCGCGGCGACCATGGCCGCGCTCATGCACGTGCACGTGCCAGCCAGCGCTGCCGTGACCCTGCTGGCCCACATTGACCGTCCAATCAGAGCGCGGCTGAGGACAAACAGGGTAATGCAGATCAGTGGGGGCTTAATAACACCTTTATTAACCCCGGAGGGGGGCAATTACCGTTATTGATCCCCCGGGGGGCGGGGGGGCAGGGGGGCAAGGGCAATGGCGGCGATGATGGGGGGGGGTGACAGGTGATTGACAGTAAAGCAAATGGGTCCAGAGCAGCCGGAGTCCAGAATAGAACACCACATCTCGCAGGCTGCTAACGAGGAGGCCATGACAAGTGTGTGTGTGTGTGTGAGTGTGTGTGTGTGTATGTGTGTGTGTGTGTGTGAGGCAAATCTGTTTCAGAGATTAGATCTTTCTCCTTGACTGGTGCTGACACTCTGAGGGATATTTCCTGCCTTGTCCTCAGATCTTCGTCTCCAGACCTTCATCCTTAGAACTACATCTTCAGATCTTCATCATTAGACCTTTGTCTTGAGACCTTCATATTAAGTTCCTCATCTTCAAGCGCTTGTCTTCAGACCATCTTCTCCAGACCTCCATCTTCAAACCCTCATCTCCAAACCCTTGTCCTCAGACCCCCTTCTTCAGACCATCATCTCCAAACTCTTCATATTCAGACCTCCATCTTCAAACCCTTGTTTTCAGACCTTCGTCCTCAAACCCTCATCTTTGGATCTTCACCTTCAGACCTTTGTCTCCAGACCCTGACCTTCACGTGTCCAGGTGTCTCCCAGGTGACCCCCCCTGCCCCCCAGATAATATGTTCCCTCATGAGAAACACAGGAAGAGCCTTGGAGAGGCACCACACACACACACACACACACACACACACACATGTCAACCAACTGGAGGATCTAAGTTTGCCCCTCCATCTTCTCCACCTCCTCCAAGGTCACAGTAAATCAGCCATGGTGTCTTCACGGCTTTTAAAGGAGGGGGTTAATTCGACACAGGTGACCTCTCCAACCCACCCACGCCCGGGTCTGGAGATCCAGGGTTCCCCTCTGGAGAATATCAGCTTTGGAAACCTGGACCCTTTCACCCCCCTATGAAGGTCCTCATTGGAGAAGCTTCAGTGGACAGGATTTATTGACGTCCATCCCCCTCACATACACAGGGGTGGGTGGTGGAACAGCATGTTGGCAGATGTTCGGAGAGGCCTGGAGAACAAGGAGGTCATCAAGGTCAAGCTCCAGCTTCCTCCCGAGGACCTGATGGTCCAAAGTTCTCGGTGGAGTACCGGACTACCGCAGAAGTACCTCGGATGATACCATCTTATGGACTGTGATGGTTGCAGACCTTCTTGTGAGAGCAAGGGGCAGGTGGAGGAACATCTACAGAGGTGGAGGTGGAGGTGGATGAAGGGGAGCGAGACAGAAGACGTGTTGGGATGGGAGGAACCCGAGAGGACCCTTGAGTCTGCAGGGGGTGGAGGTGAAGAAGGTGGAGGTCAACAGTCCAGAGCAATGGAGATGGTGGAGAAGAGGTGGAAAAAGAAGAGATGTGGAGGTTCTTCTTTGGGAATGAGGAGGATGGAGAGGGTCAGAGGGACAGCACGTGTAAGATGTTCAAACTGAGATGGTTTGGACATGGACAGAGGAGGGATGGAGAAGATCCGGGTCGAAGGATGCTGAGGTTGAAGGAGGTCTGGAGGAAGACCACAGAGGAGGTTTATGGATGGATGGATGGATGGATGGATGGATGGATGGATGGAGGACAGGAGGTGAGTTGGTGGAGGACATGAAGAGGAGAAGGTTGGATGGAGGAAGATGATGAGGGTGGGATGAAGGTGAGTGTGGAGAGGAACTCTGAAGACACCTGAAGCCCTGAAGATGTGGAGGCGCGAGTGAAGCGTGGACTCTGATTGGTCCACGGTGTGAGTGGGACAGAGTGA
The DNA here is from genome assembly GCF_037954325.1 of Fistularia commersonii. Taxonomy (NCBI): domain Eukaryota; kingdom Metazoa; phylum Chordata; class Actinopteri; order Syngnathiformes; family Fistulariidae; genus Fistularia; species Fistularia commersonii. Next base: position 1,861,510 of record NC_141300.1, read on the forward strand.
AGGGCCGGATGATCATATGAACATATGAAGGTATGAATGGATGAATTGTGGAGAGATGAAGGTATGAAGAATGGATGAAGGTGTGAAGATATGATGGGATGAATGGATGAAGGTATGAATGGATGAAGGAATGAATGGATGAAGGTATGGATGTATGAATGGATGAGGAGATGCATGGATGAAGACATGAAGGTATGAAGGTATGAATGGATGAAGGTGTGAAAAGTCCACCAGCGTTCCTAACAGATAGTCCTGTTTTGGCTTCCAGATGCCTCCAGGTTCAGCAGCCGAACAGGTTCCACCTGCTGATCTTCAGACCTCTGGAGGTTCCTCCTCGGGTTCCACCAGCTGCGGTTCCCCTCTCCACCGACAGATGGCGCTGAGAACCCGTCCGAACGGAGAACCGAACCGGACCCGCGGTTGTTTTTCTGGACCCGCTGACGTCACTCCGGTCTAGTTTCGTGGGGTGGTGGTGGTGGGGGGGGGTAGAGTCGGCGCAGGCGCAAAAGAATGAGTTTGCAGCTCAGGTGTGACGTCACGGGCGCGGTGTTTTGATCCGATCCGCCGCGCGCTGTGGGTCATTTCCACTTCCGGTTATTTTTCTGGTTATTTACAGCTTAAGTGGGGGGGAGGGGAAGGAGTGGGGGGGCGAGAGGATGAGCGGACAAATCCGTGCGCGGCGTGTCTCCGTGCACGCGGTTTTCTCAGGCTGGTTTCCGATCAGGTTATCAATCGATTGGCAGCATATCGACAGGTATTGGTATCGATAATCAATGGGGGGGAGGCTCATCCCGACTGTTGTCATTGTCACTATCTGATAAAAAAAAAAAAAACATGTTGCAACAGCGCCCCCTCCGGTTGAAAGCGGAACTGCAAAACCGCCATCAAGTTCGACGGTGTGAGTATGCGATTTCCGGTCAGAGCTTCAGCCGTAAAACACTCTGGAAAATAAAACAACAAACAAGGCGGACGAATGCGTGGAAGCCGTGGGTTTCGTGGGGTGGGACAGTTGCGTGTCTCCTTAAGACGTGTGAATGACAGGCTGAAATGTGATGCGAGAATGAGAGGGTGTTACTAGTATCTCTAGATGATAATAAAACTTGTCTCTCTAGATTCTCGAGACATAAGCTAAGTTTTGTTGTTTCTGCAGTATTCCAAAAAGTGCAAATAGTTGTAGAAAAAACTGTAAGTGACACTATAAACAGCAGGAAAAAAGCAAAACATGAAATCTAAAATATGAAACAAAAAGAAATGTCCTGTTATTGGAGGTAATGCAAAACACAAGCGTTCACCCTCTCATTCAAACGCTGGCGTTTATGATAACATTTTACAACATTTATCATGTTATCAAACACTGTAAGTAACATGTTAATGAACAGTGTTATCAACCATTAAATCAGTATAATATTATTACTATCATGCTATTTAATAATGTTAGCTGGACAATGTAGGGCCTCCAGTTTGGACCCAGAGAACCTGGAGGAACCCCATGGGGAGAACATGTAGACTCCACACAGAAAGGCCTCCATGTGGGAATCCAACCAGGGACCTTTCGGTTGTGAGGAGGAGGAGGATTTAACAGTGTTTCTATTTTTGCTGCAGGATTACTGCAGGATTCTGCTTCTTGGGCTTTTCCCTTCAGGGGTCGAATCCACCTTCTCCACCTTGTATCCTCCAGCTAACTTCATATTACGTCCATACATCTTTTCTTTAGAGCTCCCCTCTGGCAGCGCAGGATTATTATATTCAATCTCAAACGCATTCATCTGTTATAGACATAAGAATTCGGTGCATTTATTTTGAAGGCAAACTTCTGCACCGTTTCCGGCCTGCCCCCTGCTACCACCCGGCAGCTTGACAGAGTAGCTCCTGCCTGGCTGCGGCTGCAGGCGTGCTATCCGAGGCGCCGCCGCCGCGAAATGCCGTGTTCGTGCCCGTGTGCGTCTCTCCACGTCGCGTTTCGGTGCGTGTTCGGCGCGGGGTGGGTTCGCGGTGCGCGTGGCCGTGCGGCGCGGCGGACTCCGCGGGCTGTCCTCGCTGCCTGAGCCGCGGCGGCGGCGGCGGCAGCGGCGGCGGCGGCGCACGGCCGGGGATGCGGCCTGCTTGTTAAAGCTCCCACCTCCACCTCCTCCTCCACCTCCTTCACCTCCACCCCTCTCCACCGCCATGGCCGATGAGCAACAACACCCCGGTCCGAAGCCCGCCCCGGGGCCGGGGGCCCTTCCGGCCCTGGTTCCGGGGCTGCAGGGGCCCGAAGCCAACGCGCTGCAGTTCAAAATAAAGAACTCCATTTGGTAAGAAAACGTATTCTTCCTCCTCTTCTTCCTTCTCCCGTTAGCCGTAGCCTCCTAATTAGCGTGCGTTGCGCCGTGCACGGCGGGCGTGGGGGGGCCTGCGTGGGAGTGGTTCCCGAGTGGAGGCCGTCCGGAGCCGCGGCGTGCAGTCCGGGAGGCCATGTTGAGGAGAGGGGGGGGGGGAGACCCCCACACCGGAACCTCCTCCTCCCCACGGACGTGCTCGTCAGGTGCGTGGATCCTCAGATACACACCTGTTGACGTCGTCCTGGAGCCATGTGACCCGGATGTTGACCCCCCCCCACCCACCCACCCGGTCCAAGAGTATCCGAGTACCGTACAATGCAGTACTATAGCCCAGATGGAGTACTTTGGGCTCCTCAAGCAGAATGAAGTACTCCTAACAATACCTGAAGTACTTCCCTGAGAGTACCTGCGTGTACTTGTACTCAAAGACGTCCCTCTGTGTGATTGTGGATGGAGGGTGTCTGAAGGTCCAGGTGAGGCTGCTTGGAGGTGGAGTCCTGGTCCTGGTTCTGGCTTACAGGGAACGTCCGGTTCTGGTTGTGGGTTGGTGGAAGGGGGCGGCGGTCGGTCCAGGTTCTGCATTGACGGAACACTGTTTCTGGTCCTGTTGGATGAGATCTTGTCTATATAGGAATATCTGTGTGTGTGTTCTGGCTCCACCCCCTCCTTATCTGAACCGTCCGACCCACTAACCGCTCCGCTCTTTGTCTTGCAGCAAATCTGTACAATCAAAAGTGGACAACATACTGGTGAGTGAGCCTGACCTGTTAGCAACGCGCTTATAAACAGTGTTATTACAATGTTATTACAGTGTTGTAAACATCGGTAAACTGTGTTATCAATGTGTTATTACCATGTTCTCAAACAGTGTGCTTATCAGGTTAACAGTGTTATTACAATGTAATTACAATTTTATTTAACAATGTAGCGTCAACAGTGTGACTAGTGGTAGTACAGTTGTTTTTTACAGGTAAGTAAATGTGTTACTAAACAGTATTACAGTTTTATAAGCAGGTTGTAAGTTGTTGTAATTACAATGTTATTATGTGTCATTACATTATGTGACGTGTATTAGTGTTAGAACTGTGCTATAACCTGGTTATTACAGTGATAGTAAACAATGCCTGTACCAGGTTAGTTACCTTAATTGTTGTATTTATCATGGTATCAAACTGTGTAAATATCACTGAACTGTGTAATTAACCATTAAATCAATATAATAGTAGTTAGTATATAATAGTATATATCATGCTATTGAAAAGGGTTATATTTAATCGAGTTAATATCAGCCAAGTACAGATGTTACTAGTCAATGTTACTCCTGATGAGATCTGGCGTGGGTAAAATTGTAGCTCGATATCTTTATTTAGCAAAGGAGATCTTGTTATTTATTTATTTTATAAGATTAATTTTATATTTTTACTGTTTTTTTAGGTTAGAATATGGCTATTTTATCAAGAAAAAATGTCAAATAATGAAAAAAAAGCTAAAGAACGATAAATTACGAGAACTGAATTATAAAAAATTAAAGTATAAGAGGCAAGGGCGCGAAAGCCAAACCGCAAAGTAGTGTGGGGATGCTGTATATATAATAATAATAAAATTACAATATAATAGTATATGTGTGTATATATATATGTGTGTGTGTGTGTGTGTGTGTGTATATATACACACTGTTCAAAAAAATAAAGGGAACACTTAAAAAACACATCCTAGATCTAAATGAATGAAATATTCTTATGAAATACTTTGCTCTTTACACAGTTGAATGTGCTGACAACAAAATCACACAAAAATGATCAATGGAAATCAATTGTATCAACCCATGGAGGTCTGGATTAGGAATCACACTCAAAATTAAAGTGTAAAAACAAACTCCAGGCTGATCCAACTTTGATGTAATGTCCTTAAAACAAGTCACAATGAATCTGTGTTGCTTCCTGAGTGGACACTATGATTTCACACAAGTGGGATTGACTTGGAGTTACATTGTGTTGTTCAAGTGTTCCCTTTATTTTTTTGAGCAGTATATTAACTGCACACACCTATTTTATCCTTGTTGGTCTCACCCCATTGGCATCCTGCTTATTTTAGTTGATTTATTTTATTTTTGTCGTTGCTTTTGTCACTCGTTTTGCTTGTCGTTTTTCTATTATTATTATTTTCCGCGATAATTGTTGTTGTTGTTCTCTCTGCTGTCGATTGATTTATGGATGTCTTTCGCTATTTTCTAATTGTCTCTATTTATATTTATATTCATATTTATTGACACTATAATTGTCACACTGATGTGACAAAAGAATTTCCCCAATGGGGATCAATAAAGTTTATCTTATCTCACTCAGGGGTGGCAGCAGGTTTCCTTGGCACCCCTGCTCCAGAAGGGTCTTAAAAATCCACCAATAATCAATACTGATTGATTTTTCTCCACCGCTTTTTTTTAATCCTTAAAAATCCTGGAAAAGTGATGAGCATTGTTTTTTTTTTTCATTGAGCAATTCAAAAAATATTCACATGTAAAATAGGAATTGAATTTAAATTGTTTAGATCATTTAAAAAAAATGTAGAAAACATAAAAAAAAATTAAATAGAAGTAATAATGCTGAATTTAAATAAAACAAATCAATTTGTATTAAAGTATTTATTAGTGAAAGGACAAGCCGCAGTGCGTTCAGTGACTGTGGGTTTTTTCAGCTCCTCCCCCTTCCATCTCTTTCTCCTCCACAGCAAGATGTTGAGAAGTTTACAGACATCGAGAAACTCTACCTCTACCTGAAGCTGCCTTCCGGGCCCAGCAGCGGCAATGACAAAAGGTACTAACACACACACGCACACACACACACACACACACACACACACACCCTGAGGCTGCCCCCTCATTGTTGGCGTCCCCGTCTGGCCGGAGCAACACACCGGCTAATTCTATCTACCGTGTGTGTGTGTGTGTGTGTGTGTGTGTGTGTGTGCTGGGGGGGGGGGGTGCAGGTGTATCATATGTTTTTTGATTTCAGTTGTGACGGAGGAGTTCTCCTTCTAGATGTTTGTGTTTCATTTGTTTCCTCATATCTACCCCCCCTTCCTGCCCCTCCCCCACCCCCTTTACCCCCCGACCCCCCCGATTCGGCCCAATTGGACTGAGAATGAGAGGGGGTCCTCCGCTCCAGGATTATGGTACTAAAGTTTCTGTTTTCACATGAAATGGCGCCCCCCGGTGGAGGGCAGGGCCTGACCGCCTCTCTCTGCGTTTCCGTAGCGACCAGAGCTCCATGTCCTCCAGCCGGACGCAGCAGATGTACGCCTTCAACTGGATACGCAACCACCTGGAGGAGCATCCGGAGACGTCCCTCCCCAAGCAGGAGGTCTACGACGAGTACAAGTGAGTGAGTGTGTGTGTGTGTGTGTGTGTGTGTGTGTGTGTTAGAGGAAAGTGAGACATGGATTCAGGTTAGTTTGATTGACAGGGTGTCATTCAAGGACGGGGGCAGAAGAACAGTCCATGTTCTCCTGTCTGGGTTCTCCAGGTTGTCGATCTTTCTCCTGCAGTCCAAGTGTGTGAATGAGAGGGTGAAAGGTCAGATGATTGACAGCTGCATCCTCTAGGTTAAGCCCCGCCCCCTCCTCCCAATGATCAGGATCAGGACTTCCAGAGTCGTGGAAGTGAAAACCTAAGAGATGTTCTGAAGATGTGCTTCCTCCTGGACGTCTCTCAGAAATGAGCCCCTCCTCCCTCTGGAGATCCTTCTAATGGAGGTCCTCCATCTTCTCCTGCAGGAGCTACTGCGACAACCTGGGCTACAACCCGCTGAGCGCCGCCGACTTCGGGAAGATCATGAAGAACGTCTTCCCGAACATGAAGGCCCGGCGCCTGGGCATGAGGGGGAAGTCCAAATATCCTGACCACGTCTTGAGGAGGAGGGAAGGGGGGTGATTGATTATTGATTAGCAACCACACACACACACACACGCACACGCAGGTGACACGAATGGTTGTGTTACCGGTTGGTCCAGCCTCCGTCCACTAGAGGGCGCAATCGCTCCTCCTTGTCCCCCCAGCCGCCTTTTCAACCCCTTCCTGTCCAGGAGCCTTAACTCGGCCCAGGTATTGTTACAGCGGCTTGAGGAAGAAGGCGTTCGTCCACATGCCGTCCTTACCCAACCTGGATCTGCAGAAGTCGGGTGACGGGGTGAGTGGCGCCGTTGGTTGTTTTGTTTTAGGTCGAAGTGTTTTTTTTAAGCCCCGTCCCCTTGCAGTGTGAGCTGATGGAGCCCACGGGACAGTCGCCGAGCGCGGAGGACGAGATGCGGTCGGCGGCGTGCGGCCTGGTGTGCGAGTGGGCCCAGAAAGTCCTGAGCAGGCAGTTCGACAACGTGGAGGATCTGGCCCGCTTCCTGCTCAACAGCCACTACATCGGCACCAAGTCCATGGCAGCGCTCACCGTCATGACCGGGACGCCTACAGGTACGAGTCACCTTTGGGCTACCCAGAGTGCTGCTTCCGGAGGAGGTCGCTGCCTCCCGCTTCTGGAAATTTATTTCTAATATTTCCCTGTTGTCAAAGGCAGTAAATGACATCCTGATAAGCACCGCCGGTTATCGGACAAATGGTTATTAAACAAACAAAAATTACATTAACGTTCTCAGAATGCTAAAAGGGTGTTTAGCAGTATGCTAAAGATATGTGCTTTTTAGTAGCATTAGTATATATGTTGCAAAGTTTAACAAACACTCCCTAGTTAAGTGTCCGGCGTAAGATGCACTTCTTGGAGTGCAAAGTTTTAGAAAACACCCTTGTTGGTTTTGCAGTTTTGCTTGCAAAATATCCGACTAGCTTCATCAGACAAGTCTTTGTATCCTCCTCCATGTTTAGTGACCATTCAAATTGTAATTGTTATACACCGCTTTATCTTTTGTTTCTTTAAACAAATGTTTATTGTCCGTGTCTTGTTGAAGATGCGAGCTGGCATTTGGAGCGGGCTAACCAGCTAGCGTCAATTATCTCAGTTCACCTGCCAGCGTCATGGATGTATATACGTGCATCCTAGTACATCGTAGTACCGCAGTACTCTGGGTAATTGAAGTAGCCATTAGCAGTATGAATCATTTGCAGCCCAGAGTTGTAACTTTAGCACAGTATTCTCCAGAAATACCGTTAAATATTATGCATTATACAAGTACTTGTGTGTGCTTGTGAAACCTCTAGCTTTAGCATGAAGTTGCAGCCATTAGTGTGAAGCTAAAGCCAACGGCACTCTTTTACAGTCATAAGCATCAAGCTATAGGCCTTGCCATTAAGTAACAGCCATTAGCATGAAGCTATAGCCACTGGCACAAAGTTACATTAATCAGCACTGACTTATATCTGTGTTTATCAACTACATTCAGGATTCAGGATAATGCCTTATTCATTAGCATCAAACTACAACTTTTAGCATCAAGTTATAGTCATTAGCATGAAGTTACATCTATTGGCGTGTAGTTCCGGCCATTAGTTACAGCTGTTAGCATCCAGCTACATTAATCAGCATCAAGTTGTAGTCATTAGTATCAAGCTACAGGCACCAGCACGAAGCCACAGTTATTAGCATCAAGTCACAGCTTTTAGCATCAAGTTGCATACACTAGCATCGAACTAAAGCGATCGGCCTCAGGTTACAGCTATAAGCAACAATTTGCAGCAAGTTAGCGTCAGGGTCAAACATCAGCCTGATTGTCTGGGTCCGCGTCGCTGGATCTCCCTCCCTCCCTCCCCAGGCATGAAGACCCCCACCCCGGCCTCCGCCTTCGTCCCCACCAACGAGGCCAACTCCTTCCAGCCCCAGGTGAAGACCCTGCCCTCGCCTTCCGTCGACGCCAAGCAGCAGCTGCAGCGCAAGATCCAGAAGAAGCAGCAGGAGCAGAAGCTCCACTCGCCGCTGCCCAGCGAGAGCCAGGTGAAGCGTGCGGAGGCCAGCACCCCGGGGCCCAACCTCCCCTGCGGCAGCCCGGCCCTGCTCTCGCCGCAGCCCACCATCGGCATCGTGGTAGCGGCCGTCCCCAGCCCCGTTACGGTGGGTGCTCCTCAGAGAGATCTCTTAACGGGAGGTGACGTCGTTGTGATGTTGTTCTTCCCGCCGGCGCCCCCCTCCAGGTCCAGAGGAGCAGGCAGCTCATGACCTCACCCAGCCCCGTGGGGGCCGCCGAGGGGAAGGTCGTGCCGGTGAACTTCCAGGTGGTCACCCAGTCCTTGAAGCAGTCCCCCAAAACCCCCCAGAACATCTCGGCCAGCCCGGTCGGGGACCGGCTGGCGCGGCACGGGACCCGCTACGCCCAGATCCTGCCCAAGCCCACCAGCGCCCCCAGCACCATCACGCTGCGCTCACCGCCCGCGCTGCTCATCACCAACAGCCCCATCAAGACGGTGATGCCCACCCCCCACGTCAGCTCCGTCAACGTGGTGAAGATGACGGCTATCGCCCTCGCGCCAAGCAGCGGCAGCACCAGCGGCACCACGTCCGTGCGGCCCGCCTCGGCGGGGGTCGGTGCCGCCGCCACCACCACCACCGCTAGCGCCGCCGCTCTGGACGACCCCCAGCACCAAAGCGGGGGCTCGGCCACCCTTCAGTCGCCGGTGATCAGACCCGCCGCCGCTACGCCGGTCCTCGCCACGGACGCCAAAGTGTCAGACGTCGGGGGCGACGGCGCAGAGAAGCCAGCGGCCAAGGAGGACAGAGTGGCCAAGTTCCGGGCCGCCAGCGAGCCCAGCTTCCTGGTCAAGTGTTCCCCCGGGCTGGAGAGGGGGACCAGGGGCAAGGGGGACCCCACGTCGCCCCCAGGCACCGCCCCTGGGTGCCAGGAGAGCGCCAGCTGCCTGGACAGCACGCTGTACCTAACCGTGGAGAACCACGCGACAGCGGCCGTCCCGGCCCCGAAGGACCCCGCTGCCGACGCCAAGAGCCCCAGGAAGCGCACGGGCCCCGCCGGGGACTCGCACGTCATCCCCGTGAAGAGGGTGTTCATCTCCCAGCAGCCCCTGGCTGTGATGGACAACCCCAAAACCGGGGCGGGCGCCGCAGTGAAGAGGATCCCCCGCCCGGGGACCCCCGCCCGGCCGGAGAGCGCCCCCTGCAAGGTGACCGTCAAACACGCCGCCATGGCGCCCACGCAGATCCTGGCACTGTCGGACTCGCCCATCACGCATGCCGACGGCCCCCAGGCGGTCGTCAAGCCCCAGGCTTTGGTGGCTAAGCGTGAGGAGCGCCCGCTCAGCCCGGACGGCGGCGGCGTGGGCGTCGGCAGGGCGGCCGGGGGCGAAGCGTCCGACCAGGCGTTGCTGCAGCAGTTGGCCGGCGAGGCGCGCGTCGTCCCGGGCAACCCCGGAGCTCACGAGGCCTCGGCGATGGGCGACCTGAAGAGCACAATCTGGGAGGAGGGCCAGCTGGAGGAGCTCCGCAAGCAGGCCTTCGCCCAGCAGATCCCAGGAGACCACAAAGCGGCGCCCGCAGAGCAGCTCGCCATCATAGCTCCGCCCCCCGAGGCCTCGGCGCAGCTCGCCCTCGCCCAGGAGATGGTGGACTTCGCCGGCTCCCAGCCCAACATGGACTACTTCCCCTTCAACGACGACGACATGACGCAGGACAGCATCGTGGAGGAGCTGGTGCAGATGGAGGAGCAGATGAAGCTGAAGGGGCTGTACGGCGGCTGCGTGGACGTGAGCCTGCAGGGCCAGCCGGCCGGCGGCGCCGCCGCCGTCCTCGGCGCGCAGGTCGGCGCCGCCTTCTACCACTCCGCGCACGGCAGCACCACCCCGGTTCAGACTCCCACGCCGACGCCCACGCCCACCCCGACCCCCACGCCCACCTCGGAGATGACCCTCAGCCACGGCCTGACCCGCGAGAGCCCGTGCTCCCGCATGGCGCCCGTCACGCCGGTGGACGGCGCCCTGGGCCGCCACACCCCCATCAGCACGCCACTGTCCAACTGCAGCAGCAGCGTCCCGCCCAGCCCGGTGGAGTGCAGGAACCCCTTCGCGTTCACCCCAATCAACTCCAGCATCACGGGGTACCACGACGCCAGCATCGTGTCCAGCAGCCCGGTGAAGCCCATGCAGCGGCCGATGGCGACGCACCCCGACAAGGCCAAGCTGGAGTGGATCAACAACCGCTACAACAGCAGCGCGGGCGGACCGCTGCCCAACCACGGCCTGGGGCTCCTGCCTAGCTACCAGGACCTGGTGGACGACCAGTTCCGGAAGCCGCACGCCTTCGCCATCCCCGGCCAGTCCTTCCAGGCGCCGGCTCAATACGGCCGCCTGACGCCCATCTCCCCCGTGCAGCAGCAGCAGCAGCAGCAGAGCGGTGTGACCACGCCCACCAAGCAGGAGAGCTTCGCCGTGCCCGCCCCTCTGGACAGCAAGGCGCCCGCCGCCTCGACCGCCGCCAACACCTTCCGCTGCCGCAGCGTCAGCCCGGCCGTGCGCCAGAGGAACTTCAGCGGCAACACCAGCCCCGCCGCCACCGCCGCCTCTACCGCCAGCACCTCCGCCGCCATGGCGTCGCCCTTCAGCTCCCCCATCACCTCCGAGGTGCTCAGCATCCTGTCGGGCGGCCAGGCGGCGGGCTCCGCCCACAGCATGGCGCAGCGCAGCCAGTCGGTGCCGCTCAACGTCATGATGCAGAGCGAGCTGCTGCCGGCGCAGGGCGCGAGCAACGCCGCCAAAATCACCAACGTCCTCCTCAGCAAGATGGAGGCCGACGGGGACGACGCCGTCCGCGGCCTGGGGATCAACAACCTCCCGTCCAACTACACGGCACGCATGAACCTCACGCAGATCCTGGAGACCACGCCCGGCTTCTCCGGAGGAGCCTCGCATGCGGCGCCGCTGCCCGTCGGCTCCGGCCCCGACGCCTTTGAGCTCCCGCACAGCGGCTACCTCGCCGCGGGTGGCGAGCAGGTGCCGTTCTCCGCCGGGGAGGGACAAGCACAAGCGAGCGGCGGCGATCCGGACCAGCAGGCGGCGGAGAACCCGGCGCAGACGCTGCTCCAGAGCACGCAGCAGCAGCAGCAGCAGCAGCAGCAGGAGGCGGAGGACGAGCAGCAGCAGCTGGACTTCAACAACACGGTCAAGGACCTGCTGGGCGACAACGCGCTCAACCCCAGCTCCCAGTTGGTGGGCCAGGTGGCCTCGGAGCTCAACGCCGTGGCGTCCGACTTCTCCAGCGACATCCGGCTCACCACGGACCTGTCCAGCAGCATCACCGACCTGAACACGCTGGACACCAACCTGCTGTTCGACCCCAACCAGCAGCAGGAGCAGTACGAGGACTCGACACTGGAAGAGCTGAAGAACGACCCGCTCTTTCAGCAGATATGCAGCGATACTGTGAACTCCGGCTTCGACTGGCTGGAGAGCAAAGACCAGCCCACCACCGTGGAGATGCTAGGCTAACGCGATCCTCCAACCCCCCCTATGGTTTTCCGTTCTGTGTCGTTTGTTCGGTGCGTGTATCTTGGTTTTGTTTCTGGAAAAAAAAAAAACTACCGTTTGTTGGCATTCGTCTGGACTCCGCCGCTCGTCCTGTTCAAAGTGCCAGGCTCGCCAGAATCCCCCCCTCCACACACACACACACACACACACACACGTTACTGACGAATCTGGAATGGCAGCGCAGACTTCAAAAAGAGCGCGTGGCGCCGCATACGGTTCATGCAATATCCTGCTTCGCGTGCACTGAGGGGTCGGGGTCGGGGTTCGGCGTGAGAGAGACCCCCACCCCCACCCCAATGAGAGAACACCCCCCCCCCCCCCCCCCCCCCGCCCCCCGCCACGCCGCTACATCTCCAGTCGTGCCAAACGCGAGGCTAGCAGTCAGAGGGGCTAGCGGCGTAAGCGGAGCGCTCGCCCGCCATATCCGACTCGTAACGGGCAGCGTGGCTGCCAGGTGCTGAAATTAACACATATTCTTTATACGTTATCATAAAACCAAATCAGCGGGGGGGTCGGGGCGGGCGTTGGTTTGTCGGGGTCACACCTGAGCGCCGTTCAACCTTTTCTTAAAGCCTGTACTGTGTCACATATGGTGTAAAGGGAGCGGGTGGCGAGGACGGGAGTCCGGACCCCATCTGGAGTCGAACCAACAACTGGCTGCCTTAACCCCCCCCCCCCTCCTGTCAGTCCGAGGCCTTTCGCCGTCTTCGGAGAGACTGAGCCCGGTCCGGACGCCGGGGATCACCGGAACCACCGCCATCGTACCCAGGCAGCTGTGACTCTTGATACTTTCAGCTTGTTTTTTTCTCTGTCGCCGTCGTTTCTTCCTCCTGTCCTTGTCCGCCAGCGGCGGAGAAGGGCGCCGTTGTTTCGCCGGATGTAGTTCCCGTCGTGGTTGCATCCCCAAAAAAAGAGAGAACCCGGAGGGAGGGTTCCGTGTACAGTTTGTAAATCAAAGAGAAAAGGGTCTTGTAGCCCGTCGGCGAGCTTGAACGCATGTTGAAAGTGTCGCCGGGCGCCTGCTTCGGGGTTCTCCGGCGGCCTGGCGTGAGACGTGTCGCAGCTCCCGTTCTTGGATTTGTTTTTCCTTCGGTTTTGTTTTTTTTCCCCCCCTGTAAATAGGATAGACGCGTAGAGACGTGGTGTTATGGAGACGCTGTTATTCTGGCCGTCATTATAGCCCGGCGCCATTTTTGAAGAGGAAACATAAAAAGAAAAGAAAAGAAAAAAAAAAAAAGCTTATCGGATCCGTAGTCTGCAGGATGCTGTGTGTCGTGTGTCACATTTCTGGCTCAAAACGTGTCGTGAAAGTAACGCTGTCTGGTCTCGCTTGCTGATTTTATTATTATTATTATTATTATTATTATTTGAAAGTTTTTACTTTTTTTTTTTTTTTTCTTTTTGAGGATACTGTGGCAGCGGGGGGAAAAAAAAGGGAGGCTTTGAGCGGGAGCGTGTAGAAGGGAAGGAGAAAAAAAAAAGTCAAGGGGGGTCACGTCGGCGGCCTCCTCATCAGACACTGGAAACCAGAGGGTTTTTTTAAAGCAGGATCCTCGCGTTCAGGCAAAAACTCCAGAGGTTCACGTTGCACTAGATTTCCACGGCGCGCGCGGCCTCGTCACTTCCTGCGTGAAAACATTTTTTTTTTTTTTATCGTATTATTTCTTTTCTTACGAGGAGCCAAGGAAGGAGATCGACTGAATCGTCTCGTAGCAGAATGTGCATTAATCTCAGTGAGATACACCTTTCCTACTCGTTCTCGTACTGGAGAATATAAAAACAAGCACCGGCGGAGGGAAGGAGTAACCTTTCAATGTGCTCATGGTGTTGATGAATGAGTGAATGGATGGATGGATGGATGGATGGATGAATGAATGAGTGTGAGTTCTGGGTAACCACTGTCTCCTCTCTCTCTCCACCGGACCGGCGGTGCTGGTCTCTGGACTCGTTCTATTGTTTTTCTGTTTACTAAGTTGCCGTGGCTCCGCCCACTCCGTGCCGCGGCCATTTTTTCTCGCGCGGGTTTTTCAAACTTGTTTTTTTTTTTTTTTTTGAAGAAGAAGAAAAAAAAATTGTGAACTGAATAGTTTTTTTTTTTTTTTTTTTTTTTTTTTTATGATTATTGTATGTTTATTTTAAACGATAAGGCACTGATCCACCAATCTGAATGAAGGAAAGGCACCTCGTCTCGTCGCCCGGCGTTGGAGCTCCACCAAACCTCCGCCTCCGACTGACCCACCACCAACTCCGCTCGACTATCTACTCTGTTTCTACCAGTAGAAGAAGAAGAAGAAAAAATCAAACCTCCTGTGTGATGTCGTCTGGTGTTACTGCTTCGTGTACAGTAGCTTGTGAATATGGCTAAATGCGTTGTTTCCTTTTTTTTTTTTTTTCAATGGAAAATACTCACTGGTGAGATTTTTAAAGTGGTTTTAAAAGCCAATAAACTTTTTTAAAGAACGCCCTCCTCTTCCTCCCTCGCTCTCTCTGGTGATTCTGCTTGAAATCAATCTGGCGATCAGCTGGTTTATTAGCTACGAGGTGATTTAGATATTCAAGTTGAGGAAAAAAAAAAAGCCTGAGGTCGGAGGTCATCAGCAGGGCAGGCGTTCGGCCCCTCACGGATATGAGAGCTGACCAATGAAAGTGTGGCCGACTGCGCTGTTAATGACCTTAGTTCCAGTGATCCTGGCCCGGCGGCACAACCCCAAGCCATATGGAGGCCAGCGCTGCCATGGCAACCATGGTGGGTGGGGCAATAATGATCAGCCCCTCCCCTCCCAGCTTGCAGACAGCGGATCAATAGGTGGAAAAGGAGGAGAACATCCTTGGTGCAACTCGTCTCCACTCCTGACGGCCTTTGTTTACATGGGATTTTCTGATTTGGGGTCAGCTGGTCCACGTCTGACCCTCCTGATCCAGACCGGATTAACCCCCGCCTGCTTCACAGGGACGCAGAAACCGTCCCTCAAAATCGGCATCGTTATTTCGATTATAGATCTGGAAGCCCTTTAACCGCTGAATTAATGGGAATCGTGATCATTTGCAGCTCCTGCAGCAGGAGGAGATGTGTGACCTCCTCACCCCATGGTCTCCCGGTTAACCAGGGATGATCACCCGACGTGGCGTGAAAACAAGCCCGGGTCGAAGGAGCCTCACCTGGGACGTGACGAAGAACACGTCGAATATCGCACCGAGCAGAAGCCTTCACCCGGTCCATCTCTTCGGCTGCAGGTGACTTCAGAATGAAGGATGTTCCTCCCCGAACCAAAGTTTGCATCAAAAACAAGTGCGCCACCATTTTGGAGATTCTCATTCTCCCCTGCAGCCAAGCATCACACCGTCCTCCCTGGCCTTGCATTGGTTCGGCGCCCTCAGGCCTGCAGCGAGTTGGCGAGCACACCTTCAGGGATGCGACAAACATAGTTCCAGAACAAAGTCTATTTCTGTTGTGCAACATAGGATATAACTGCCGCGGATCATTAAAATTCCCGCATTGGCGTTGCAGGGGGGAATCGATCTTCACATTAATCACATGTTTAAATCAAAAAAATCAGTTTGATCTGATTTTAAATTAGTTAAAAATCATCAAACATAATTCCTCACTAGGCAAGGCATGCAGCCTCGGGGCTGGTGTCTCCCTGTGCCGGTCCCAAGCCCGGATAAATGCAGAGGGAATGCGTCAGGAAGGGCATCCGGCGTAAAACTTTTGCCAAAACCAAACAAGCGAATCAATCACGATAACCAGATCATACCGGATCGGTCGAGGCCTGGGTTAACAACGACTGCCACTGCTACCGCTGACTCACCGGGAACCAATGGAAACTGGGCTACTGTAGGTCAAAGAAGGAGAGGAGGAAGGCGTGTTCGGAAGCGGAAAGAGAAGAGGAAAGGCAGGAATTTGGGACTGAGAGTAAGGACTTTGAATATTGGGACTATGAATGAGGAAAATGAAAGAGATGCAAGGGTATAAAAGGTGAGTATTATAGACCACAAAGTAGCAGAAATTAGTGAAAGTGAAGTGAGGAAGCCATTGAAGAGAATGAAGAGTGGAAAGGCAGTTGGTCCTGATGATATACCTGTGGAAGTGTGGAAGTGTGGAAGTGTCTAGGAGAGGCAGCGGGAGATTTTCTGACTTGATTATTCAACAGGATCTTAAAGAGTGATAAGATCCCTGAAGAGTGGAGACGAAGTGGGATAGTCCCCATTTTTAAGAATAAAGGGGATGTGCAGAATTGTGGCAACCATAGTGGGATGAAGTTGATGACCCATACGCACTAGAGTTATGGGAAAGAGTAATGGAAACTAGACTGAGAGCAAAAGTCAGCATTTGTGAACAGTAGTATGGCTTCATGCCTAGACAGAGTACTACAGATGCAGTGTTTGCTTTGAGAATGCTAATAGAAAAGTACAGAGAAGGCCAGAGGGAGCTGCATTGTGTTTTAGTAAACCTAGAAAAAGCATATGACAGGGTATCGTATGAGGAAATCTGGAGTGGCAGAGAAATATGTTAGACTGGTGCGAGACATGTATGCTCACTGTGAGACACTGGTACGGTGTGCTGCAGGGGTAACAGAGAAGTTCAAGGTGGAGGTGGGACTCCATCAGGGATCAGCTCTGAGCCCCTTCTTGCTTGCAGTGGTGATGGACAGGCTGACGGATGAGGTTGGACAGGAATCTCCTTGGACTATATTTGTAGATGACATTGTGATCTGTAGTGGTATGCTCTGGAAAGGAGAGGAATGAAAGTTAGTCGCAGCAAGACAGAGTATATGTGTATGAATGAGAGGAACTTAGGAAGAATGGTGAGGCTACAGGGAATGGAGATCGAGAAGCTGAAGGATTTCAGGCACTTGGGGTCAACAGTCCGGAGCAACGGCGTGGAAAAGAGGTGAAGAGACGGGTCCAAGCAGGCTGGAATGGGTGGAGAAGGTGTCAGGGGTGCTGTGCGATAGAAGACTATCAGCCAGAATGAAAGGGAAGGTGTGCAAGACAGTGGTGAGACCAGCGATGCTGTATGGCCTAGAAACTGTTACAATGACGAAAAGACAGGAGGCAGAGCTGGAGGTTGCAGAGATGAAGACGCTAAAGCTCTCTTTGGGAGTGATCAGGATGGATAGGATCAGGAATGAGTCTATCAGAGGAACAGCACGTGTTTTGGAGAGAAGGTCAGAGAAGCCACACTGAGATGGTTGGGTCATGTACAGAGGAGGGATAGAGAATATATTGGTAGACGGATGCTGGAATTGGAGCTGCCAGGCAAGAGGTCTGGAGGAAGACCAAGGAGAAGATTTATGGGCGTAGTGAGAGGATATGAAGGTAGTTGGTGTGAGATGGGGAAGGTTGATTCGCTGTGGCGACCGCTGAAGGAAAAAGCCGAAAGGAGAAGAAGCTCACTAGGCAAGGCTTGAGTTCATTGAGTGCAATGCGGATTTTCACCGGTGAACGGAAGCAGAGCGCGGAGGAACTTCCGGTCCGCCAGAGAAGAAGAAGACGGGCCGCCTCTCAGCTGACCAACCAAAGTTTATTTACTTCCGGTGACCAATCGGGCCGCCTCAGATGATAAAGTAGTGAAGTAAAAGGTAGACGTGCTTGTTTTTTGGGGGGTAATCATTAATAGTTTTTTGAGAGATGGCTCCGCCGTCCCGTCACTGGTCCTTGTAACGGCTCCGCAGCGGTCAAACCCCGGGTGGACCGCGGCCAGCGGGGACGGAGCCCGGAGCTTTGCCGTGAGTGCTAACGATAGCCACAACACTGAAAGCAACCATGCTAGCGCAGCTGCTAACCGGGGCTACGGCGAGATTAGCTTCCGACCGTACCGCTCGGCGCCCGCTTGTATGCTTCGTTATCCGTTTGGGTCCTCGGTAGAAGCTCCGTCAGAACATTTTGTGGTCTTAAAACCACCACGGTGCTCTCAAGACGCTAACCCCGCCCCTTCACCTCCACCTGGCTTGAAATGCCCCCCCTATTTTATTCATTTCCATGATGGTATGCTGTGTGGACATTTAGGACATTTTAGCCAGGAGGAGCGAAGAAGCAAACGGCAGATAGTAACTTTCTCTCTCTCTCTATGTGTGTGTGTGTGTGTGTGTGTGTGTGTGTGTGTGTGTGTGTGTGTGTGTGACAGTCAGCCAAGCAGCAGAGATGGACTCCAGTGAGGAGGGCGGCCTCAGCGTAGGTGGGGAGGAGAACTACTTCCTGGGCTACACCTTCACTGACCGCTCCCACTCCAGCCGCGTGGTGAAGAGTATCATGGACCTGTGCCTGGAGGATGGTCTGTTCGCCGACGTCACCATCACTGTGGACGGCAAAGAGTTCCACCTGCACCGCCTGGTGCTCTCGGCGCAGAGCAGCTTCTTCCGTTCCATGTTCACCTCCAACCTCAAGGAGTCCCACAACCGCGCCATCGAGCTGAAGGACGTCAGCGCCACCGTCTTCCAGCTGCTGATCGACTACATCTACCACGGCACCATCAAACTGCGAGTGGAGGAGCTGCAGGACACCTATGAGATGGCGGACATGTACCAGCTTACAGCCCTGTTTGAGGAGTGCTCCCGCTTCCTGTCGCGCACCGTGGAAGTCAAGAACTGCCTGCAGGTGATTTCTTCTTCATCACCACGTAAACCCTCGTGACCCGGTGCCACCTTCACCACTCTGTGTGTGTGTGTTTGTGTGTGTGTGTGTGTGTGTGTGTCCAGGTGATGTGGCTGGCGGACAGACACAGTGACCAGGAACTGTACACGGCCGCCAAACACTGTGCCAAGATACACCTGGCCCAACTTCATCAGACTGAGGAGTTCCTCAATCTGCCCCTCTGCCTGCTCCTGGACATCATCAAAGGTACTTCCTGCACCGTGACCTTCTACCCCGTGGTCACGCGCTCACCCACGGTCATCCATGGGTGAACGCGTCCCTGTGTGTGTTTTCAGATGGCGTTCCAAGCTCCCAGAATCCAACCCTGGCCATCGAGTCCTGGATAAACCACAACAAGGTGGAGCGCGAGGAGTTTTCTTGCATCCTCCAGGAGAACCTAAAGGTAGCCCGTGCGTCGTGGAAACCGAAACGACGGCCGTCGGTGTTCTCTGAGTGTCTCCTCCACCCTCTCAGGAGATCGGCGAGAACGTCCACATCTACCTGATCGGCAAAGAGGAGACAAGGACCCACTCCCTGGCCGTGTCGCTACACTGCGATGAAGACGACGCCATCAGCGTCAGCGGCCAGAACAGCCTGTGCCACCAGATCACCGCGGCTTGCAAGCACGGCAGCGACCTGTACGTGGTGGGTGGCTCCATTCCCCGGCGCATGTGGAAGTGCAACATGCACACCATGGACTGGGAGCGCTGCGCGCCGCTGCCCCGGGACCGCCTCCACCACACCATGGTGTCCGTGGCCACCGAGGACGCCATCTACTCGCTGGGCGGGAAGACTTTGCAGGACACCCTTTCCAATGCCGTCATCTACTACACGGTGAAGGACAACATGTGGACAGAGACCAACCAGCTGGACACCGCCGTGTCCGGGGCCGCCGGCGTCAACCTGGGGGGCACAATCTACCTGCTGGGGGGCGAGGAGAACGACATGGACTTCTTCACCAAGCCGTCTCGCCTCATCCAGTGCTTCGACACCACCTCCCAGAAGTGCCAGATCAAGCCGTACATGCTGCCGTTCGCCGGCTGCATGCACGCTGCCGTGCACATGGACGTGATCTTCATTGTGGCGGAGGGGGACTCACTGGTGTGCTACAACCCACTGCTGGAGAGCTTCACCCGCCTGCGTTTCCCCGAGGCGTGGAGCTGCATCCCCTCCCTCTGGAAGGTGGCGAGCTGCAACGGCTGCATCTACGTCTTCAGGGACAAATGCAAGAAGGGCGACGCCAACACGCTCAAGTTTAACCCGGCCACCTCCGTGGTCTCCGTCATTAGGGGCATCAAAATCCTGCTCACGAACTGGCAGTTTGTCCTGGCTTGAGCGCCGCGCCGTTCAGGGAACACCGACGGACGGCTTTGGAGACGTCCTGCGAAAAAAAAAAAAAAAAAAAAAAAAAAACACTTTTTTTTTTTTTTAACCTGTATTTCCCGTCACGACGGTTTCGTGTGTGTGATTAGTGACCGACCAATCCGTACTGCTTCTTGTGCGCTGCTTGTTTTCTGACGTGCATGAAAAAAGTGGATGTAAATATTTTCCCGAACTCCCGTGTCCATGCACCCCGCCCCCGTCCAAATGTCACGTCCTCAAATACAATAGAAGGCATTTTAAAAAAGTTCCTTTTTCCCGCCTTTCTTGGGCATGCCAGCCTGTTGTCGCGGCACCGTTTTTATCTTTGGCCCTGTGGTGGTGGGGGGGACGAGGTGCCCGTCGGTGTCCTTGGGGGGATAAAAAAGGGGAGCTGAAGGAGAGAAAGCTACTACAGAGGGGCTACAACTCTGATCCCATTGATGTGCTGCAGGAGGCTGCGCAGCTGAAACCCAAGCCCAGCTACATGTCAGACTTTGTGAACTATTCTAAGCATCAGTTGCTGACGCTGAGATGAGTGTGGGGGGGGTCAGAGGGGGTCCGGGGCCACACAAGCGCCTCCATAAGGACTCAGGACAGGAGTCGATGGCCACGGCGAGCACCATCCGCCGCGCAGGCGCTTAAAGGCTGGGGGATAAAGCTGCTGTCCCGGGCGCGGGGCCCTCGCCGGGAGGGGGGGGGGTCTCCGGGCCGTGTCGATAAGGCTCCACGCTCCGGGGATGTCACAATCCCTCCTCCGCTCGTCGGTCAGGGGTCGGAATTTAGCGTGAAGGTAGATCGCTAGGAGCTAGTGACCTTGGGGCTGCTCGCTGAGGACGGAGCAGAATTCCTGAAGGGACACATGGTCTGGAGTGACAAGGCCAACTGCTGTAGCGCCAGCGTGAGGAGGAAGGTGGAGGGGGGTGAGGGTGGGGGGAGCGGGAAGGGGGGGGGGTGCTGAGAATTCCTTTCGCCGGGGTGTGGAGGGAACAGATATTCTGGGATATTGCTGCTAGCGCTCCGCAGAGAAGCATGTTTCCTTGGGGCTTTTTTTTCTTTTTGCCTTTGGGAATCTGAAAGTAGGGTTCCTGCTGGAGCCGGGGGGTCCTTCTCCGCCGCTGCCGCCGCCGGGTTAAATGGGAACGGCATTTTCCCGGCCCTCCGCAGAGCCGTCGGCGATAATGGTCTTGGTGTGCTGCCGCTTCACTCCGGTGGATCCAGTTTCCTTCCCCTCTCGGCACAGCCGGAGCTGAGAGGGCTGGATCTGTCCGTCCGCCTGGCAGCGACCTCCCAGAGGATCATCTTCAAGGGGGGCTTCTTCGGAGTCCTACTTTGCATGGCAGGGATCTGCTTTCTTGCTGCCTCACCAAAATTGCATGGCCTAGACGAATGAATACTTTTATGAGGCGCCTTGTACCAGAGATGGGCCAGGACCAAACCAAGCAGCAGATAGAGAAGGGCCTGAGGCTGTACCAGTCCAACCAGACCGACAAGGCTCTGAACGTCTGGACGAAAGTGCTGGAGAAGACCTCGGACCCCGGCGGGAAGTTCCGAGTGCTGGGATGCTTGATCACTGCCCACTCGGAAATGGGGAAATATAAAGATATGCTGAAGGTAAGCCGCCGGCGCCGTATGGAACAGGAAAACGTCTCGCTTTTCCTCACGGCCTTTGTTTTGGGAGAAGCTGAGAGAGCCGTATCTCCTGCGTTTCGCGTCGGGTCTTATTACGCAACCAGCCATTTGTTTGTGTGACATTGCGGTCCTAATGAGTGAAGTGAATGCCACTTAGTGTCTGCTGTTCGGCTCGCGGTCACGTTGGACCCGAACCCGCCGTCCCTGCTGGGGAGGCATTTCACATTTCCGTAGTGCGACTGTTTGGGAGGTAAGGGGTCAGAGGCTATCGTCTCGCCTCTATTTGCAGAGATCTTCGGAGGCACGGGTTAATTTGCGGATCACACGCGATGCCGAGTAAAAGACTGTCACCGTGGCGTTTTGTTGACATCATCCGCTTCGCCCGAGCGGTGCCGTCTCTCCGAGCCACCGTTCCGAGCCCAGGCGCCCCCTGAACCCAGAGGTCCGCTCTCCTCTTCCTCCATCACCGGGCCGACGAGTCACGATCTGCCGCTTGCTCCCCACAGTATGCCCTGGATCAGATCGACACGGCCCGAGAGATGGAGGACCCGGACTACCTGACGGAAGGCTACCTGAACCTGGCGCGCAGCAATGAGAAGCTGTGCGACTTCCAGAAGACAGTGTCCTACTGCAAGACCTGCCTGAACATGCAGGGCACCACCGTCAGCTTGCAGCTCAACGGCCAGGTGTGCCTGAGCATGGGTAATGCCTTCTTGGGCCTGAGCGTCTTCCAGAAGGCCCTGGAGAGCTACGAGAAGGCGCTGCGCTATGCCCACAACAACGATGACAAGATGCTGGAGTGCAGAGTCTGCTGCAGCCTGGGGAACATCTACATCCAGCTCAAGGTACCAACCTGAGTTCGGTGCTAACAGTGTCGCGGCGTCATCGGCGGTGCACTCCTTGGCCTGGGTAAGGGCCAGGAGCCGCCCCGGCGGGGAGGGGGGCTTCATGTCGCACCACTGACACCGGAGACGTGTCAGCATAATCCGGCAGCTTCCTGGGGAGGATGAGTTTCAATGGTGTTGTGATGAAGAGGCATGCGAAGCATGCACTCACATATCAGTCTTTTTATTTTCTTTTTTTATAATGGACGGATGTTTAGAGTTTCTGCTGCGATTCCTGAATTGAATCCAGTGGAGATAAACAGATCTCAGGTGGATCCACCAGCCTGAGATGTACGTAAAGCTAAAGTACTACCTTCTATGCTATTTCATAACGGTATGCAGCCCCAGTGAGAGGCAAGTACTGTACTCTGCCCTCCTTCTGTGGGGTTGAGGACAACCTGCCTCTGGACCAGTTCCTGAACAATTGTCACCCTGCTCGTGAAGCTCAGTGCAAGTGCATTTAAGCTGACCGCTTCTCTGTCACAAGTGAAGCACTCAACGCAACCCTGGTCTGTGAGTACAGCTGATTCAGTGAAAACAAGAGTACTACAAACTGTACTATATGGTACTAAAACTACACAGTGGCTACTTTTAGTTCTGATGCTTTACAACCTATACTATACTACCTTGACTGACAGTACCCGGGTAAATATCACATAGTATGGCTGCGACTGCATGTATTTGTTGTGTGTGAGGAGTGGTGGGATGAAGGTACTGGGTACCCCGGTTGAGGTACTGCATACTCTAGCTGAGGTACTACGTACCCTGGCTGAGGTACTGCATACCCCAGCTGAGGTACTGCGTACTCCGGCTGAGGTACTGCGTACCCTGGCTGAGGTATTGTGTACCCCTGCCGAGTTAGGCTACTGCGTACCCCAGCTGAAGTACTTCATACACCAGCTGAGGTACTACATACCCCGGCTGATGTATAGCATACCCCGGCTGAGGTGCTGCTTACCCTGGCTGATGTATTGCCCCCCCCAGCTGAGGTAGGCAACTGTGTACCCAAGCTGAGGTACTGCATACCCTACCTGAGGTACTGCATACCCCAGGAGAGTAACTGCATATGCCGGCTGAGGTAGGCTACCGTGTATCCTGGCTGAGGTACTGCATACCCCAACAGAGGAACTGCACACTCTAGCTGAGGTACTACATACTCCAGCTAAAGTTCATGCCGTTTGCCTGCAGGACTACGAGAAGGCCCTGTTCTTCCCCTGCAAAGCGGCCGAGCTGGTCAACGACTACGGCAAAGGTTGGAGCCTGAAGTACCGGGCCATGAGCCAGTACCACATGTCGGTGGCCTACAGGAAGCTGGAGCGCCTCCCGGACGCCATGGAGTGCTGCGAGGTACTGTTTGTTAACGGGGTTGTGGCGGCGGCGGCGGGTTCGAGGCTCCGCCTCTTGGTTCTGCTGTCAAACAGGTGCCGGTGCCAGTTGCCTCGTCGCACCGGAACCTCGACGGAAATATGCCGGCAGGTTTAAGGTGTTAATGAAGAGGGCCGGCGCTCGGGGCCGCGGTCTAATTATGTGCAGGGCGGAAAATAACCACAAGGCATTGCAACAGGATACGGGGGAGACAGAAGGATGCGGCTCAGATTTATGACGTTTGCCAAACAATTTACACGTCCTGTCAGCGGCGAGCAGTGACAGTAAAGCCAAGCCCGGCAGCGCCTTGCATTCCCCGCCTCCTGGACGAGCCCGGCGCTGACGCATCCACCCGTTAAACCGGTGTCTTTCTGAGGCTTTCTCCACTGCGTTAACATCTCTCTTGCCTCCCTCCACGCAGGAGTCGATGAAGATCGCCCTTCAGCACGGCGACCGGCCCCTGCAGGCCCTGTGCCTGCTCAACTTTGCAGACATCCACCGCTGCCGGCGCGACGTGGATGTGAGGTGCCGCCATATTCATCCCCCTCCACATTTTAGCTCTGGGATGCTGACCTCCGCTGTGTGTGTGTTCTTTAAATGGTCATTCCTTCCAGAAAGCATTCCCTCGCTACGAGTCTGCTCTGGGCATCATGACGGAGATAGGGAACCGCCTGGGCCAGGCGCAGGTGCACCTTGGGGTGGCCAAGTGCTGGCTCCTGCAGAAGGAGCTTGATAAGGTACTTGAGTTTGGACGTGAAGTGTTCAGCGACTGTGGTTGGTTCTCGGAAAGAAAGCGGACAGGAAGTGACTGTAACCCCAACCCTTGCTGCTCTTCCTGCAGGCTTTGGAGTCCCTGCAACGGGCGCAGGAGCTGGCAGACGGAATGGGAAACAAGGTATTTGTAGTTTACCCCCGGCCGGTCCGATTCCCGGGGCTCAAGGCGGTGACGGCGCTTACTCCCTCTGCCTTGTATGCTTCCCCAGCTGTGCACTCTGAAGGTGCACTGCCTCAGCGAAGGCATCCACCGCAGCCAGGGGAAGCAGGAGGAGCTGCGGGAGCAGGTAGTGAAGTTCTTGCAGTGCGTGGAGGAGCTGGAGCTCTACTGCGGCATGTGTGGCGAGTCCATCGGGGACAGGGACCAAAAGCTGCAGGCCTTGCCCTGTTCCCACATCTTCCATCTCAAGTGGGTGAAGACTCTCCTCGTTCTTCCGCACATTCTTTCCATGTGATAACACATATTGGACCCAATCATGGTCACGTGGGGTCTAATGTGTTATTACATGGTAACAACATGTGTTAGTGCAGTATTATTACTTTGTTATAACACATGTTATTACACGGTAATAACCCAGAAATGTAGTCTAGATTGACAGCTCCCAGATTGACAGTTATGACACAAGTGGATGTATGCTGTTAGCGTATACATAAGAAGGACGGCTAATTCCTCGCTGATTTCTTTTGTCAAAATCTTTAAATTGTTAAGTGGAGTGGAGAACCTGAACACAACCGTTCTGCTAACCCCCGCCCAGGTGCCTGCAGACCAACGGGACAAAGGGCTGCCCCAAATGCTTCAAGTCCTCCATGAAGCCCGGGTTCGTCTGATGGAGAGGACGCCGTTTGCGCGATGGATCTGCAGACACGGCGGGGTGACTCCTCGCCACACACACACACACACACACACACACACACACACACACACACACACATACATACAGAGACACACCCTCCACCCCCCGACCGTTCTGAAGAAGGTTTGAAGGGCAGCGTCCTGCTGCTCAGAGTGGAGGAGGCCGGACTGTACCAAGTGCCTCCCCACCGCAGTTAGCCGGTGAGTGTCCGGAGCCGACAAAGGCGTTGGCGAACCTGGGTAGGAGCATCCCCGTCTGGGGACGTCTGACCTGCACATTGTTGTAACCATATGAATAGGGTTTCCCGGTTGGTGTTGGTGGTGGTTAAACGCTAACTAGTCTCTTAACCCTCTCTAAGCTGTCATGTCTTCAGGAGGCCGGTTCCAGCAGCCGCATTTCTTTATTTCTTTATTTTCCTTCTTGGCTGAGATTAAGGAGGCCGGTCGACACACATTGTGTTATTCAGAGGAATTCCTTTTCTGTCCGCGGTGGGGGGACAGTTCTGTTGTTTTTTTTTTTTTTTTGTTTTTTTTTAAACATTTGTAGTTATATGTACATAAGAAGTGGTGGAAGTGATGCTGAGGATGGACATGACTTGGAAAGAGGGGGCTGGAGGAAGTGTTTATTTATTGGAAACTGTGAGCTCTGTAGATCCACCAGCCGCCTCCTCCACCTCCTAGTCCTTCTGGTGAAACACTGTCATAACAAGTTTATAAACATGGGCGAACTTTTCTTAAACATTCACATCCAACCCGAGGAGGCGAAGAACGTTTTGCCGTTTCGCTCCGAACTACCTTGAAGGTCACCTCGCCGACGGAACCCACTCCATTCGTCTCCCCGCCGCCCGCCCACGCTTCCCGTTTCTGGCTACCATTCCTCCCCTGTAACCGCGCAGTTCTTACAACGGACCGGCGTCGGGTCCGCCCCCTCTGCGATGACCTCACAGGTCACATGACTCCCACCTGAAGACGCCCCTGACATCCCTGCAAGAAGAAACTACCTCTCTCGCCATGACACCTCCCTCCCTCCGGAATCCCGCCCGACCCCGACATGGTGGTTGCCATGGCAACGACGCACATCCCTAAGGAAGCACGTCCCAAGTCTGGTACCGCTGGTAGAACTCACCCCCCCCCCCCCCCACACCGGATGAATAAGTATATATTTATACACGGTTATTTGGTTGCTATGGTGATTATTGATTATTTTTATGTCCTGGTTGTTTTCCTCGTGGCGCCCGCTCCCGGAGAAGGTTGTCCCCCCCCCCCCCCCCCCAAGATCACCTCACGCGGTTGTATACCTTTATTTAAACCCCCTGCCACCCACTTTATGTCCCATATTCTGACTGTTGTGAACGTGGCTCGGTATACTTCCTGTCGTCTGATGTATGGTGATTGTCTCGTTTACAAAATAAAAGACTCCAAAAATTAGACGAATGAGGGATTCTCTGCGCAGTGTATTTAGAGTCAAACCCAAAAAGTCCAAGCATCACACACACACACACACACACACACACACACACACACGGTCAGCCGTCCTTCTCCTTGGCCTTGGGCCTCCTCTGCGAGGCCATGTCCTTCAGCTTAGAGTCCAGCCTCCGCTGCAGGTGGGCCTTCCTGACGGGGTCCACGCCGCCATCCCTCCGCCCGCCGCCCGGCACCAGGACACCCTCCCTGCTGATCCTCATGCGAGCGTGGGCCTTGGCTTTGTCCCCGCAGCCGTGGACCTGAAGACACACGCGGGGCTTTTAGCTTCTGAGCCGCGTCGTGTTTGCAAAGGTGGCCGTACCTCCGGGATGTGGTGGCTCAGGCAGAAGCTCCGGTTGCAGAAGGGGCAGAGCTGGCCGAGCGTCAGCACTGACTTCTTGCACCCGATGAAGCTGCAGACGCTGTCGGCCTTCACCACCGCGCTGAGCAGGGCGTCCAGGTCGTCGTCCCCGGCGACGGTGGCGGCGGCGGCCACAGCGCCAGGCTTGATCCGGTTCTTCCCTGCGGAGGGAAGGAGGGTTAGGTCCAGGGACTCCAGAGCAGACCAGTTTGGAAGAAGGGCTCAGGATTTGCGGAGGGAACCTTTGAGCGAGCCCGCCTTCCTAGATGAAGCTCCTGCCGCCGCCGCCGAGGTCTTCCGGTTCTTCTTGCATTCTTCACGTTCCTCCCGTTTCCGATGTTCCCGCCTCATCCGCTCCAGGTGTAAGCTTTTTAAATCCACAGGGAGGTTGACCGGCGGACGTCCCGGGGGATCGGGGATGGAGGGTGGTTCCTGGGGAGCTCCTCCTCCTCCTCCCTCCTCTGTTGGTGGTGGCTCGGCTCCTCCTGAACCAGGTGGCCTGGAGATGGTGATCCAGCGGTCCCTGCCCTCCCCTCTGCTCTCGTGCAGGAGGCCCAGCTCCTCGGAGATCTGGTGGACCAGCAGCCGGTCGTGGGAGTTGAACGAAGACGGAAACTGGAGCTCATCCCGGCTGAAGTCCTTCATGAAGTTCTCCACCTGTTCCCTGATCTCGGCCCGTCTGGTCTTGTCCTCCTCTTTCTCCTCTGGTTCCGAGCCACGGGGCTCGGAGCGTCGGCCGTCATGCTCCTGGACGCCGGGCTTCTTCTGGCCGGACTTCGGCTTCCTTGGAGGCGGACCTGCGACCTTCTCCTTGGTGGAGGTGGTGGTCGACTTCGGGTCGCGGACGTAGTTCTGCGGCACGGCGTCGTGAAGGTACTCGAACGCCGTCCTGACCTCCCCGACCTCCGTCATGTGATCCACCAGGGACTTCAGGAAGGCGTGGTTCTTCACCGTCTGGGTGTCGCACACCACGGCGATGTGGCGCCTTGCCCTGGTGACCGCCACGTTGATTCTTCGGTCCTCAGCCAGGAAGCCCACCTCGCCTGGAACGAAGGTAAGTTAGAAGGCCGTGCAGGTAGCTCCGGGGCCAGGTGAGCTCAGCTACCTTTTCTGTTGGATCGAACCAAAGACAGGACCACCGCTTCCTTCTCGCGGCCCTGGAAGCCGTCCACTGACTTTATCTCCAGCTCTGGGTGTCTGGAGGAGAGCTTCTGGCGCAGGAGGTCCACCTGTGGAGAAGACAATCTGAGGTGTCAATCATCCGACATTCACCCTCTCATTCACACTTGCAGACATTTTAGACCAGGGGTCCCCAGACTTTCCAAATAACTTTTCCTTTCTTGACAGGGGGACCAGGCTAGTTTGTAACAAAAAGTGTGACGATTGCAGAGGTGTCTAAACGTAAACATTTATTCTTTTCCAGAAAGCCACGCATACCCAAAAATTAACCCTTTCTGGGATCTTGACGGGGGAAAAAAAAATTTTAAAAAAATCCGAAAATAAATAATAACATTATTAATGGAATAAATAACACTATTTATGAAATGAATAATAACCAAATAACCCTTTTCAAGTGTTTCACGGAAAAAAAAGGCAGGGGAACATTAACGTCGCAGCTCTCTTGCATCAAATTCACAGTGAAAACCAGAAAGCAAGCAGGCTATGAAACCGAAGCGATACCAACACAACACATTTCACTACCAGTATGGTTGTAGAACGGATTTTATCCCGGTAAATATCATTAGGATTATATTTGTTTGTACCCAGAATGGCTTGTTCAAGTCAGAAAAGTAAGCTTACCAATATATGTTCATCAGACCCCGTTCTTCTGTCTTTGCCAAAAATATTCTCCCCAGTCGTAGTCCCTTTGGGACTTGGAGGGCTACCAGATCCTGCACATTTCAAAGTTTGCACTAACTCCTCAAATAAAAATAAATAAAAATTAGCAGCTGCGCTGTGTCCTGCACACCGCCGCTCTCATCTGGTGCTAATGAAAAAAAGTCCAATTCTTTCGTCTCCTGCTGCAGCTGGGCATATACATTACCGCCAATTTCTTCAACGCGTCTTGTGATTGTAGTCGCCGACAGACTCGCGACATTTAAGACATCTTTCTTCTTGGGACACACCTCCCAAATGTACTCTGCTGAGCTAACGGTCCACTCTTTAGCTTTGAGAGTTTGTCTGCTCGCATTTGGCCTCGCAAGCTATCATACTTGTCTTTGTGGTGGGATTCATAGCGTCGCACAGATTGTATTCTTTGAATACAGCCAACATCTCTTGGCAGATGAGCTTTTTCTTTGAATTGAACAAAAAAATAATTGTTTGTCCACTCCAGCTTAAATACCCTGCATTCTGAATCTATTTCTAATCTTTTCCCCATTATTCTGTGTTAATTGACAGGGGTGTGTCCAGGATTTTATTTTTTTGAGGGAGGGGTTTCAGATAAGGCACAGACAGCAGAGGGGTGACACAGAATGTTACATTCTATGCATGTACAAGTCACGATTACGTGACCGGAATGAAAAAAAAAATCATAATGCATCTCTGGTATTGTTCGGGGGCCGGGCAAAATGCGGAGGTGGGCTGTGGTTTGGGGACCACTGGTTTAGAAGAACTTGCTGACTTTTTGGAACTGAAGATGGAGAACACAGAGAATCGACCACCATGTCCAGACCGGGAACCTTCCACGTGGAGGCTCGGCTTTCTGAGGAACCCCGCGTGAACTTCTTCGATCTGGACGGAGTTCCTCCGCTCACCTGCAAGTTGTACGGCGTGATCACCCCGATGTCCCGGGCCCTCACCCCGGCGTCCGTCAGGGCGTCGACGTGCATCTCCACGATGTCGACCTCGCCTGGGGACAGCAAACACACCGTCCGTGAGCGTCCGCAGCCTTCAGAGGTGGACACGGAGCGGCGGACCTTGGTTTCCTCTGGACTCCTCGGCCTCCTCCATCTCCGTCAGGCCGGCACCGGCCGTGTCGATCAGCAGGAGTGGCGTGCTGGTCTCCTCCACGCTGGACACCCCCGGAAGATCTCTGCCTCAGGAGAACATCACTTTCAGGACCTTCTCTCATTCATTCAGGGTCATGTTGGTGGGGGGGTG
Organism: Fistularia commersonii; assembly: GCF_037954325.1. Classification (NCBI taxonomy): domain Eukaryota; kingdom Metazoa; phylum Chordata; class Actinopteri; order Syngnathiformes; family Fistulariidae; genus Fistularia; species Fistularia commersonii. The sequence continues at coordinate 1,891,721 of NC_141300.1, forward strand.
GAGCCTATCTCCCTGGACCAATCACAGACATCCAACCGCGCACCCTATCGTCTGAACAATGTAGGAGCTTCTGGCTGTGAGGAGGATTACTTCATGATTGAGTTTTTCCTCACTTTAGCAGGTGTGTCTCCACTGATGCGTGCGCCGTCAGCTTTCCTCCGTACATCTCCCTGGAGGCCCACGCCATGATGGCGGCGTTCATGCGGTACTGCACCGTGAGCATGCGCACCACCGCGTCCCCGTGCAGCTGGACCACCCTCTCCATCAGGCTCAGGGACAGACCTTTGGACGCCGCCCTGTGGAGCCAAACGCCGGATGACCGACCAGAACGCCAGCACGTGACGGCGGATGTCAAATCGCCGGTTTTTACGTCTGGGATATGATGGTGGGCGGAAGCTGCTTGTGATCTCCGGCCAGGATGCACTTGGGCGCCCTGAGCAAGGAGATCCAGCAGCTGCTCTCCAGGGCCTGGGCGCACTCGTCGATCACCGTCCAATCAAAATGATCTGGCGGCAGGTACTTGAGCGGGCCTTCGCCGTGGGCGCCTGCGCACACACACACACACACACACACACATTAGAGCTTGACATGCTGTTGGTTGACGGTTCTCCTCACGTGATGCCTTCGCTGACCCGTGTTGGTGGAGAGAACTACGTCAGCGCGCTGAAGGATCTGGCCGATGGCGGCGGCCTCTCTGGTCCTCAGCTCCTGCCTCAGCTCCCCGATCTCCCTCCTGCGATTGGCTCGCTCCCCCTTGTGGTGCATCTTCTTCATTCCCAGCTGGAAGGGAGGTCGGGGATATGCAAATCGTCATGGAAGCGGAGGAGAGGAAGCGCATCGGCCTGCGACGGTCCTTACTAAGGCCTTGTCCATGTCTTTGCGGATGTCGGCCATGATGTTCGCGTGGTCGCTTTGGGCCAGGATGGCGTCCAGGGAGTGCTTCTGGATGGACTCCAGCAGCCTGGCGGGATGTCCCAGCCTCAGGACCTTGGCTTTGGACCGGGCCAATCTCTCCACCAGGTTGTCAACCGCCACGTTAGACGGGGCGCAGCACAGAACCTGCACAAGAGCCACAACCATCGACCACATCATCACAACGTACCGAGACGGAAAGCCTTCTGTGTGGGGTCTCTCCGGACCTTCTGGCCTCGTTTGACGGCCTGCAGGATTATCTCCACCATGGTGGTGGTCTTCCCGGTCCCCGGCGGGCCGTGGATGACGGCCATCTCCCTCTGGGACAGGGCGAAGGACACGGCTTCCCGCTGGGACTCGTCCAGGTTCGGGTTGAAGAACTCCACCTCGTCTGACGGCAGAACCAGAAGAAACACGAGGACTTTTGTCAGTGCGTGGCAGGTATCTTCTCCCGAGGCCCTGGGCAGGTTCCCGGGTTCTCAGGCTTGATCTACTGCAGCTTCTCCCCATTCTTATCCGTTTTATGAACACTCAAGCCGCGTCACGTTATCTATTAGCGTACAGCTGGTCGTCTTACCGGGCCTGGGCTGAGAGGACGGCTGGGCTTCCCCGAACACGACGTCGATCAAATTGGCGGCCGGGCCGCCGCCGTATCCATTCAGCACATTCAGAGCGCTGCCGCGAGGAGAGGGGGGTAGGAATTAAATGTCCGTCAGTGCAGCGAGGCCTGGACGTCGGCGGGGAGGATACTGACTTCTTCATCCGTTTGTAGGTGACATCGTTGGCGAGCTTCAGGAGGCTGTGGAGGCCGTCAGTGTCAAAGCTCAGCCCGTCCCTCGTCTCATCGAAGGCCACGCTCAGCGAACCCTGGGTGACCCTGGTCACAACCCCCGTGGCGACCAGAGAGTCGGCACCGCATCCAGTGCCGTCGTACAACCCCACAATATCTCCTGCAGGGAACATGGAGGTGAGGCTTCGGCCCAAACGTGACGGCTAACGTATTTCCGAAGCGTTGCTCTCCCGCCGCACCTGGGCCGAAGCTGTTGCTTGGCAGGGTCACGAAGCCGAGATGCTTCCTCGGCTCGAAGACCACCACGGTTCGCCCATACAGGCCAGTGGACTGGCTGGCGACCTGCAGCTTCAGAAGGCACACTCCTTTGTCCTGGAGGTCCTTCCGAGAGACGTTCTCCTGCCATGCCCTGGGAACAGAATAGAGGAGAACTTTATCCATCCCAAAAGGCTCCAACATTAAATCCATTCACCGGAAACATGATATTGATTTTCTTGCTTTCAGGTTTCCGTCTCGCAAAAGATCTATAGCTTGAAGGCTACAGAGTTCTATAGCTTGAAGGCTACGGGTAAGAAAGACGTTCTGTGATGCTCTGGTAGGACTTCAGTCCGGCACGCAAGGGGTGAGAGGTGTTGTCCCTGATACTGAGCAGCTACTTCAGCATCCTCCTCTCAGACACCTCCACTTCTTCTCCCTTCAGGGATCTCCACAGCAAATCAGCCTTCCCCATCTAACTCTATTCTTTGTATCCTCCTCTCTCACACCAACTCACTTCATGTCCCCTCTCACTACGTCTACGAATCTCCACTAATAAGTCCAATTCAACTCCAAGGACGGAGTCAGCCTTCCTGATGAGAGGAGGATACAGAGAATAAGGTTAGGTGGAGAAGGTTGATTCGTTGAAGGGAAATGCCCACAGGAAAATAAGAATTTGTCACAGGGGTGCAGGACATGTATGACCAAGACAAAGTGATCACTGAGATACTCGGACATGAACACTCCTTTGCAGGAGGCAGGAGGTCTAGAGAAAGACCACAGAGAAGATTTTTGGACATAGTGAGAGGAGGATCCAGAGAATAGGGTTAGATGGAGAAGGTTGATTCGCTGGCGACCCCTGAAGGGAAAAGCCAAAAGGAAAGAAGAAGCAGCGTCTGTCGCCTTTAGCCGACCGCCCCAGTGCACTACAGCGTAGAAGATGACGATGAACACCAGCGTGTGATCAAATATCTGCAGCGCGGTTCTGCCAACATTGAAAGACCTGAGTCTCCTAAGGAAGTCTTCTTGTATCCGGCAGACCAGGCTCTTCACTTTGCATATAGGGAACCCATAGTAAGCCATCGAAGAAATAAGAAAAGTGCCATCTTCGCAAAAGTGAATGTGTGCAAGGTTTAAAACTTCTCATGAAACTAGAGTGGCATTATGGGGGGTGTAGGATCTCGCAACTACTTCCACTTTTGTTTCTTCTAGTGGCCATTTCCATGGTAACAGTCACACACACCTGGTCTGCTCCACCTCGGCCTCCCTCTCCTCCTGCAGCAGCTCAAGGGTTGCGGCCACAAAGCGCTCCACCGCCATCCTTCGCTAAGCACACCGGAAGTGACGACATGAAGGTGCAAGAGAGAGAGAGAGAGAGAGAGCGAGAGAGAGAGAGTGTAAAGTTAGTTAGCCCCCGTTAGCTTGACGCAGATGTGTCATGTGTCGATAATATGACAGGTGAAACGTCAGCGTGGCGTTTTATGACTAAAAGCAGCCATCGCAAAATAGTTTTTTTTTAAACATTAATTGGAGTAAAAAGTTCGTTAAGTCCCGCTAGCTCCTGGCACACCACGCCGTGCTAGCTTGCTTTAGCTACATCAAGCTAACGACTCTGACTCACCGGCCACCAACCGACGGAAGGGTCGAAGACGCGCACACCGCGGAGCCGCTTGTTTACCGGGCAGGAACAGTAGTGGGGATTTTAGGTTTTGTCTTAAATGGCATCCGAATGGAGCGATTTGTTGGTGCGGCGCGTCGTCACCCGCTTGCCGACGTCGCCTTCTTACGTCAAGTATAACCGGCTTTTGTTTTGAAATGCTCGTGTGGCGGAAGTCACTCGTCGTCATCAATGCTGGCGATTTATTCCGCGCCGAGTTCGATTTGGTGGATGAGCTGGTTTTTTCTTTTAATCTGCATTTCCGCAATGTAAACTCGGCAATGTGCGACGGCAATGGACATGTTAAAAATAACATTTAAATTGTTTTCTTTATTCATATAAGCCTTTAGCATGTGATCCAAATCCTCCGCCATACGCTAATAACTAGATGAGTTTATCATCATAGGATAAACAAACAACAAGTAAACAAACAACAAAAATGTGAGACATTATGGCAGTGGAGCGCAGACTGATGCAAAATGATATTGATAAATGACTCCAATTGACTATATCATCATTATTGCAACAATCTTGTTGTCTCCTGAACAGCAACTACAGATGTTGGTACAATGAGATGTTAAAGACTTGCAACCGTACCCTGTCTCACCAACATATCTGTTCAATTCAGGCTCTCCCAGGAGAACATGGAGAGAAAGGCCCCCTGCGGGAATCCAACCAGGGACCTTCTTGCTGTGTGGCAGGAGTGCTAACCACTGCTGCAGCAGTGAGCGCTCGGTAATGACACAAATTACTAATCTGGTTTCTTTTGACAAGCCAAGTGTTTGATTTTAATTCCCCATAAAGTGCACAACCCCTGGGCTTGGCCCGTTGCAGTCATAAATGGACCCTCTGGTGTGAAACTGCACCTGAAAGTCACTTCCTATCCACCTGTGAGACAGGAGCAATAAATAATAAAAAAAAGACAATAATATATACTTCTCAAAAAAGTAAAGGGAACACTTAAACAACACAATGCAACTCCAAGTCAATCACACTTGTGTGAAATCAAAGTGTCCACTTATGATGCAACACGGATTCATTCGGACTTGTTTTAAGGACATCAGCCTGTCGTGTGTTTTTTCCACTTTAATTTGGGGTGTGACTCAAATCCAGATCACTACGGGTTCATACATTTGATTTCCATCGATCATTTTTGTGTGAATTTGCAACTATGTAAAGAACAAAGTATTTAATAGGAACATTTCATTCATTCAGATCGAGGATGTCTTATTTTAGGGTTTTTTTGAGCAGTATATATATATATATATATATACACTGCTCAAAAACATAAAGGGAACACTTGAACAACACAATGTAACTCCAAGTCAATCACACTTGTGTGAAATCATAGTGTCCACTCAGGAAGCAACACAGATTCATTTTGACTTGTTTTAAGGACATTACATCAAAGTTGGATCAGCCTGGAGTTTGTTTTTACACTTTAATTTTGAGTGTGATTCCTAATCCAGACCTCCATGGGTTGATACAATTGATTTCCATGGATCATTTTTGTGTGATTTTGTTGTCAGCACATTCAACTGTGTAAAGAGCAAAGTATTTCATAAGAATATTTCATTCATTTAGATCTAGGATGTGTTTTTTAAGTGTTCCCTTTATTTTTTTGAGCAGTGTATATATATATATATGTCTATGCATATGTTTGCTTGTATATATATATATACATAAATAAATGACTGTACAAAAAATCCTTTATGGCCAAAACGCTCTTTAAACCAAAACAAGTATTCTTGTCGAAATGTTATTAAAATTCAAGTCCAGTTGCCAAGACAAGAATTCCCCATGACCTGGATGACTGAGAACTTCCGCAGACAAAACAAAAATGAACAATAATACTTTTCGATCACTTCTCTTTAGTTGAATGGAAGCAGAAACCTGGATATCGTTGTTGCTACGCACGACCCTCCTCTGCGCGTGCGCGGGGCATCCCCCCCCCCCCCCCCGCGCACACACACTTGCTCGTCTCGCCGGCCGTCCTCCTGCAGAAGGTCCTGCAGGGTCGGACGGACTACACGCAGCGGAGCGCCGGGGCGCCAACATGAACCTGCGGACAGATGGCAGCGTCTAACATGAAGATCCGGCATGTTCTGGTCCCGGTTCTGCTCCCGGTCCTGTTCCTGGTCCTGCCGTCGCCAGGTGAGTGTCCGTGCACGGTCTCATATGAAAACATTGAAATGTTGGTTAAAGGGATTCGTCGGGTCCCCCTGCACCCCCCCCCCCCCTCCCCCGCGGAGTCCTGCTTCCCCTCCGGATGCTTTTCTGCTTCCCCCTTCAGCGCCACAAACCCCGGACCTATCATTTTGGATATTTCCCATTGATTTCTGTTATAATTACACATTTCTTTCACTTTAGTCGCAGGATCAGTGCATGTGTGTGTGTGTGTGTGTAAAGTCCTTATCAGGGTTTTGATCGACATCCCACCCCCGCCCCCGCAGGTGTGTTGTGTTTCAGCGAGCTGTCCTTCATCACCGAGCCCAGCGATGTGACGGTTCTGCCGGAGGACCCGGTGGTCCTGGACTGCCAGGCCCACGGGCAGCCTCCGGTCTCCATCCGCTGGCTGAAGAACGGCCTCCGCCTGGACCAGAGCGAGCACGTGCGCTTCCTGGCCAACGGCTCCCTGCACATACCAAAGACGGCCCGGGGTGACGGCACTTCGGACGAAGGGTTCTACCAGTGCCTCTCGCAGAACAAGTACGGAGCCATCCTAAGCCAAAGATCTCGTCTGACTATCGCAAGTGAGTATGGACATTCGACGACGTCGGGACCTCGGGGGTTGTTAACCTGGAGATGGGAAGCAGATGCCGGGGTTCACAGCTGTCGCGGCGGTTACGGTTGAAGCCGGCGTCGACGATGGCTCGTAAAAACGCCACGAACAGTCAGAACCGAGTCCGTCCTCGGTCACCTTCCTGCGTTAGGAAAAGGGGGGTTTGTGAATTGATAACCCACCGAGGGTCCGTGCCCGGGGCTAGCAAGGCCGCGTTATTGTCCCCGCCGCTCGCCGCCGCCCCGTGTGAGCGCTGAATGGTCCGCCACACAGAGGCAACCCTGAAAGGCCGTCCGGCTTTTGTTTGGCGGCGCCCCTGAACGCCCCAGAAGAAAAGGCCAGGGTTTCAGGGCATTTGTTTGTCCACGTCAGCGGCGGGGGCCAGCTGCGGCCATTCAGCCGGATCCCGTCCGCCGCCGACACGTTTCACAGGTCTCAGTGGCCAAGTCCCGTGACCGCTGTCATGGTGATGGGCGGCCATCTTGACCAGAGGGCCGAGGGACCGGTGTCGGAGGTTTTTTCGGGGGGAAACGGTGATAGCGAACAACGTAAAGCCGTGCTGGAAGTGGAAAGCGTAGATGTGATCAGATCTTTGCAGATAACCCTTTCCTCCTATAGAAGGCCAAGTTTGGGCCGTGGCCACGTCTTTGTGAGAGAAAGGGGTTAAAGGTCGTGGTCATCTGCAGGCGGGGCTGGAGGACGGGGGCCCCCGCCCTGCTCTCCTTCTGTCCAGGGGTCAGGGGTCAGCGGCGAAAGCTATTGTGATGTCACGGCGCTGCTCCGACCGGGCCGCCCCGCTGTTCTTTCCCCGGGACCCCAACCCGAAACACCCCCGTCTGTCAGGGGCCCTTTTGTTGAGGACGGGTCGCTTTCCCCATTTGAGCCACTGCCCCGATTTTTCACAGAGAACGGGGGTGGAAACTCGTTTACAACCAGGAAGTGTTTACAAATAGGAGGTGTTCACAAACAGGATGGGTTTAGATGCAGGAAGTGTTTACAACCAGGAAGTGTTTACAAAAAGGAATTGTTTACAACTAGGAAGTGTGTACAAACAGGAAGTGTTTACAACCAGGGAGTGTTTACAAATAGGAGGCGTTTGCAAATATGAAGCGTTTATAACCAGGAAGTGTTGACATTACCAAGCGTTTCCACACAGGAAGTGTTTACATGCAAGACGTTTTAAAGCCAGGAAGTGTTGAAAACCATGGCGTGTTTTAGTGCAGGAAGTGTTTAAATGCAGGGCATGTTTACATCCATGATGTGTTCAAATGCATTTACACGCAGGACGTGTTTACGGCCTGTTTTTTTAGTACCAAAAAGTGTTTACATGCAGGAAGCGCCACCCCGCCCCCCTTGTTCATTTAAATTTCTCTGAACTAGCAAAATAAGAAGGTGGGTTCACGGAGTCCTGCTTTATTCCAGCCGTGATAGGCACCCCCAAACTCATCCCCACCATGAGAAGCAGCTTCTCGCCGAGTGAATGGATTCAGGGGTGTCGGGGGTGTTGGGGACGGCGGAAGGGGGGCTGCTTTTCAAGTGAACTTTGACCCCTTCAGAGAAACCTTTGTGCTGGTTGACCTCGACATTGATTTGCACCATAACAACAGAGGTGACCATATTAGCAGATCGGCTCGTCGAGGGCCCCCCCCCCGGCCCCCCTTGGTGGAAGCTTAGTGGAAGAGGGTCTGTCTGTCTGTTCTTTATTTTTCTGACCTTTTCCTTTAATTCTGCTGCTTGATGGGACCATTTAAACACAACGTACCGCTCCTTTGCCAAGATTTCGTCTGAGCCGGGGGTGGTCAACAACCTGGCGGCCCCTTCGCCATTCCCAGGAGTTTCAGTGGGAGAAACCGGGTGATTGATTTTCTTTAACGCAATATCGACTCCTCTCCTGTGAGCGGGGCTGGGGAGGAAGAGGAGGTGGGGCTGGGGTTATCACCTTGATGAGTGAAGGTCATTGTTCATATCTTAAAGAGGGTGTTCCACGCGGAGATAAGGGGGCCGCCCACAGCTCCAGACCATGGGAGGAGGTCTGAGTCCACCAGACCCGGATGCGACTCCAAGACCAGAGTCTAAGTGGAGCTCTGGGTCGTCCCCAGGAGGCCTCTTCTAATGCAAAAGTGAATTGATTACTTTTTTTTATCAACGACAAAGCAACCCCCACTTTCCCCCTCCCGCATTGATCCATTGATCAGAGCAGCTGGTCGCCATGTGACCTCAAAGCTCGCCTGCACAAAAGCAAGATCTTCAATGGCCGAGGAGGAGGAGGTCCTCGCCCGTCAGCGTTTGATATCACGCCGGGCGATCCTGGAGGTCTGAGGTTCTCGCTGACTGTCCCCGCAGGTATCTCCAGGGTCGCGGTGCACCCGACGTCGGCGGAGGTGGCCGAGGGCTCGGTGGCCCGCTTCTCCTGCGCCGTCACCTCCAGCCCCCCTGCCGCCATCACCTGGGAGCTCAACCAAAGCGCGCTGCCCCCGCAGACCGACAGGTAAAGCCGACGGTGCCGGGCTTGGCCTCTCCTCGACCCGTCTGAAGTTCGGCGTCGCTCACGTTTTTGTTATGTTCTCTTAGGATCACGGTTTTGCCCAACGGAGTCCTTCAGATTCACGACGTCCGTCCGGAGGACGCCGGGCGCTACCGCTGCGTGGCCACCAACATCGGCAGCCGCGTGAAGAGCCAGGAGGCGACGCTGACAGTCGGGCGAGGTGAGCAGACCCAAACCGGGCACCTTCTACGGCAGAGGTGCCTTGTTTTGACCCCTCACCTCCTGGACTAGATGATGGCCCCAAACCGCCGCAGAGGCCCAAGATCATCGCCGGGCCGCAGAACGCCACCGTCTCCCTCCACCAGACGGTGGTGCTGGAGTGCGTGGCCACCGGCAACCCCTGGCCCATCATCTCCTGGAGCCGGGCCGACAGCAAGCCCATCGACGTCTACAAGGCCAAGGTGCTTGGCAATGGGAACCTGGTGATTGGAGATGTCAACTCTAAGCACAGCGGGGTCTACCTGTGCAGGGCCACCACCCCCGGGACCAGGAACTACACCATCGCCGCCGCAAACCTCACCGTCCTGGGTGAGTAGCTCGAAGCAAGCGAGCCGAATGCCCGCCGACCGACATGAACGTCACCCGTCCGCTCGTTTTCAGTGCCGCCGTCAATCGTGGAGCGTCCGGAAAGCCAGACTCGTCCCAGGGCCGGCACGGCCCGCTTCACCTGCCAGGCCCAAGGGGTCCCGCCCCCCCGCATCAGCTGGCTGAAGAACGGCCAGGAGGTCCACCTGAACGGCAGGATCAAGATGTACAACAGGTACCTTTTGCCGAGATCGGCCGTACGCGCGGGTCATCGAGGGGCTACGTGATGGACCGACGGTCCTTCTCTGATCCGTTGCAGTAAACTGGTGATCACCCAGATCATCCCAGAGGACGACGCCATCTACCAGTGCATGGCGGAGAGCGAGCTGGGCTCGGTGCTGTCCCTGGCCCGCCTCATCGTGGTCATGTCCGAGGACAGGCCCAGCGCGCCCAGGAACATCCACGCCGAGACCATTTCCAGCTCCGCCATCTTGCTGGCGTGGGAGAGGCCGCTCTACAACGCCGACAAAGTCATCGCCTACTCCGTCCATTACACGAAGGCTGAAGGTGAGCAGGCGGGAGCGCCGAGATCGAGGATCTCCAGAAAATGCGAGCGGCGTTCCTCGCCTCTGCTCGGTCATGGCAGAGGGCCGAGCTGAGCCCGTCGTCTACGGCCCTGATCGTTCTTCTCAAGGCTCGACAGACAGGGCCGCCTTGATTTATTGCTGTGCGAAGAGAAGATCTAGACACGTCGGCGTGGTTCCCCCGGAGGAGATGCCTGAGTCCTCCACGAGAAGGGGCACCGCCATCATTGCATCTCTGTTTACAAGCACAACGTCCACCTTAGATGTTGATGTCTCCTAGGTCTGAACAACGAGGAGTACCAGGTCGTCATCGGCAACGACACCACCAGCTACATCGTGGACGACCTGGAGCCCGCCCGCAACTACACCTTCTACGTGGTGGCCTACATGCCGATGGGAGCCAGCCGGATGTCCGACCAAGTGAGCCAGCACACGCTGGAAGACGGTGAGAGGCCTTTATCTTCCGGCTCTGCTCGCGCGAGCCCGTTAGCGTTAGCTTAGCCGCGGGCGTTGTCCTCCCCCTGCAGTGCCCCTGCGGACCCCGGAGCTCAGCCTGACCAGCCGAAGCTCCACGGACATCCTGGCGAGCTGGCGGCCGCTGCCCTCCAAGGTGAGCCGCGGCCGGGTCTCGGCCTACCGGCTCTCCTTCCGCACCGCCGCCGACAGCGGCGTCACCTCGGTGGAGCTTCCTCAGAATGCCACGGAACACCTCCTGGAGGGCCTGCAGCGGGACACCATCTACCTGCTGCGCATGGCCGTGGCGACCCGCGTGGGCTGGTGCGAGCCATCGGCATGGACGTCCCACCGGACGCCCAGGACCTCCGGCGGCAAAGGTAGCGTAGAACCAGGTTCTCCTGTGGTTCCGGTGTGGTGTGGCAGCATTCGAACCTTTGGCCTTCGCTGTCAGTGATGTAGGAGGCGGCTCCGTCACGGCTAGTAAAGGGGAGGCCCGGGGCCTCTCGAGGGGAGGTTTGCAGACCGCTGGCCTCCAAAGGCCGAGTTTGACGCGCAGCGGGCGGGACCACCTTCTCCCACCGCTTCGTGGAGTAAACGTTCTCCGATGTCCTCCCTCCCCAGTGCCCTCGGCCCCGAGTCTCCACCTGGAGGCGCTCAACTGCACCTCCGTCGTGGCCCGCTGGCAGCCCCCCGCCGACCCCGTGGCCGTCATGGGCTTCCGGCTGTGGTACCACGAGGAGGGCCAGCCGGAGCAGCCCGTGATCCAGCTGCAGCCCCGGACCTTCTCGCGCACCATCGGCGGCCTGGGTAGGTCCTGCTCTGCTCCCTCCTGAGTGAACGTCGAGGTCTCCGGACTCACATCTCCGCCAGTTCTTTGTTTGGTTTTGCTCCCATTTGCTCCCCCACTCAGTCCGGCTGCAGTACTGAGCCAGATCGGCCTCCTGGAGGTCAGAGGTCGGAGTCCAGATGTCCCTCCCACTGCCGTTTCCCACCCCGTGGCTGCATAATTATCCCCGGCCATTGTGTCAATGCCCCCCCCCCAGCCGGACACTGCAATACACAAACGGCCCCCCTTGCCCCCCCCCCTTCTGGGTTGGCCATAGTCGGACTGCAGCGGTGACCTCTGGCCGTGAGACAGCAGTCTTAGATTAGTGACCCCTCCTGTAAATACCCCCCCGTCCATTTACGTCCCGAGGGGGGGCAGATAAGGGCCGAGAACGAGCCCTTTCCTGGTTTTGCCCCTCCGTTGCCTCTTCACCCTCCACTAATCCAGAACCTCTCTGGTATTTTGGTTGGTTTTTTTTTTCCTCCCAAGTCCGAGGCGACAACGTGAGGGCGGCGGGAAGAACATGAAAGGGGGAACAAAGGGGACCCGGCTCAGATACCCCCCCCAGACCCCCCCGGCTGGCCCCCCTTCTGGTCCTGGCCCGGATTCCTTCTGTTCTATCTTGGCCTGACCCGCTGACCCCAGTCAAACCCCGCCTCCAATCCCCTTCCACCCATGGTCCCATGGGCTTAGAACCCCAGCAGCTGAACGGCCCCCCTTCTGCCTCGACCCCCCCCCCCTCTCGCTGGTCAATACCCAGAGGCTGACCTTTGACCCCAGAGACATAAAGCAAATCTTAATGCTCCTCGGAAACGTCCTGATTTAGGAGCCGGGGGGCCGCGGCAGCTCCCGGGGTCGGAGCTGGAGGTGTAATTGTATATTCCGGGGCGGAAGGTTCCCACTGCCCCGAACCCCACCCACCCCCTCACAAGTTTGCGATTTTAGCTTTTAGCACAAACATGGCCTGAGAGGGCTTTGAGAATTTCCATCGTCCCTATCGATCATGAGGGTTGAGGGACCACTCATTGCTCACGCACGGGGAGGGGTCGTGGACATGTGGGGGTTTCCCATGATCCTGTTGAGCCTCCAGCCGTGGACTTGAATTTCCTGAAGCCCCCTAGCTGATACTCATCTTCTCCTTCCAGACCCCAGGAGAAAATACCACGTGAAGATCCTAGCGGTGAGCCCAGCGGGCCACGGCTACCAGACGGACCAGACCGTCAGCACGCCGGGATGTGTGTGTGAGTGCACGGTCTTATCGGGTCACAATGGAGCCCCCTCGGGATCAGGGTTCACGGTGTGTGTGTGTGTGTGTGTGTGTTTGTGTGTATTAGCGGCCAGAGACCAGCCGGCAGCCACACCCCCCTCCCCGGACCATGTGACCATCCTGGTGGGGAACTCCTCTGAGGTGACCCTGCGCTGGAGCCGTCCCGCCTTCGCCCCGGGGAAGGCGGTGAGCTACACGGTCCGCTGCACACCCGTGGGCACGCACGACGCCGGCGCCATCCGCTATCTGCAAACGTAAGCTAGCGTCCCTAATATTCTGGCTGGCTGGCGTACGCCGGACGCGACGATTCACGCTGTGTTTTGACAGCAGCACGGAGCAGGGCGCCGTCGTACAGAACCTCCGCCCCAACACCCGCTACGAGTTCGTGGTGCGGCTCCACGCGGACCAGACCTCCAGCCCCTGGAGCCCCGCCCTGTACCACCGCACGCCGCCGGCAGGTAGGTCACCCCCGCCGCCGAGCCTCACCCGGGTTTTTTTTCCAGGAGCTAATGTGGTCTCCTCTGCAGCTCCGGGCCGGCCCCCGGCCGGCGTGCGGGCCACGCTGATTGAGGAGGACACAGCACTGGTGTCCTGGAGGGAGCCCGCCGAGCCCGACGTGGTCGTCACGCGCTACACCATCCTCTACGCCTCCCGGAGGTCCTGGACGGCCGGCCTCTGGCAGACCCTGCACAGAGATGGTGAGGAAGAAGACGAGGCCCGTCCGACGGGCGGGTTGCCGCTCCGGTCTAAGCTCTGCCTCTCGCCCGCAGCAAGCCACACCATGGCTCTCCTGGAGAAGCTGGAACCGGGGAATGTCTATCTGGTGAAGATCTCCGCCTCCAATCAAGTCGGCGACGGGCCCTTCTCCAAGGTGGTGGAGTTAGCCCCGCGGCATGGAAGCAGCCATCGTGGGACAAACCCCCGGCATGCCGCCGGTTTCCCGGACGCAGCAGGTGGGAACGGGCTTCCGTCACAGGAAGGTCACGTGAAGGTGGAGGTCGCTGAGATGATGACAGGCTGTTCCCGCCTTCCAGGGTTCTCCGACGGGCTCTACCACATCGACCAGCGGTCCATGACAGGCATCATCGTGGGCGTGAGCATCGCCCTGGCCTGCATCGTGATGTGCGCCCTGATCCTCATCAGCAAGGGCAGGCCCAGGTATGGAGCGGGGCCCGGACCTGGGGAGGATCTTCATCCCAGAGGTTCATAACACTTCTGACTTTCAGGAAATCCCCCGGCCACAAAGTTATCGCGGTTCCACCCGGCTCAGGAGGAGGACCACGCTGCGGTTTCTCCACGGAGAACGCCGAGGCCCTGATCCCCATGATGAACCACCACTTCATGGACGCCAAGGTGAGCCATCAAGCATGGGTTCTCCACCATAGAACCCTCCAAAAGAAGGACCCTCACCCAGTTCCCCCCCTGTTCCAGGGTGGATCACGCATGGTGGCGGGCGGTTCTGCACCGGCAGGCGTCGGAGACCGGAGCAGAAGGTGGCCACTGCTCGGTGGCGAGGTGGGTTCCCCGCCGCCGTTCTCCATCGCCGCTCCGCCATGCGCGAGTGACCGGGTCGGTCTTCGTCCTCAGGCAGAGCAGAGGGTCGGTCTCTACCGGCCTGGACAGACGATCCTGAAGTACGAGGAGCGACCATCCGCCACGCCGCCGCCGCCGCCAGCAACCCAGGAGCCGTTCCACTCGGAGAGTTCCCACAGCAGCCAGGAGACGGGAGACTCTGGGAACTTCTCCAATGAGGAGAGCAATGAGGAGACGAGCGGCCCGCCGGATCCCTGTGGCCCCGCGCCGGATGATGACGTCGCCGTCACAAAACATCCCCTCCGTCCGGCTGACGCCCCCCGCCTCTGCTCTGCCTCCGACTCCAGATAGCAGCTGGAGCGCCTCCTTCTTCAGATCTACCTCAGGACGTCCGATGAATGTCAATTACAAACCCTTTTTTAATATTTTGGGAACCTCCTCACCTGCGCGTGACGTTTCGTGGACGCGGCCTCAACCAAAGCTCACCTGTGATGAATGTCCACCGCCAGCCGCCGTCGGCTGTATTTATTTTCCTTCCCGCGGCCCCGCCCTCCGCCCGGACCTTCCTACCTCCATTTGACGTGACTACCTCCTTGTCCACCATGGCGCATGCAATATGACCTCGGGGCGGGGCCGCCGGACCGCCATCTCCCTTTTCCCGCCCGAGGGTCTCCCTTTGCTTTTTTGTGTTTTCGCGGTTGGAAAAGCTTTCGGAGAGAGAAGAGGAGAGAAACTAAAGTGCATTAGATGTTGTGGAAGCGCCATTGCGACGCCGACTTCCAGCTTTAACGCAGCCCCAACGCCGAAAGGGCTTTGCAGACGAGACCCAAAGAGAAGATCGAGTTCGTACCCAAAGATTCTCCCATCGCGCCGCGGATGTTCACCGCCGCAAACCAAAAACGCCGGTGTGCGTGAGTGTGTGTGTGTGTGTGTGTGTGTGTGTGTGTGTGTGTGTGTGTGTGTGTCCGTCGGTTTGAACGCCTTCCGGTCAAAGCTTTACACCCACCTGCCTTCCGGGCGACGCCCACCACGCTAGGCTCCAAAGAGTTGTCTGCTTCCACGCGACGTGTGAAGAGCAACACAATCAACTTTGTACGTCTTGTGATCCAAACGTTCTCGACCAAAGATATGTTGAGTTTCCTCCTTTGGGTTCTTTTCTTTGCGGTTTTGATTTCCGGTGGTTTTAACAGCTAGAAAAAGGCGTTTTTGTTGTTGTTGTTGTTGTTGTTGTTTTTTAACCTATAGGATTGTTTTCTTTAAGCTCCAGATGTCCAACACTGACCTCCCATCTTCTCGTCACCTGAGGACCACGGTTTCGTTTAGATGTTTCCCCGGCGAGGACGCCGCCGGTGCCTCCTCGCTGACCTCTCAGGCGCCAGATGTAGATCTAGAGCGTAGAGTTAATTGTTATAATTTAAATTATGGTTTCCTGGTTTTTCTCCTGCTTTTGAACGTCTTTTAAACCAAAGTGAGCAACGAGACAAGAGTATTTTAAATGTGGAATTGTTGCAACAGAGTTGTTTTTATTATTCTGGAGATGATGGAACATTAGATAATAAATTGGTTCATTTCCTTCTCAGAGTGTCTCTTTGATCTGATTGTCCTCTTTGTTTTGGGTTCATCTGCTCGTGCAAGGTTTCCGGCGTCTTTGCTGTCTTTGTTTTTTTTTTCGGAATGTGGAAAAGCTAGGAAGAAAACAGGGACAATAGAGAATATTAATCCATTCATCATCTATGCAGTTAATGCTGCAGTCAGGCTGCTTTCATCCTGGATCCATTGCAACCATTCACACATCCGGACGATTCAGGGTCTCAGATAAGAAAAAGAGTGACCTTTCAGTTTAACAGTGTCCAACGGGGAGCAGCAACCCTCCAAATTTCAGTGAACTTTCCGATTGTTAAAATTTCAGCAACCACAGGATAACTGATGTTAAAGATTCAGTTGTCCTGTGTTTATGGAATTTTGATCACAGGGTCCAGAAAGCTCCATCCTCCTAACAATCAACCTCAGACACGTAATATTGGGCGGGGATTCAATTAAAAGAAGATTTAAAAGGATTAACGCCAAAGAATTGAAGTCACTAAAGTCGCGGTGTTGTTTTTCCTTCACCACTTCCCCTCCCGTCCACAAGGGGCAGTGTTGCGACCTCATGCTGTTTTTATTTCCTGCTTCCGGGGAGAGGAACCGGAAGTGGGGCGGAGCCAGGCGGCTCTATCTTCCTGTTGTCGCCGCAGAGCGCGGCGCGTCTCGCTGCCAGGATGCGTATCGAGAAATGTTACTTCTGCTCGGGTCCGGTTTACCCTGGACATGGCGTGATGTTCGTGAGGAACGACTGTAAGGTAAGAGCCGTGGGGGAGCTTCGTTCGTGCTAACATGCTAGTAACAATGGCGTAGCTTCGTGCTATCATGCTAACAGCGTGTGCTCGCCTCTTAGCACACGTGGGGTGGGAGGGGAGGGTTTCACGAATTGGAATCGATTTCTGATTGATAAACCGGTGAGGTGATGGTTCGTCCACGCGTGGAAGTCATCGATTGTCACGTGTAGACCGGAGTGGGGAGAACGTGTCGGACATTTAACTGAGAGCGGAGCCGCTGCGCCCCCTGGCGGACAAACGCCTGAACAGCCGCCCGGACGCTGCCGTGTTGTTGTTGTCGTGACGCTTTACGGCACTGTCGTGATTTCATGTGTCGTTTAAACCGCTGCTTCTTAATTATTTACTGATACGACTCCTTTTAAGCAACAAAGGAGATGAACTATGTGTGTTATTTTAGCCCTGGCCAAGTTCTTCATTCACAAAAACGGAATGCAAAAATGTTTCCCCCGATTTTACGCTCTTCATAAACGATTTTGAAGTATATAAAAAATCCGTGAAACTTATGGAAAAATCCAAAAAACAGAAAATATAAAGTTTGATGTCTGAGATTCCTTGTGAACCACCAAGTTATATACATATTATATTCCCCTTGCAAGTGTTTTTTTTTCCGATTTATTTATTTATTTCCTTTATTTTATGTTTCCTCTAGCATTAAACATTTCTCACAAACCTTTAACACAGTTAAGTGGTTACATACAGAACGAATGTCCTAATGTCCTTTCCTCCCTCTTGGTTGTTGCATTGACATTCGATTCTACCTTGCCATTTTTATTTGTACATATGTGTATCTGCTTATACTATTTACGTTAAAAAAAAGACTTGGACTCAAGTCACATGACATGTTTTGCAAAAAACAATATTCTGAGTCGACCCTTCTTAGCAGGAAGTAAAAATAGCGCCCCGCCGCTCCCCGAGCAGCGGTTTGTGTATAAAATTATTCCGTGTACACCTGGATAGCATTCCATCTTTATAAACATTAAACAAAAGCAAAAATAGAATTATAGATCAATTTGAAACAAAGAATAACATTTTAGTATAGAATGCAACAGAAAAAATTAAAAGTTAAATTTGCCTGAAATTTAAACTAAATCAATCCTTATTTAAACTATTATCACTTTTTGATTGACTGACCCATTTGGAACTGAAAAACAAAATTAAACAAAATCAATAAATAATAAATTCAAATTAATCAGCAACATTAACTCAGGAGCACACCATAGAAAACACTTTAGACTACAAAAAAAAAAGAATAAAACAATTTGTGTTTGATTTTGTTTAAATCAAAACGAGGAAGTCCAGATTAATGGCCACAATGAGCACGTTTTGCAGTGCACAACTTTTCAAAGCAGGGTTCGAAACGTTATACTTTTAGTTCATAGTAAACACGTCGGTCTTTCCTCTCCCACAGTGAAGCCAAGTGCTACATAGGCTTTGTCATATCTCCTCGTCTTAGCTTTCCTACAACATAGAGCTAATACTCTGCGCACTTTGACAGTGAGCGTGACACTGCCACCTACTGTGGACGTGCGATTACACTTTATTGTGGTTCAGCAAAAATACACATGCCCCCTTGACATCGCACTGTGGATGCACCCCGCTGTTTGAGAAACAATGTGCTAACCGGATTGTTTGGAGTGCTTTTATTACATCAATGTGTATTTAAGAGTCTTTTCAAACAAAAACGGGGAGTTATTTATCCTTATCCGCTGGGTAGTCCTTTGTCGGCGTGATCTGTTAGCTAGAATAGCATCAGGAATGGGTCCATCAGAGGGACAACACAAGTTCTGGAGATACAGCTTTGGGCATGGACTGAGAAGGGATGTGAAGATCTGCCTGGCAGGAGGTCTGGAGGGAAAGAGGACAGGAAGTTGGTTCATATGAGCGAAGAAGATTAGATGGAGACAAATAACCTTGTTTTTTGTTCCCTTTCCTCCCAAAAGTCGTTCAGATTCTGCCGATCAAAGTGTCACAAGAACTTCAAGAAGAAGCGAAACCCCAGGAAGACCAGATGGACCAAAGCCTTCAGGAAGGCGGCGGGGAAGGAGCTGACGGTGGTAAGACTGGACCCGAACCCCTCTGTAGTATCACGTCGCTTCCCTCCTAGAAACGCTAACCCTGAGCCTGTCTTGCAGGATAACTCCCTGGAGTTCGAGAAACGTAGAAACACACCCGTGAAATACAACCGGCTGCTGTGGGACAAGACGGGTATGGTGTCAGAGGTCTCCTCAGGGTTCATCTGCATCGCGCTTGTACTGAATATTTCTCCTTAAATGTCCACAGTGGAAGCCATGAAGAGGGTGGAGGACATCAAACGCAAACGGCAGGCGAGATTCATCATGAACAGGTGAGTCGTCAGCGTTTGAAAGCCGACGAGCCGAAGAGCTACGCTCGCCCTGACGCCCCCCGTCTCCTCCCCGCAGGCTAAAGAAGGGCAAAGAGTTGGAGAAGGAGGAGGCCATCAACGAGGTGAAGAAGAACATCCACCTCATCAAAGCGCCGCACGCAGGTGAGAAGAGGGGGAACGTGCTTCATCCTGGCCAGCGCCTGGAAACCAGAGCAGAACCCTCATTGTTGTGCCTCTGTGCTTCTCACAGGAAAAGCCAAACAGCTGGAAGACAAGATGGTGCAGAAGCTGCAGGAGGACGTGGAGATGGACGGCGCCGAATAGAGCGGAAGCCCGGGAACGGGCAGAACCTCCACCTTGTAATATACTGTGTTTTTTGTTGGGTTTTATGACATTAAAGTGCTTTGAGTGACAGCTATCTTTGTTCCTGCACACACACACAAAGTTGCAGTCGAGTATCTTCTCTGCGTGAAGTAGTAAAGCTGCTCCTCCGGAGATGTGGAGTAACACCAACACGCTAGCAGAATAACCATGCTCTGGTCCGGAAGCGGCCGGATGTTCTCAGAGGACGAGGAGAAGCTTGTGGACGACAAAAGGCTACGAGCTTCAAACCTGCTGCTCAAAATCTCCGACTGATCCTGGTTTGTCTTCGTCAATAAGGGGAATGTAGACGACTGAGATGTTCAGTGAAGTTAAGATGTTTTGAAGACGCTTTGTTAAACAATCGGAAAATACTGTTAAACAAGATGAACCTGTGGTGGGGTGATGACCACCTTGTAACAGCAAGAAGGTCCCATAGTGGGTGGGTGTGTGTGTTTGTGGAGTCTCCATATCCTCCCTGTTTCTATGTGAGGTTCTTCCAGGTCCAGAACCGTGCAGGAGGTTCATCAGCAACCATGCACCTGTTGACTGTCTACATTTGTGGACCTCTCAGCCAGCACAGGATAAGCGTTAAAGATGCTAAATGCGTGAATGTAGTATTTTTTTTGGAAAGGTTTGAAGTTAAGACAGAGGGTTCACGATGGATGAGGGCAGGGCCAAACATCTGAAGCGTCCCATCGATGTCTCTGCGGATCGACTCTCCGCCCTGTTGCCGGCCAGCCTCTATGGAAGAGCCGCCTGACAACCCGCCGCCTTCGCCCGCCTAATCGCCGCCAGTGTTAGTAGCTCCGTCTCCAGCGAGAGCCGCGGGGACATCCACGGACTAGAGGGGGAAGGGGGAATTGGTCTGAGCCCGGCGATGTCTGAGGAGATGGAAGGAACCAAGAACGCGGAGGAGCAGCAGGTGAATCTCCATCTTAGCCGTAAATACAGGCTCGGCGAGCTAGCATATGGAGTCGGCTTAGCTAGCAATGCGTTAGCAGTCGGCTAGTTAGCCTTTAGCTCGCTTTAGCTTCTCCGGAGGATGCTACGAGCCGAGGAATAAGCTAATTAGACACCTTTGCGGGGCTCAACAGCCCCCTCCGCCGGGATGGACGGCTTCGAAGTTTCTATTAATACGGATAGCAAACGTTTTTTGGGGGTGAATTTGCGTTTTAGGTCCCGCGGTTCAACTTGACAATTTAAAAGGCAAGCAGCAGGAGTTTCCCCCTCATGGCGGCGTCTGTTGGGAAATACGCGTCTGTTCTGCGGAACCCCCTCGGCAGTGAGCCGGGCAGAGGAGGGTTAGCGTCACCGGGGACTTTTTGTCCACCCATCCATCCATCCATCCATCTATCCATCCATCTCACCCACTGTGCTCCTCAACAGGAAATGGAGGACAAAGTCATCAGTCCGGAGAAAGCCGAGGAGGCCAAGCTGAAGGCCAGGTACCCCAACCTGGGGGCCAAGCCGGGAGGCTCGGACTTCCTGAGAAAGCGACTCCAGAAGGGGGTAGGTACCTCCCGATGGGGGTAGTTCTCCCCAGAAGGGGGTAGTTCTCTCCAGTAGGGGGTTGGTCCAGGGGTCCCACTTGGGGCGCAAACTCACCCCTCGGCGGTCTCACTCCATGGGTGTTTCCTGTCGTCCCTCCAGCAAAAGTACTTCGACTCGGGCGACTACAACATGGCCAAGGCCAAGATGAAGAACAAGCAGCTGCCGTCGGCCCCGACGGAGAAGGCCGAGATCACGGGGGGCCACATCCCGACCCCCCAGGACCTCCCCCAGAGAAAGACTTCCATAGTGGCCAGCAAACTGGCCGGCTGATGGCGTTCTTGTCCACACTTTTGTTACCATTCCACCCCCTCCTTTTCTTCTCCCGCTCCCCCCGATTCAAATCTACCTGCCTTTTTAATGTGCCCCTCACCCCACCCGACTCCCCCAAACCCCGTCAGGTACCTGGCAAACATCAGCACTACGTTGTCAGTGAGTTCTACTGGGAGGGAAGAGTAGTTTCACAGGTTTTCCAGGAAGTTAAAAGAGGAATTTGCTGTAAATGTTATGGATCATGTAAGTCCCCGTTGATGGGTGGGGGGTGGGGGTGGGGGGGTCCAGCGAGGAGACCCTGTTGCTAATGAATGAAAAAATAGCTTCTCAGATGTGATTTACAAACTCCACCCCCTCGATTTGATCACCTGGATGTCAGGTGTACGCCGACGTCGCCTGGAGACTTGTATGTTTTAAATGAAGTGACACCCCCCCCCCCCCCCCCAGTCCAATTGTAACCACTCTGTCGCCACCTGTATTTGAATTCATTTCAGCTCACCACCACCACATCCTCCCCTGACATCCAAAATGGCCTTAAAAGTAAAGAACCGTCGTTCCTCTTGGGCAATATTTGCCCCCCCGGCAAGGCGAAGCCCGGCCGGGGATCCCGTCTGTCGCTGCTCCTCCGGAACCCTTTAGGATTTTATGGATAAAACAAACAAACAAAAACAAACAAACCTCCTCCCACCACATGTCAGGAGTGTGCATGTGATCTCGTGCACGGTCGGACCCGGCCGTCTGTTTTGTAAATAAAATAGTTTTGCATAATACCCTGATCTGGAGCTTTCTTTGCCGGTTGTGTTGATTAACTGTCAGCTGATGGTTTTTTATCTGAACCGCCTCTCCTGCCACTTGACAAGAGCCATCACACACAGTGACATACAACCTTTCACCCTCTCATCCACGTGTCTGGATAATTCAGGGCCTCCAATGTATCTACTCCTTGTTTTTGGACTGGGTGGAACCTCGGGAGAAAATGGAGAAACCTCACAGAACCCAACCAAGAACCTTCTTGCTGTGAGGGGGACATCAGATACCCCCTTGTGCGGCTGCACAGCTCCTCCACCTGGACAAATCCAAAAGCAGCTGTGTCTGCAGACAGCTCCAACTCTCCAGTCGCCCCAGACCCTCAGCACCAACCAACGTCTGGAAAGCTGGATGAAGACGACTCGAGACCTTCGATGGGCAAAGAGAAGCCCTCCAAAGAAGGCCTCGCCAGTAGTCACCACCCTCCTTGGCCAGCCAGGAGGAACCTGAACAGACTGGCACCTTCATCCAATGAGGGATGCAGCTGTGGACACAAGACCGAGAAGAATCCTGTCCCATCAGTTTAGAATGCAATGGACTCCAAGAAGAAGATCAGGATTCAGGAGGATGCTGAAGCGCATTAGCTTGGAGACAACTTGTCTGTCTTGTCGGGGCTTCATGTGCCCCTCAGAAGATCTGAATCAAAGAACCCCGCCTCCAGTCAGGCATCCCGTTCACAATCAGCAGGACATGACAGATCCACTGTGTGACATCACGGGTGCCTTTTGCGACATCAGGGCCGCTGCCACCTTTGCGCAAGACCGACGGCACACTGCGGGACTCCATGGATGCCAACCGGCGGAGGAGATATCTGACTGTTTCCATTCGGGTACTCATCATGTCGTCACTGTCCGAGGAGAACCACGCCCCCCCGCTCTTCATGATTCTGGTCTACACCCTGATCTACAGATGGAACCTTCCCAACTGCCTTCGCTTCCTCTTGGCCTTCTAGGTGCGAGCGGTGACCGGGCAGGGTGTGAGGCGCCGCTCCTGTGGCGTTTTTCCCAGCTGAAGATATTGAAAGTAGTCCCTGAGTAGACTCCAAGCCCCTGATCTGCATCCTGCGCCCCCGGTAATAGTCACGTAAGTCTACATCACATCCAAGATGGCCTTCCTGACACTCAAAAAGGTCATTTTCAGGATGGCTTCAACTGCAGAAGGTTTTGAAAGTGACTGCAGACCGCAGAGTCTGCAGCTGCAGCACATGTGCCAGGCCAATAGGTGGTGCTGAGGTTCAGTGATGAACTAAAACAGGCACGCGCATGGAGACACTTCCTGTCTGGGTGCCATAACAAATGTGTGAATTGCAGGGAGTGTAAACATCAACAATGGCAGGCAGCGAAGTGTTTGTATGGGCCGACAATGAGGAGGAGGTACTGCTTGGAGACCCTGAACTACAAGGAGGGACAACTTCAAGAGGATGTGGACTAGGGGTCATCAAAGTACTCTGGCGTACTCCAGAGAACTCTGGAGTTGTCTGAGGTACTCTGGAGTTGTCTGGGATACTCTGAACTCTGGAGTTGGGGGCACTCTGGAGTACTCTGGAGTTGTCTGAGGCACTATGGAGTTGTCTGGGGTGGGGGTACTCTGGAGTACTTTGGAGTTGTCTGAGGTACTACGGAGTTGTCTGGGGTACTCTGGAGTTGTCTGGGGTGGGGGTACTCTGGAGTATTCTGGAGTTGTCCGGGGTACTCTGGAGTTGTCTGGGGTACTCTGGAGTCCTCCATTGTTAAGGTTGACTGACCCATGTATGGCAACTAACTGCAAACTTATAGAGCACTTCAGCTTTCAAGAGTGGTGGTGGTGGTGGGGTGCCGCCAATCTGGAGGTTGTCGGCTCAATTCCTGGATGATCCTGCTTGCATGCCAAGATACAAATTGAATTTGTTCCAGAAGTGGGTTTGTACGTTGAATTTTTTCATATCATAAATTAATTTTCCCAATGCAGCCTCAGGGCGGCACTGGCCCGTATCTCTCCAACGCCCCCATGTAAAATAACAGTAAGCAAAGTAATTTGCCCCCCACCCCAAAACTATCGAAATAAGGATATTAATATAGAAAAACCCTGAAGGAAGGATATTTAATTATATTCATGTGCGATATTAGTCACACATACACCACATTGGTGCTTTGTTATTATTTGGTGCTTCATTTCCATAGAAAGCATCTTTTTTCTGGGTTCGCCACTTGTTTTCTTTTGGCCCGTGTTGATTATTAAAAAAAATACACAAAATAAGCACAAAGATATACAATGATGCCATCCAAGAGATAAATATATACGAGATATATATTAATTTCTGGTTGGATTCCTGGCTGCTCTTACTGTGTCCAAGTGTTGTTGAGCGAGACACTGAACACCGAACTGCTCCCCGGCAGCCTGCTGCTCATGGTTCATCCATGATGCCTTCAATGCAAGGGATTAACAACGTATAATAAAATTACCAACCGATCGGAATTTTCAAACCTGTCTTGAACAAACCCGAGAACAAGCCCTCGGTTGGCAAACCCACGCAAACAAACCAGGGGGCGCGAAACGCCGCTTGGAGTCGGCGTTGTTCACGCCGCTCAATATCGCATTCTGCTCTTGATACGCTTTGTTTGTACTTTTTCCACTAAATTCTTTTCCTCATGATGGAACATCTTGCTACGTGACCCACATGGATTCCTCAGCTCGGGGAGGAAAAAGGACAGAAAAAAACAACAACTCCCCCTCCTGGAAATTTTCTCTTCGTGGCAACTGGACTTCAAGTGAAGAAATTCAGGTCCAGTTGCGACGACAAGAATAGAATCACAAATATCAACGTTATTATGATCAATAATGTCAGTGGAGGTTCTCAGTCATCCAGGTGATGGTGAATTCTTTTCAAAATCTTCTTGTATTGGCAACTGGACTTGAATTTCTTCACTGGAAGACGTTTCAACCGTCATCCCAGAGGACTCTTGTGGTTCCGATGACCTGTGAGGAGTTTTTCGAATATAAATGTCAGGTTTTTGGGCGGATGCAGGTTATGGTAGCTTGTTGTGGAACTGGAAGAGTTGATTGGATTTGTATTATTTATTAATGTATATCTGTGTTGCATGCATTTAAAAGAAGACCCTTCAAGTATTCCGGTGACCCCCCATTCGGACCCCCTTTGGCCTCCCGGCGGCCCGCCGGTGGCCCGCGGACCAGGGGTTGCCTGCCGGGCGGAGGCGCGCACGACGCACGGGAGGGCGACGTGTCCGGGTACGCGCAGCCCGCAACCGGCTGACAACCCGCCGGAGGGGAGGTGAGGAGAAGAAGGAGGAGGTCCAGATCCAGATCCAGATCCAGATCCAGATCCAGATCCAGATCCAGAGCCGGTACCGGAGCGGACGCCATGGCCGCTGCGGAGCTTTACTCCAAGGTAGGACCTTCAGCTGTTCCTGAGGAGGAACTGCGTGAATGTACCGCCGCTCCTCCCGCACAGGAGACCTCCTTCCCAGGAACTTTACTTTCTTTCATCAGAAAATTTTATTTGAGTGATTTTTACGTTCCGTGAAAAAGTTTTTTGTTTGTCGCGCCGCGTCCACGCGCAGTACACGCCGTCTGCTGACCGTGTGTGTGTGTGTGTGTGTGTGTGTGTGTGTGTGTGTGTGTGTGTGTGTGTGTGTGTGTGTGTGTGTGTGTGTGTGTGTGTGTGTGTGTGTGTGTCAAGCACGCCCGCGTCTGGCTGCCGGACGCGGCCGCGGTGTGGAGGTCGGCGGAGCTGAGCAGAGATTACAACCCCGGAGACCGGACGCTGAGTCTGCAGCTGGATGATGGCACGGTGAGACACACACAAACACACACACACACACACACACACACACGTATTGCCAAAGTGTCCGTGACGTGTTAGGTGGACAGCCTGGTGCGTTCACGGCCCTGTTGCTGCTTGTAGCCCTGACGTCATGTCAGGGCTTGTTTTGCTCCTCAGGTGAGGGAGGTTCTCCTGCTGCTTGGAAGTTCTCGCCCCCCCCCTCCCTCCCTCACGAACACACACACACACACACACACACACACACACACATTCCCCATCTGTGACCCTGATCTCCACTCCCACAGGAAGTGGAGCACCAAATCAGCCCCGATGCCATGGACCTCCCCCCGCTGAGGAACCCCAACATCCTGGTGGGGGAGAACGACCTGACGGCGCTGAGCTACCTCCACGAGCCGGCCGTCCTGCATAACCTCAGGGTTCGCTTCATCGACTCCAAGACGATCTACACCTACTGCGGTGAGGAACGCGCTCTGCCCCCGCCCCCGGCTCGCACTCTGGCCGCGCGGTAGACTTTGGTCGCCCCGTCCGCCGCCGTTCTTAAAGGACCACGCCTCGGAGGGAGTCCTCCGCGCTTGCTTTCACCTCCATCCTCTCTCCTCCCGGCTCTCAGGCATCGTCCTGGTGGCCATCAACCCCTACGAGACGCTCCCCATCTACGAGGCCGACATCATCGGCGCCTACAGCGGGCAGAACATGGCCGACATGGACCCCCACATATTCGCCGTGGCCGAGGAGGCCTACAAGCAGATGGCCAGGTCGGGGACGCTCGCAAGGTCCACAAGGGTGAAGAAACCCCCCTCCGTCCGTGGTTCCTCTCTCATATCTGGAGATCTTCGTCCGCAGGAATCAGCGGAACCAGTCCATCATCGTCAGCGGGGAGTCCGGGGCCGGGAAAACCGTCTCCGCCAAGTACGCCATGCGGTACTTCGCCACGGTCAGCTGCTCCTCGGGCGAGTCGGACGTGGAGGAGAGGGTCCTGGCCTCCAGTCCCATCATGGAGGTACTGCGGGAGGTGTGAGCCTGGGGGAGGTGGTGGTGGTGGTGGTGGTGGTGACCCCGGTGACGGAGCTTCTGCCGGCTGTCCAGGCCCTGGGTAACGCTCGCACCACCAGAAACGACAACAGCAGCCGCTTCGGGAAGTACATCGAGATCGGCTTCGACGGGAAGAACTGCATCACCGGGGCCAACATGAGGACGTATCTGCTGGAGAAGTCCAGGGTGGTGTTTCAGGTAAACCTCCGTGAGAAACCCGGTGCCGTCTGCGGCCGGCTTCCTCCACGGGCCCAATCGATCGGACGCGCTCGTGACAGCTAACACGTGAACATCTCGGCGACAACAAACAACACATTGTTGCATGTTTCACGTTCCCCCGGCCGGATCCACAGCCGGACTCCGGTGGCTCCGGAGAAGAAGGTTCTCCCGATCCACCCGAGTGTATCTGCTCTGCTCCCAGGGTCCCGGGGAGCGCAACTACCACATCTTCTACCAGCTGTGCGCGTCTTCACACCTGCCCGAGTTCAAGGCCTTCAAGTTAGGTACGAGTCCCGAGTTCGGACTCCGACGGTTGCTCCAGGGCGGGTGCTGAGATCCGTGTCCGGTGTCTTTCAAGGTTGCGCGGACGATTTCCACTGCACCAGCCAGGGCCGGAGTCCCGTCATCGACGGGGTGGACGACGCCAAGGAGATGAGGAGCACCAGGAGGGCCTTCTCGCTCCTGGGTCAGGCTCCTGGGTCCGGCTCCGGGAGTGCCGGGGAACCTCGGGCCGGACTCACCGTCTCCCATTCTTCCTCACAGGAATCGTCGAAAGCAGTCAGATGGCGGTGTACCAGGTTCTGGCTGCTCTTCTCCACCTCAGCAACGTGGAGGTGAAGGATCTCTCCACGGACAAGAGCGGCATCTCGGTAACCGCCGACCACCGAGACGATTCTTATTTCCGAACGGAGGAGGTCTTTCTCACGGCCGACGTGGTTCTCAGCCAGAACAAGCCCACCTGAAGGTGTTCTGCGACTTGATGGGGGTTCCCTGCGAGGAGATGTCTCACTGGCTGTGCCACAGGAAGCTGAGAACCACCTTGGAAACCTTCGTGAAGACGGTCTCCAAGGTGAACGCGGTTAACGGGCGCGACGCTCTGGCCAAGCACATCTACGCCCGGCTCTTCTGCTGGATCGTGGGCAGCATCAACGTGGCGCTGTGCTCCACGGTGAAGCAGCACTCCTTCATCGGCGTGCTGGACATCTACGGGTACGTCGCCTCCGACCAGGTGTTCCGTCTCAGAAGGCTCCGGCCGAGTCCTTCTCATCTCCTCGGACGTTCTCTCTCTCTCCTCCAGATTCGAAACCTTCGACGTGAACAGCTTCGAGCAGTTCTGCATCAACTACGCCAACGAGAAGCTCCAGCAGCAGTTCAACCTGGTAGGTTGCCACGCCGACACCTTCACCCGACAATCAGCGCACACACACATGTTGGCGTATCGACTCCCCCCCCCCCCCCCCCGCAGCACGTCTTCAAATTGGAGCAGGAGGAGTACATGAAGGAGCAGATCCCCTGGACCTTGATAGACTTCTACGACAACCAGCCCTGCATCAACCTGATCGAGGCCAAGCTGGGCGTCCTGGACCTCCTGGACGAGGAGTGCAAGGTACAGGGGGGCTCCTTCGGCTTTTTTGCGGGTAAAGATCTACCCCGGTTCCTCTGGAAAGAACGAACAAGGGACGGCCTGTTCTGTCCGTTTCCAGTGGAAGCGGAGGTTGTGAGTCACTGACGTGTCAGCCCTTCCTCCCCCTGCAGATGCCCAAAGGCTCTGACGACACCTGGGCCCAGAAGCTCTACAACACCCTCTGGAAGAAGAACCCCGGCTTTGACAAGCCTCGGCTCTCCAACCGGGCCTTCATCATCCACCACTTTGCAGACGAGGTGGGTGGAGCCAGTTTCCTTCCTCATGGTGCACTTTTTAAGGTACTTTTAGGAGCTCGCTGAAGGCTCAAGTCTTGTGCAAGAAAATGAATCACACACATACACACTGCTGACTATCTGCTGCAGAGCACTACTTCCCTGCTTTCAGCAGAACAAATGGAGGGGAAAATAGACGGATGAAAAGGGTGACTCATGTTTTCTTATCGAGAGCGGCGGTCGTGGTGGTGGTGGTTTGGGGGGCGGCGGCGAGTCATCCCGGCGGTGACTCCGCCTCCCTGTGTCCCAGGTGGAGTACCAGTGCGAGGGATTCCTGGAGAAGAACAAGGACACGGTCAACGAGGAGCAGATCAACGTGCTGAAAAAGAGCAAGGTGAAGGATCTCGTCGGGCGATTGTTACTGCCGAGGTGTTGATGCTGATGTTTGAGGCGTTGAAAGCTCCTCCGCCCAACCTCAGCCTTCACACACCCATTGTTCAGCCACAACTATAGGAGGAAATCCTCAGTCGAGAACCGCTAAATAGCGCCCTCTGGCGTCGAGCGATAAAACCGCACCCCGTTTCAACCCTCGCGTCTCTCCAGATCGGGTTCCTGCTGAAGCTCTTCGAGGATGAGGAGAGAACGCCCGGCTCCACCGGCAGGTCCTCCCAGAGGGACGCCAAGAAGACCGTGGGGCTGCAGGTGAGCGGCCGCCTGCAAGGGATAGTCTGGATGTGGCTGAAGTACACGCTGACCTCTGACCTCCACGCAGTTCCGTCAGTCGCTGCATCTGCTGATGGAGACGCTGAACGCCACCACGCCTCACTACGTGCGCTGCATCAAACCCAACGACCACAAAGCGCCGTTCAGGTGAGTCGGTCGAGGGGGAGGGGGCTCATCCGCTTCGCGTTGGTTTGAACATCCTCCTGACCCCACGCCTCCACCTTTATCCTGCCGCTCGAGAAGCTTGGACCCCGTCAGGGCGGTGCAGCAGCTTCGAGCCTGTGGAATCCTGGAAACCATTCGGATCTCCGCTGCAGGTTTCCCCTCCAGGTGCGGATGTGCGGGCCGCAACCTTTTAAAGGTTGTCGTAGATCGACTCACCAACCATCTCCACCCGTCATGACCCCGCCGCAGGTGGACCTACCAGGAGTTCTTCAGTCGTTACCGGGTCCTCATGAAACAC
This sequence comes from Fistularia commersonii, assembly GCF_037954325.1. Lineage (NCBI taxonomy): Eukaryota > Metazoa > Chordata > Actinopteri > Syngnathiformes > Fistulariidae > Fistularia > Fistularia commersonii. The sequence continues at coordinate 1,921,419 of NC_141300.1, forward strand.
AAGGACATCCTTCCTGACAGGAAACAGACGTGCAAGAACCTCCTGGAAAAGCTCATTAAGGTACATGTGAGTTCATGACCACCCCCACCCTCCTGGCAGAACGATGTCACTTCCTGTTTTGTCCCTCCCACCAGGACCAGGGTAAGTATCAGTTTGGGAAAACCAAGATCTTCTTCAGGGCCGGCCAGGTGGCCTACCTGGAGAAGCTGCGCTCGGACCTGCTGCGCATCGCCTGCGTGCAGATCCAGAAAACCATCCGCTGCTGGTTGGCACGCAAGAAGTACCTTAGGCTGAGGGCGGCCGCCGTGGTGCTGCAGAAGCACGTGCGCGGTCACCAGGCCCGCTGGTGAGCAGAACCGATCTGTCACGCCGGAATCGGTCAAAAGTCTCCTCGGCATGCATTCTTCTTCTTCTTCTTCTTCTTCTCAGTTACGTGAGCTTCCTGCGGAGGTCGAGGGCGGCGGTGGTCATTCAGCGGAACCTGCGCATGTGGGTAGCGAGGAGACGCTACCAGAAGCAGCGCGCCGCCGCCGTGGTCATCCAGTGCTTCCTGAGGTCTTACATGGCCAGAAAGCAACTCTATGAGGTAAGAAGACGTGGAGTCACCAGAGGGTGGTGAAGTTATCCAGCAGCGCCGCTCGCTGCACGCTCTATGGAAACATCCGTATTAATTCGATTTGACCAATATAGACTCACCAGACAACATCTGCTTTGTTCACCATCGGAATCCAAATGCTTCTGAGACGCGTCTCTGCCTGGGTCAGACGGATAATAGGATCCAAAGGGTCCGAGGCCTTTGTGGGCAAAGTGGACTTTGATTTTCCTCATAAGTGAAACTTCTGGTGTAGAAAACATTGAATGTAAAACCCGGGTTCGGGGTCGAAGGTCTGACCCTGCGGCCGTGTGTTCGTCCCTGCAGCTGATCTACCAGCAGAAGGCCCTGCTGATCCAAAGGTGGGTGAGGGGCTGGCTCGCCCGGCGCCGCTACCGCCACGCTTTGGCGGGAGTGGTCCTGCTGCAGAGCTGTGTGCGCCGCATGGCGGCCAAGAATCAGCTGAAGAAGCTGAGGGTGGAGGCGCGCTCGGTGGAGCACTTCAAGAAGCTCAACGTGGGCATGGAGAACAAGATTTTGCAGCTGCAGCACAAGATCAACGAGCAGGTGAGGGCGCATACCTTCAGGAGGAGACGTATACCAGGAAGGGTCGATTGGAGGAAGAATCACATGCACGGCGTGTGTGTGTGTGTGTGTGTGTGTGTGAACCCCCCCCCCCTCGCCCTGCAGCACAAGGAGAACAGAGAACTCAGTGAACGTCTGAACGTCACGGGGAGGAACCAAGCGACGGAGAGAGAGAAGCTGAACAGGGAGGTGGAGACGTTGCGCCGGGCGGAGAAGGAGGCCAGAGCCAAGGCGGAGGCGCTACCCTCGCTGCTGCAGCAGCTCACCTTCCTCCAACAGGAGCTGGAAGACACCCGCAGGGAGAAGGAGGACCTGGAGGAGCAGTCCAAGGTCTACAGGGAGCAGGCAGAGCAGGTACGACCCACGTCCACCGAGTACTTCTCTTCCCGTTTGGGACGCTGAGCTCTCTGAGGGCCTGGTTTGTCTGCGGGCCTCAAGAGAAGCACCAATTCAAAGATCTCCAGAGTTGGTGAAGCAAATAAACGGTTGGTTTCATTGGCGGTTAGTTCTCATACTGCATTCTCTGTGTGGCGTTTCTCCTTATCTGGAGGCTTGTCATCTCCCCGTGGGTTGTTTACGTCCTCCAGTGTTCTTGTCATCAGTTTTTTCCATCAAATGAGTTTGCTATCCTCTGATAGGGCGCCCCCCTGTGGTGATCTTCTGCTCATCCCCTTCCTTGACGAGCTCCCAACAATCAATCGTGTGTGTGTGTGTGTGTGTGTGTGTGTGTGTGTGTGTGTGTGTGTGCGCGCAGAGGGTGAAGCTACACGTGCTACTGATGCTATCTAAGCTCCTCTCCTATCAATCTCTGCTGTTCCAAACTATGGAACAGCAGCTCAGCTCAGCTGTCCCTTCCTGCATGCAGTTGTTTCATGGGGTTTTTCTCTGGTTGGTGGGCAAATGCTCTCCTCCTCTGACCATGAGGAGGAATGAGGACATGCTCTTCTACCTCACCACCAGGTGGTGGAGGAGCTGAACATGAGGAACAGCTTGCTGACGAATGAGAAGGACGAACTGAGCAGGCTGATCCAGGAGCAGAGCAAGCAGCTAGCAGGTACACAACCACTCACTGTAGGCCACTGAAGACTACCGCAGGCCACTGTAGGCTATCGCAGGCCACTGTAGGGTACCACATGCTACTGTAGGCTACCGCAGGCCACTGAAGGCCACTGTAGGCTACCACATGCTACTGTAGGCTACCGCAGGCCACTGTAGGGTACCACATGCTACTGTAGGCTACCGCAGGCCACTGAAGGCCACTGTAGGCTACCACATGCTACTGTAGGCTACCGCAGGCCACTGTAGGGCACCACATGCTACTGTAGGCTACCGAAGGCCACTGTAGGCTACCACATGCTACTGTAGGCTACCGCAGGCCACTGTAGGGTACCACATGCTACTGTAGGCTACTACATGCTACTGTAGGCTACCGCAGGCCACTGTAGGGTACCACATGCTACTGTAGGCTACCGCAGGCCACTGAAGGCTACCACACGCTACTGTAGGCTACCGCAGGCCACTGAAGGCTACCTTTTGATGGGCTTATATTTTTAAAACCTGTGTGTTTTCAGAGATTAAAAGCAACGCAGGAAACACCAAACAGCTGGAGAAAGACCTGACAGAGGAGCGCTCGCGCTACCAGAGCCTGCTGAGTGATCACCTGCACCTGGAGGAGCTGCACAAAGACCTGCAGGAGGAGGTGGACCTCAGCATGGTGAGAGGAGTCTTGCCCCGTCGCCGGCGAAGGGGACGCAGCAGCAGTGCCGGCGTCATGTGACGCCTGCCGATGGTCAGATTTGGACCACATGACTGATTTTTGTCACGGATCCCATGGATTTTTTCTGCATGACATTGTAACAGCATTGTACAATCTCTCACAAAAAGGTTTCTCATGACGGGCGGGGTCATTCTGGTTTCCCCCCCCCCATCTGTATTTGCTCCCGACAGGAGTCGAGCAAGTCCAGTCACAAGAGGACGGACTCCAACTACAGCAGCAACTCGTCAGAGTTCAGCCAGAGCTTCGGATCCAGCGACGGCGAGGACAGCGCTGTCCAGGCAGAGGTAATGGTCCTCGAGGTTGTCCTGGCGACGGTCTGACAACAGGGGAGGTTAGATTTGTCTGTAGCACCCTGTTGAGATTCTTTCTGCTTGAAGAGAGCGGCGTGCTCATGTGGGATGATGTCCATGTGGCGTCTTCCGCACAGCACACAGTCTCCAGGTGGCGTCCTGGAGATTCAGGATTGTGTCCTGTCGTCTGGACTACAGTCACCATGACAACAGGCTTGGGCGTCACCATCATGTGACTGAATCTATGTCGGGTGTCTGATGGTTGGATGGAGGCACCTTGTCTGGGTTGCGGTCACTGATACTGTCCGTGTCCGCGATCCTAATGCCGTTAGCACTATATGGAGATGCCTGCAGAGATGGCTGTCTTCTGTTTCCAGGATCAGCCCACTGTGGACCTGCCCATCCTGCTGAAGCTCCAGAGAAGGGTGAAGGACCTAGAGAGGGATAGGCAGTCCCTGCAGGAGCTGCTGGAGAAGATGGAATCCCAGCGGGAGAAGGACAAAGTACGTAGGAATGATTGAATTTCTGGAGTCTTCCAGCAGTTGAGATGTTCATTCCCGGCCGCTCCGCTGCCTCGGCCATCTTGTGACTTGTCTCTGGTGAAGACGGCAAGCCGCGGTCTTTACATGGAGGTTTTGCTCTTACATAACCGTCACTGAGACGCTTCCTGCCGACGTGACCCTTAGTGTCAAGGTCTTTGTCCTGATCTCCCAAGGGACTGGAGCTCGGAGCCGCAATTATCAGTGTAGTGGGGCATGCAGAACTGTCCTCTGCAGATCTCGAATGCTGAAGTCCTCTTGACGTTCTCCTCAGACCTCCAGTTTGATTCACATTAATCCCAGGGTGTTGGTCTGTGTGCTTATTTGCGGACCAAAGGTGGAGGAGGAGCAGAAGACCGTGGGCCGAGCGGAGCTGGACCTGGAAACCCTGAAGGTATGGTCTCCACGTATCTCGGAGCCCAGTTTTGGATTAAACGTCAAATTCGATTCGTGACGCCGATGACCCTATCAGAGGCGAGAGCTGGAGTCGGAGAACAAGAAGCTGAAGCAGAACCTCAACGAGCTGAGGAAGTCCCTGACCTCTGAGAGCGGGGCGGCGCCGCCCGCCCCCGGTTCCCTGCCCTACACAACCTTGCTGGAACAGCTCACCTCCTCCAATGACGAGCTAGAGATGCGGAAGGAGGAGGTGCTGCTGCTCCGCTCACACATGGTCCGCCAGGAGGCCCTCAAGCACAAGGTGACTCTTGCTTTTGATACTGGCTGCTTCTACTGCACTTGATGATGGTGAGGGTGATGAGGATAATGTGTCCTGATCTCTGAACTGCCCCCTCCAGGATTCCGCCTTGGGCGGGGGGGTGAAATTAGATCTGAGTGAGGTTCCCTCGTTCCAAGATGTGGACAGGTAAGGCTTGGCTCCACCCTCCACGTCACACCAGCGGTTACTCGGGAGGTGTCGATCACGGTCCGGTTGTGTCTCCAGGTCCACGGACATCCACACCCTGAACGAGGATGGGGAGCTGTGGCTGGCTTACGAGGGACTGAAGGAGACCAACAGGTGATCGAGGCCCGCTTCTGAAAGTGGACGTGCAGGATGACGGGTCTAATGCCGTCTCTCGGTTCCCCTCCAGGGTCCTGGAGCTTCAGATGCAGACTCAGGAGAGCCTCAACAAGGAAAAGTGCAGGAAGTTGCAGGAGGAGGTGAGGAAGCTGCAGGAGGAGAAGGAGCAGCAGCAGAAGCTGTGGTCTCAGAGCCTGGTCCTGCCGGAGGACGCCCGCATCGAGGCCAACCTGAAGCATGAGATCACGCGGCTCACCGACGAAAACCTGGTGAGTCCGGGACGGGCCGTCAGGACCTCCAAAGACCAGATCTGGAACGTAGAACCAGAAACGACGGGTCCCGGGCGTCGTTTCTGCTTGAAAGCCCCACGAAGACCCATAATCCGGCGTGTCTTCATGGTTTCAGGAGCTCCGGGAGCAGCAGGAGAAACAGGAGATGACCATCCGCAAGTTGAAAAAGCAGCTTAAACTCTACCTGAAGAAGGTGGAGGACTTCGAAGGTGAGCCTGCGGCAGCCATGCGGTGGATTTGAAGCCTCCGCAGAACTGAACCTCCTTCTCCTCGCCTTGGTCCATCAGCCAGCGTGCAGCAGAAGAGCGGCGGCTCGGTGATGAACGCACTGGTCAGGGCGGTGAACATCACTCGCAAGGAGAAGGAGTACCAGGGCATGCTGGAGTACAAAGCGGGTGACGAGAACCGCCTGATCAAGAGTCTGGTTGTAGGTACGTAGAAGCCGTGCCACGGTGCTGGAGGTTGTCCGTCGGGGGATGCCGTTTCAGAGCGTCCTCCTTGGTCCGCTCAGATCTGAAGGCACGCGGCGTGGCAGTCGGCGTCCTACCGGGGCTCCCGGCGTACATCTTCTTCATGTGCCTGCGCTACGCTGACAGCATCAACGACGACCAGAGAGTCAGCACGCTGCTCAACTCCATCATCACCAGCATCAAGGGGGTCATCAAGGTGCGGCGCGCCGGCAGGTAGGCTCCGACCCGCCACCGTGCGTCTCTTCTGATTGGCCGGTTGGTCCTCGCAGAGGAGAGGAAACGACTTCGAGGTGGTGTCCTTCTGGCTCGCCAACACCTGCCGCCTGATCAACTGTCTGAAGCAGTACAGCGGAGACGAGGTAACCTCAGAGGACGGAGAAGGTCCTGGCCGGTGGCTTCTTCTGTAACCGACGGGCCCTTTGTCCACAGGCGTTCAAGACGCACAACAGCGCCAAGCAGAACGAGCACTGCCTGATCAACTTCGAGCTGTCGGAGTACCAGAACGTCTTCGGAGACCTGGCCATCCAGATCTACCGCCAGCTGGTCAAGTGCATGGAGGAGGCCCTGCAGCCCCTGATTGGTCCGTAGACCTGATGTTGCTCCCGCAGAAGCTACGCCCACGTCCAAGACTTAACCGTTCTCCTTCGTGCAGTGGCGAGCATGCTGGAGCACGAGACCATCCAGGGGGTGCTGGGCTCCAAGCCCACGGGCCTGAGGAAGAGGGCGCCCAGCCTGGCGGAGGAGGAGGTGACGGTGGAGGTGCTCCTGCAGCACCTGGGCCTCTTCCACACCACCATGAGCCAGCACGGCATGGAGCCGGAGCTCATCCAGCAGGCGGTCAAGCAGCAGTTCTACATCATCTGCGCCGTCACCCTCAACCACCTGCTGCTGAGGAAGGACATGTGCTCCTGGAGCAAAGGCCTGCAGATCAGGTAAGTGTGGTGGAGGTGGCAGATCTTCCACTCCTCGCATCCAATTACTGTGACCCTTGCTGTGTCTTGCCTCCAACTCCAGGTACAACATCTGGCAGCTGGAGGAGTGGCTTACGGAGCGAGACCTGGCCACCTGCGGCGCCAAGGAGACCCTGGAGCCTCTGGTCCAGGCGGCGCAGCTCCTTCAGATCAAGAAAAAGACGGAATCTGATGCTCAGGCAATCTGCAACATGTGCACGTCCCTCACCACGGCGCAGGTCCACCACCACCACCACGCCCCTGCCGCACCACACCCGCATCTTCTGGGTTGACCATTGGTTACTCTCTTTGTGCAGATCATCAAGGTCCTGACCCTCTATACCCCTGTGATCGAGTTTGAAGAGCGAGTGACTACTGACTTCATTGCAACCATCAAGGTGTGTGTGTTTGTGTGTGTGTGTGTGTGTGTGTGTGTGTGTGTGTTACACCCCAGTCACGTTCTTTCTTCTCCTTCTGAAGAACCTCCTGATGACCCGAGGTGAGTCGGCCCCGCTGATGATGGACACCAAGAAGATCTTCTCCCTCATCATCACCTTCTCGCCCTCGCCCGTTGCCCTGGAGACCATCCAGATCCCCGCCAGCCTCAGCCTGGGGTTCCTCACTCGCATCTAGAACGTACCTGGAGGAACCAGGGGCCCAGATCTCCAACCCTGGGACAGCTTTGCATCAAGATGTCACTGTTAAAGAACAGTCCAAAGTTAAGACTGCGTTTTTGCACGGTCGTGGAGGTGAGGTGGAGGTGGGACGGGAAGGGGGTCTCCACCAATCTGAGCGACATGGAGATCCAGTTGACCCCAGGAGAATTGCTCCTGGAGCTTTGACTGTAAATTCCCAGACATATACCTCTATGCAGGTCCTGGTGGGTCAGGAGGCCTACCAGGTTCCTCAGGCGGTTCTCCAGGTGGGGGGTCCACTGGATGTCTGTGACGGAGGCTCAGGTCTGTGGACGTTGCTATGAGCTGTCGCATAAACACGTTTGTCCTTGACTGACTGTGTTCGCTTATTGATCCATTGCTGGTTAGAATCTGGATCTCCTCAGGACCTCCTTGTTCTCAATCAATCAGTTACATTTTGAGATCTTCTTCTTCAGGGGTCGCCACAGCCAGTCATCTGCCTCCATCTAACCCTCTCCTTCCACACCATCTAACTTCCTGACCTCCTCCCCTCCATCCATTAAACCTCTTCTCTGGTGTTCCTCTAGATTTCAGCTTCTTTCGCCACAGATCTTCTCCATCCCTCCTCTGTCCATGTCCAAACCATCTCAGTGTGACTTTATCTCCAGAACATCTAACGCATGCTATCCCTCTGATCCCCCTCCATCCTCACACTTAAAGAAGAACCTCCACATCTTCATCTCTGCCTTCTCCTGTCTTCTCCTCGGTGTTTCCAAACAGCTTCATCTCCATCACCAACACCCTTTTCTCCACCTGTTCCTCCTTGCAAGTGTTTCTCCACCTTCTTCACCTCAGGGTGGAGGAACCTCTACATTTCCACCTCTGCTGCGTCCTGTCTTCTCCTCCACTTTTCCTTCTTTCCAGACAGGAAGTTCTTCAAAGATTTTAAATGATCTTTGAGGAAAAAAAAATAGGTAAAGTAAATAAATAATAACATTTTCCGGCGGTGGCTCGCTCCTCGATGGGCGACTTCCGGTTGTTGTTCCAGGCATGCGCATCCAGGAATGACCCGCGGGGTGTGCGGGGATCTTCTCCGCCTTGCGGGTTGTTTGCGGAGAAGGCGTGTTGCGGGATCCCCCCCCCCCCCCCCTCCCCTCCACGGATCCGCATTCCTCCAGGATCCGTGAAAAAGCGCGTGACGTGGGCGGGGTCTGCGCGCGACAGGTGAGCCGGCCAGCGGACACCGGAAGTACCTGAGGATGGCAGCTTTTCAAAATAAGAGCGGGGAAGCGATTCAAACTTCTTGTGGCAGTTTCTTCACTTGAAGCCTCTGACGAGAAGAAATTCAGGTCCAGCTGCCACCATAAGAAAGTTTGGACATGAATTCACCGTGACCTGGATGACTGAGAACCTCCACAGACATGCTCAGGGGACATCAGCTACTATTTTTCGATTTATTTCTGCAACAACGTAATGTTTGTGTCGAAAATGTGGATTCAAGTGGGGTTCCGAGGACCTCCTCAAAGTTCTCTGTCGATGAAGACAAAGGTCCACGTGACGTGCGAGATGACAGATGAATGTTTTTTCCATGTTCGTCGCGTGATTGTCGTCGTTCTTGGAGGGTTTGTGGGTTTCTTTTGGGCTCCCGTGTTCTCCCCGTGTTTGCGTGGGGTTCCTCAGGGTTCCGCTAACAGACCAAACACATTCAGGAGGTTCATGGAGATCCTGAATTGTCCAGACGTGTGAATGAGTCGGCGGAGGTCTCTATGTCTCCCTGTGATTGGTCGGTTCAGGGTGAATTCATTAGTAGTACAAAGAATGATTGAATAAATCCAGGATCTTCATCACCACAAGGACGAAGGTCTCACCCAGGATGCCTCACGTAACGAGGCGGTGTCTCCTGATTCTTTGATGGTTTACGAACTTTGCCTTTCAGCTTCTTTTTTTATGTGTTGGGCCATGAATAAAATCACTGAAGGAAGGGAAAACACTTAATATCCGAGCAAAGTAGGTGGAAGAAAAATAAGTCAATTATCGTTTTACTTTGAAAGTTCTACCGGAAGTACGATCTCACTCTCTCCAGCTTGACGGCGTTGAGCGAAGCTGCGCCGGCAACTCCGCTGGTAGCCTGGAAAGTTCACGCCCGATCCGCGGCGAAGCTTCGTGGACGGGATCCTGTGCGTGGGGTGAGGAGGGGAGGGAAAGGGAGGGGGACACCACCCGAGGATGGCGCTGTGGGAGCTTTACACGCAGGTAGGAGCCGAACCGAGCGCTTCCGGTCCCGGCGGGATCGATGTTGACTCAGGGGGTCGCCCCGGGAGACATATGGAAAGGCTGATCCTTGTTTTAGATAGAAAGAAACGCAAAGTAGTTAAAAGTGTGACTAGAAAATGTTTTCACGCCTTTATTTCTTCTTCATCACACTTCTGAAGCTGTCCTGTTGACGGATCATAGAAATCCAAAGTGTCTGAAGCTCCTCCATCCTGGGGCATACAAGTCAGCCTCTGATTGGACCACTCTGCCGGCCGTCGACCAATCAGCCGGTCCCTTTCTGTGTTCTCTTCTGCAAAGTTCCGCTGCTTTTCAGATCTGGACTTTTTCATCTTCGGGTCTTCTGAACGTTTATGTCCTCGGCGGACGATGACAGCTCCTTCTTCTCCTGGTCCTCTCAGTACAACAGGGTGTGGGTCCCTGACGACGAGCAGGTGTGGAGGTCGGCGGAGATCAAGAGGGACTTCCGGTCCGGGGCGGACGTCCTTGAGTTGCTCCTTGAAGACGGCACTGTAAGTAGGGAACGGTGTTTGTTCTGGCAGCAGCGGCAGTAGACAATGTCCCAGCTTTGGTCTCCTCCACCTTCTGCCCAGGAGTCCAGCTACCCCGTGGACCCGGAGCAACCGCGACTCCCTCCCCTCCGCAACCCGGACATCCTGGTGGGGGAGAACGACCTGACAGCGCTGAGCTACCTTCACGAACCCGCCGTGCTGCACAACCTCAGAGTTCGCTTTGTGGAGTCCAGGATCATCTATACCTACTGTGGTATGGTGGGGGAGAGGGTGGAGGTTGGTGGACAGGGAGCTTCATGGCACTCCTCCGTCAACCCTCCTTCATGCCTGTGCTGTTTGCTCCTCAGGGATCATCCTGGTGGCTGTAAACCCCTACAGGCAGCTTCCCATCTATGGTGATGCCGTCATTCAGGCCTATGCGGGCCAGAACGTTGGAGACATGGACCCTCACATCTTTGCGGTGGCAGAGGAGGCCTACAAGCAGATGGCCAGGTAAACACCGGCCGTGGATTGCCGCGGCTTCCCCCAGTCCTGATGTGCTCTACAGAAAAGGTCACAGGAGACTGTGCCTGCTGAGAAGGTCCTTCAAGGGGCTCTCCCGAGGACCTCCTTCGACACTAGTGGCATTAGCCATGTTCTCTGGTGCGATCTGATGGGGCAGCAGCCAACAGGAAGAGACTGGACAAAGTGGTGGAGAAGGCCAGCTCTTTCCTGGAGAGTTCCGTGCAGGTGGTGGGCGAGAGGATGACGGACGTCTCCAACCCCAGGCAGAACATCACTGCAGCATCACGCAGCTCCTGCAGCAACAGACTTCTTCACCCCAGCCATGTGAAGGAGAGATCTTAGAGGTCCTTCCTCCCAGATGTTTAACACCCAGCTCTGCTCCTAGGAGACTTCATCCATCCACTCATCCAGACAGTCATTTGTATTGCTGCTGGAAGCAGGAGTTGTATGCTCTGACGAAAAGATTGTTTATACATTTTATTTCATGAATTTTCCCATTCTTTGTATGCAACTGCTCTTATATATATATATCTTATATAAATAATAATGCATAATATAATATCAATAACTTAACTGCCTCTCCTGCACTGTCCACTTTCTGCTGTGCCAGATGAAAGCACATTGTCTTGTATCCTGTTGTTATTGTATCTCCTCCCCAGGAACCACAGGAACCAGTCCATCATCGTCAGCGGCGAGTCTGGCGCCGGGAAAACGGTTTCGGCACGCTACGCCATGAGGTACTTCGCCGTGGTGAGCAAGTCCGGCAGTAAGACACGGGTGGAAGACAAAGTCCTGGCATCCAACCCTGTCACAGAGGTGAGGGTCTGCACTCTCAGACGGAGTCCTTACAACTTCTCGGAGAGTTAATTTACTACACGGACATACACATTGACCTCCACTGGGAGGTCATCATTGATGATAAGAGCAAGACAAAGCGCTGAAGTGAAAAGCCCAATTTTCTGGGGTTTTGTGTTGACATTATAAAAATCAGTGCGTTAATTAAGCCTTGTTGTCATGTGGACAACAAGTAAAAAGTGTTGTATCTTGTTTGTTTCGGTTAAAGAAGAAGCAAAACATAAAGAGGGATTTGAACCATCACGCCTCAGTAACTATTATGTTTAATACAATGTAACTGCAAGATGTAATAACCATCTGGTTTCTACGCAGGCCATTGGGAACGCCAAGACCACCAGGAATGACAACAGCAGCCGCTTTGGGAAGTACACCGAGATCGGCTTCGACAGAAGGTACCGGATCACCGGGGCCAACATGAGGACCTATCTGCTGGAGAAGTCCAGGGTCGTCTTCCAGGTGCGACTCGTTCAGACCGACAGGGAAATGGCTGAGCGTGATTGGCGTGAATGTTCCAACCCCCAAACCCTGGAAAACCTGTAGATCCACAGCCGTGACCTCTGACCTCCACCCTCTGGATCTGGACAACCCGGTGTGAACTGGGAAAGGAAAGAACTCATGAAGCAGTTTGGGAGGATCCACAGACGGGCAACCGTCTCCTCGGCCAGCAATCCATCACGTGCGTGGGTGTGCACGTGGTGTGGACCACCTGCTGGAGTCCAAACCAGGCCTCGGAAAGGGGTGAAAGGTCACTGTGAAGGAAGCCTGATGCTCCTTCTGAGTGCTTCAATGGTTCTGCTGATCTTCTGGGGTTCACATAGAACGGACCGGAAACAAGAGAACCTCCTGCGAGTGGCGCTTCTCTCGATGGAAGACCCAGATGTGTTCTAGATGACAGGAGGGAAATGGACTTAAATGACCACTGGTTAAAACATAAGGTCTGCAAGAGAACATTTGCCAATATGTGACACCTTGACTCAGATGGGCTCCAGCAGCAGAACACCACGCCGGGTTCCACTCCAGATCTTTCCAGAACCTCAGGACACTGCTGAGAGTCAAGGCAAGAAGGTTCCTAATTCAATTCTGGTGGTCTGCTGGGTTCTCTATTTGGGCTCTCTCCAGGTTCTCCTCGCGGTGCAGTCAGCAGGCTCATTGGAGGCTTTTAAATGTCCGTAGGTGTGAATGAGAGGGTGAATGTTTGGAGGTCGGTGATTGACAGCTGCCCCGTCCAGGTCAAATCCCCTGATCCAGTGCTTTTGTCCATACCGGTGCTTCCAGGCGGAGAAGGAGAGGAACTATCACATCTTCTACCAGCTGTGCTCCTGCGCCGACCTGCCCGAGTTCACCGACCTCAGGCTCTGTGAGTTCTTCTTCAGAACCCGTGTCTGGCGTTCTTCTGGTAAAAGGTTTGGAGAAACCCGTGGTTCCACCTGTGGCCCGCAGTGACTGCAGACCAGTTCCACTACACCTGCATGGGCGGCGAGGTGACCATAGAAGGCGTGGACGACAGGAAGGGCATGGAGGAGACCCAGCGGACCTTCACCCTGCTGGGTGAGGGTCACCCGAGGATGTCCGGTTCTCGGCCCTGTGATTCCCAGATCCAGTTTAACCTCCCCTTCTCCCCCCCCAGGGCTGAAGGAGAACTTCCAGCGGGATGTCTTCAAGGTCCTGGCAGCCATTTTGCACCTGGGGAATATGGAGATAGTGAAGTCTGGAGAAGACAAAGCATCCATTCCTGTGAGTGTACAACTGTAAGACCAATGAATCGGGTGTCCTTCTGCTCCGTTTGACAAACCTGCCTGAGCCTTCATTAAAGTTCTCCGAGGACCGGGACCTGGATGACTGACAATCTGGTCCCCCTTTTCAGACCGGCGATCTGCACCTTGCCGCTTTCTGCGAGCTGGCAGGGGTTGGGGCGGAGGGCCTGGTGCGCTGGCTGTGCCACCGCCGCCTCGTCCTGGTGGCCGAGACGGTGGTGAAGCCAGTGGCCAGGGAGCGGGCGGTGAACGCCAGGGACGCCCTTGCCAAGCAGATCTACGCCCGCCTCTTCGACGCCGTCATCGGCAGGATCAACACGGCGCTGCGGGTGCCGGGGAAGCAGCACGCTTTTATCGGTGTTCTGGACATCTACGGGTAAGACGCTCGCAGCCCGCTCGAATCGCCATTCCCGAGATGACCCCCCTTCGGTCCCGCCCGCAGCTTTGAGACGTTCGACGTCAACAGCTTCGAGCAGTTCTGCATCAACTACGCCAACGAGAAGCTCCAGCAGCAGTTCAACCTGGTGAGCCTTCCCATCCTCCAGAGGAACGACCCCGGTTTCTCTTTGGAGGGGAGACGGTCATTTCCGTGATCTCGATTCTGCTCAGCATGTCTTCAAGCTGGAGCAGGAGGAGTACATGAAGGAGGATATCCCCTGGACGCTGATCGATTTCTACGACAACCAGCCCGTCATTGACCTGATCGAGGCGAAGATGGGGATACTCGACCTGCTTGATGAAGAATGCCTGGTTGGGATTCTTTCTGTTGTCACACAAACCGTTTGGTCCTTCTCCAGTTCTTCTGGTATTGATTTTTGACGATCTTCACCTGCCATTTCAGTTTCCTCAAGGCACCGACCAAAGCTGGCTCCAGAAAATGTTCACCTACCTGGACACCAACCCGCTATTTGAGAAGCCCAAGTTCACCAGCCAGGCATTCGTGGTGCAGCACTTTGCAGACAAGGTGTGGTCCTAGCACCAGTAGGTTTCTCTGCAGCTCACCAACCTTGACATGACTATTGACTTTATCAATCAACAGGTGGAGTACCAGTGTAAAGGGTTTCTTGAGAAGAACCGAGACGCTCTGTATGAAGAACTGGTGGATCTCATGAGGATCAGTGAGGTAAGAAGACATCAGGATCTGGCATCTGCTCAGGAAGTTGATTTGCAGCTGTAACCGGCAGATTAGCGGTTGCTATGGAACCAAAGCAAACACACGTTCCCCAGCACTTCCTTGTTTCTTTTGCCAGTTCCCTTTTCTGGCCAAGTTTTTCAAAGAGGAGGAGCAAAGAACGCTGAACATCAAAGGTGTGACGGTGAAGCCCGCCAGGCCGGCGGTGAAATCAGCCAATAGGCAGCTGAGATCCTCCGTTGGAGAAAAGGTGAGGATGTCTTCTTTGTCCACTGGAGCGGCTGCTTCCACAGCACCTTTGACGGTCAAGAAGGGACTTTAGTGTGTGCCCTGTATCTTTATCCCATGGGATGCAGTTCTGCAGCTCCCTGTCCCTGCTCATGGAAACGCTCAACACCACCACGCCTCACTACGTACGCTGCATCAAACCAAACGACGAGAAGCTCCCGTTCGAGTGAGTCCTCCTGGAAACCCTCTCGGCAAAGCGACCCGTGCGGTGTTGTGTGCCTTACCCCTTGTTGAGGGTTGGGATGAGTGCTTGCTTGTGTCTGTAGATATGACTCCAGGCGGGTGGTGCAGCAACTCAGAGCCTGCGGTGTCCTAGAAACAATCCGGATCAGCGCCCAGAGCTACCCGTCTAGGTGCTTCTCCTCCCTCCAGACCAACTGCTGCGCACTGGGTTCACCCCCGCTGGGCGAACTGACCGTCTTCTCTTCACAGGTGGACCTACATCGAGTTCTACAGCCGCTATAGTATCCTCATGGCTCCCCGGGAGGTGGATCGCCGTGACAAGAAGCAAACCTGCAAGAACGTGCTGCAGAGGTTGATCCAGGTGCTGCTGCTGCTGCTGATCTTGCACGCAGCCACGCGCCAATGCATTTCTTGAAATCACTCATGGATTCTTTCTTTCCTCAACCGCTTCCAGGACTCCAACCAGTACAGGTTTGGCCGGACGAAGATCTTCTTCAGAGCTGGCCAGGTGGCTTACCTGGAGAAGCTGCGTCTGGACCGGCTACGAGGAGCCTGCATCACCATCCAGAAGCACCTCCGCGGGTGGAGCCAGAGGAAGAAGTATCTGTGCTTGAGGCAGGCAGTCATCATCATCCAGGAGTACGTCCGTGGGAAGAGGAGCGTAAGGTAGGAAGTCGTCAGCGGTTGCCATCTTTCTTCTCAAAATTTATTTGGGTTCTAAGTGTGGTACCTCCTGTCCACCTCTAGGAAAGCCGTCAGTGCTTCAATGCTCAAGCGGGGCTGGGCGGCGCTGCAGATCCAGACGTGCTGGAGAGCATACCGCATGAGGCAGATCTACCAGGTAGTCCGCCTGGCCTCTGTCACCATCCAGGCTTTCACACGAGGCTGGCTGGCCCGCAAGAGCTACAAGAAGGTCTGCAGTTCCCGGATCACGTGATCAGATCCATCACAGTGTAGCTTACCAAGTAATTACTGTTCCCATGCCTGTTTTAGATGGTCGCGGAACATAAGGCCCTTGTTCTCCAGAAGTATGCCCGAGCCTGGCTGGCTCGGCGGCGGTTTCAAACCATACGTCGACTGGTGCTCAATGTTCAGCTCTCCTTCAGGGTGCAGCGGCTCAGGAAGAAGGTGGATGAGCAGGTGAGGGCACCTCTGAAATTACTACCCGCTGGGCCGGTAGGACCCCAATGAATCTTCGTGTCATCGCAGAACAAGGAGAACCGTGGGTTGATGGAGCGGCTGACCAGCCTGGCTAACTCCCACTCCCAAACCATGGACCGCCTTCGCACTATGGAGGCACAGCTGGAGAAATCCTCCCAGCAGCAGGCGGCTTTGGAGGCTAGGGAGAAGAAGACAAAGGAGGAAGCATGTCTGGTGAGTGTGGAAGTCCAGAATCAAGAAGACACGTGCCAGGAGATCCGTGGGTTGTTGTTTTTTATTGGCTATTCCCTATCCTCCCTGCAGACCATCGCCCAACTCCAAAGCAACATCCAGGCGTTATCTCTGGAAAAGCAACATTTGGAGAAAAGCTTTGAAGCCTCTTCGAAAGAGCTTAAAGGTAACACATCTGAGGTCCCTGTGTTTGCTAATGTCATCCAACTCTGGAGATTAAAAGGGCGTTGGTTCTCAAACTCCAACAGAGACCTTTGACAAAATAAAGATCAACCTTCTTGAGGAGAAAGAAAAGGAGGCAAGGCAAAGAAAGTAAGTCCTGCCCCGAGGAGTCCATCCAGACCCTCTGGAACCGCACTAATTCGGTTTTTTGATCGCGCAATCCTGGTCAGAATTGCGGACAACAACCTTGAGATCCAGAAGCAGGACCACCAGAGGGATGTGGAGGCGCTGCGGGAGGAGACCAGGGGCCTGAAGGAAGACAAGGTTCGTTTGCTGAGGGAGGTGGAGGAGGGAACCCAGGTGACCACTGACCTGCAGGAACAGGTCATCCAGCTCAGCAGGCATGTCAAGACCATTCCGGAACTGCGCAGGGACCTCAGCTGCCTGCAGAGTCAGAGGGACAACCTGGTCCGGGAGATGAAGATGCAGTCGGAACAAGCGAGAGGTCGAGATCTTCGTCTCCACTCACTCAAACAGATGAGGTGTGACAGATTGTCTGAGGGGTTTCATATTCTTCTGCAGCCAAAGTGAACCAGATCACGAGGCAGCTCCTCAGCGGCGTTGTCGAAGAAGATGTCCTCCAGGGGTAATTAAGGTTCCTGCAGTGTCCTCTCGGTTCTCCATCATCTCCAAGCCCTACGATGATTAAAATTGTTTTTTCTACCAAAGTCTGACTGCGGACAACCCAGAGAAGAGCGGTCAGGTGGAAGACCTGCTGATGGCCTTCGAAGGTCTACAGAAAGCCACGAGGTATTAGCTACTTGACCTGGACGATAGGAGGGTGAAGAAGTGGCTTTTGCTGTTAGGCGACATGAATGCAAGTCCCCTGTATCCTCAGCGCTGGGAATCTTTGCTTTCTTGTACCCTTCATGTTCTGCTCTTCTTTGAAGGATGCTGGAGAACCACCAGAGGGAGCAGAGGGAACGCTGCGAAGCTGAGCTGGAGGGCTCCAGGCTGAGAGTGGACCTCCTCCAACGTGAAAACGCACGGTTGCAGAACCTGTTCCAGGAGAAGAGCGACCTCAACGAAAACATTCGGCAGGAGGTCTCCAGGCTGAGCGTCCAGAACTCGGTAGCCGAGGCTGTGGAGGCCGTGGTGATACGTGGCGAAAGAGCGCAGCTGCTGATTGGTGTCTTTGCTCCCACAGGTGATACCCGAGCTGAAGGTCCAGGTTTCGGAGCTGCAGAGACAGAAGCATGAACTGGAGGCCCGGCTGGAGCAGCAAAACCGGGAGTCAGCAGGTGGCCCTCCCTCCTGACACTTTCCTCAGACGGCACCTTCTCAAGAACACCTTCATACTTAATTTCTCAATCATGTCCTTTCAAGTGAAAATGGAGGAGGTTGTCAAGAACTTCCAAAAGAAGGTTGAAGAGGAGAGTACCCAACGCAGGTAGGATAGCCCTCACCCTCTGACCTTCATGTGGAACCGCCAAGTTCTCCTGCCCGGGTTCCCTCCAGGTTCTCTAAACGTCTTCCCTCAGGTAAATATTTGCCTGAACACACACCTGAGTGTATGCTCAGGCAAATATTTGCCTTCAAAGGCGGTGGCCTGGTTCACCACCCGGCGTCGGGTTGCTGTTGGCAGGATCTTCTCCACGATCACCCCCAACCTCTGCCGCCGGCCCCTCTCCCTTTTAAGGCTCTTCGAGGAGAAAGCCGAGGAGCTGGAGGAGCTGCAGAGGGACCTCCAGTCCAAAGTGCTGGAGCTCCAGGAGGCGGGCAGTGACCTGAAACGGCAGCTGCAGGTGGAGACGGAGGCCAGGAGGAAGCTGAGCCAGGAGGCCTCGCAGCTGACTGCCGAGAACATGGTGCTTGAGGATCTGGGGTGGGTTCGCGAGGCGAGGCCACCTCCTGGGTGCTGATGAATACTGCTCTCCTTCCAGGACTTTGAGGAACAGCTGGACCAGAGGAACCGACTGATCAGGAAGCTGCAGAATCAAGTCAAGAGCCTGGAGATGTCACAGAGAGGTGGTCACTGGGGTTCCTGGCACCAGCCGTCCCTCCGGCCTTCACGCTTCTTCATGTCCTATCGTTGTTCCTCACAGCTGTGCAGAAACCTGCACCCGTCATCCCCAAAGATTACCTGGGCATGTTGGAGTACAGGACGGAGGACGAGTCCAAGCTTATCCAGAACATCATCCTGGGTATGCTACTCCTTTCCCCGTCTTTAACGTGCACGAGTGAAGCTCTCAGAGCAGGTGGTCACCCTGCTTTTGGTCCATCACGCTCCTCAATGTCCATACCCCATCTGCCCGCAGAGCTGAAGCCTAAAGGCGTGGCAGTCAGCATGATCCCGGTTCTTCCCGCCTACATCCTCTTCATGTGTGTCCGCCATGCTGACTACCTGAACGATGACGGCAAGCTGAAGTCCCTCATGAACGGGATCATCAGCGGCATCAAGAAGGTCATCGTGGTGAGTTCTCAGCTGGTTTTGGCCCCCAGATCCACGCCAGGGACTCCGAATCGCGGCGGCGGCGGCGGCGGCGGCTCTGAAGAAGGCCGGTCTTGCGTCCATCCCAGAGTTCACGGAGGAGATCGGCCTTGAACAGAGGAAGAGACTCCTGTTCCAGGAGCACATCGATAAGAGAAGAAGCACAGAGCTGCTCCTCCACACGGGTCATCCGGTGTGGAGGCATCTTCTGCATCTAAAGATGGTGTTTCATGGAATTACAGGCAGCAGGGTGAAGGAGCAAGATGTCATTAGACCTTTTGTGGACCTTCAGCCTCTGCTAACCAATGGGACGTTCCTCTCCTCCCTTCATTCCAGACTCACCACAAAGACCCCGTGTTGGTGTCCTTCTGGCTGTCAAACACCTACCGGCTCCTCAACTGTCTGAAGCAGTACAGCGGCGAGGAAGTGGGTGGTGGTCAGGTGGCACGTTGTCGATGCCGGCGACGTCGTCCCCTGACGTTCTCCTGTCTGTGTTCGGGTTCTCCAAGGAGTTCATGAAGCAGAACAGCCCCCGCCAGACGAGGAACTGCTTGCAGAACTTTGATTTGTCAGAGCACCGGCAGATTCTGAGCGACCTGGCCATCCAGATCTACCACCAGTTCATAACCCTCATGGAGAGGACTCTGTCTCCTGCCATCGGTATCTAACACAGCTTGCCACCAGACCAAGACTGTCTTAAAGCAGATGCAGTTATGCACGGTCCAAAAACAGGCAGGAGGCCAGTCGGAGGCCCTGGACTGTCTTGAGTTTTGTTAACGTTGGGTTTCTTCTCAGTTCCCGGTATGCTGGAGCACGAGAGCCTCCAGGGGATCTCCAGCATGAAGCCCACCGGGTTCCGCAAACGTTCCAACAGCATCTACGAAGACTCGGAGAGCTACACCATCTCCTTCATAACACAGCAGCTGGGCCACTTCCACACCACCATGAGCCAGCATGGGATGGAGCAGGCTCTGCTCAGGCAGGCCATTAAGCAGCTGTTCTTCTTCATTGGTGCAACCACCCTCAACAGCATCATGCTCCGCAAGGACATGTG
Organism: Fistularia commersonii; assembly: GCF_037954325.1. NCBI lineage: Eukaryota > Metazoa > Chordata > Actinopteri > Syngnathiformes > Fistulariidae > Fistularia > Fistularia commersonii. The sequence goes on from NC_141300.1 coordinate 1,941,163, forward strand.
CTCCTGCCGCAAGGGGATGCAGATCAGGTTGGTCCCGTTGCCCGGCGATGCTGATGGGCATCACCAGGCGCTTTTACGCTACTTCTGCCCATGCAGGTGCAACATCAGCTACCTGGAAGAGTGGCTGAAGGAGAAGGACCTGCAGAGCTCCGGCGCCATGGACACCCTGAAGCCCCTGGCCCAGGCCGCCTGGCTGCTGCAGGTCAACAAGTCCACGGATGAGGACGCCAAGGAGATCGCGGGGAGGTGCAGCGAGCTCAACCCCGTCCAGGTGCCGTGTCCCCACCCAGAAGCAGCTCTAAGGGAAGGCCGGAGAAATTTGACAGCTCTGTTTCTTCTCCCAGATCGTCAAGATTCTGAACTCCTACACGCCCATTGACGACTTCGAGAAAAGGGTTCCTTCATCTTTCGTCCGTAAAGTTCAGGTGACCTTCAACCCCCCGAGTGATGGAACCAACCCCCATCTTTTTTTTTTTTGTTTGAGCCAAATCGGACTTTTCTTGTTTGCAGGCTCTTCTCCAAGAACGTGACGGGTCCCCACATCTGCTGCAGGACGCAGAGTACCGCTTCCAGGTCATGTTCCCTTTCTGCTCTTCGCCTCAGGCTCTGGAGCTGCTGCAGGTGCCCAGCAGCCTCCACCTGGACTTCCTGATCAGGATCTGAGCCTGGCAGTCAGGGCCTCAGGTGGACTTCCTCCCAGGAGACCAGTCGGATCATATGAGATCGACTGGACCTGCCTGCTCCTTTATGCAGATGTTTCATCCTGGAACCAGAAGCACCGGGACTTTTCTGCTCAACGACAATGATCAATCGTCCAAAACCATGTCTTCGATCAAAACTGAGGTCTTCAGTGTCTACAGATCTTAGGATGGGTGGAACACCAGGATCTGGAGGTTCCGATGGTCCAACGGGCTCCATCTGGGTCTGACTGGACTGATGATGTCGGTTGAAGGTCCAGTCCACGGGAACTGTTACCTCCTGGGCATTGACCTCACATCGGTACCAGAGATGCAGAACTTGAAGGAACTCGGAGAAACCCGGACGAACCTGGACATCTTGATGTTTATCTTTGTCAGTATTTGGAATCGAGTATGACCTTGAATCAGCCGATGAAGGGAACAATAATTAATCTTGAATTAATCACGAACGAATGTGTGTTAACCTGTAGTTACAAAGGTGTCATTTTATATTTTAATAAATCAATTAAAACCAATAAACAAGGCATGGATAAATGACTACGCTAAGGGCTCCTGTCCACCCATCTTGAAATCAAATATGAATAATTGGTTCTTTAAATCGAGGGAAATGGATTTCTGCTCCATGGTGGATACCTGGAGGTCCTGCAATAACGGGTTCCTGTGCGCTGCGAACCCCTCACAGGACTGTCATAACACACACACACACACACACACACACACACACACACACACACACACACACACATCAGCGGTGGTTCATTTTTTTTATTTGTGTTCCGGCTCGAACCGGAAGTCGCAAGAAAAAAAACAATAACAGTTCCCGCCCCTGCGGTGATTGACGTGCGGCTGCTGGCCCCGCCCCCTCCTCCTCCTGGAAGCTGCGCCAGCATCCTCCGGCCGTGACGTCATGACAGCGGCATCAGCTGTTCCCGCCGCCGCCGCCGCCGCCGCCCGCGTCCCGCACCAAGGACCCGTATGAGACCCCCTCCCGGCCCTGAAATGGCGACACCGGAGGCCCCGCTCACCGAGACCCTGGCCCACCTCAGGACCGAGTCCGAGGCGCTCAAGTCCAAGCTGGAGGAGGAACGGGCGAAGCTGCACGACGTCGAGCGTGAGTGCGGAAAATGGAGAGGCCTCCATCACACCCCCACCCCCACCCCTGCGCTAGAAAACACACACACACACACACACACACACACTTTGCCGCGGTGTGTTTTTGCAGCCTTCGCCGTGCAAATCCGCGACGAGGCGGCGGCGCCACCTCCGGTCCGGTGCAGTCCGGGTCTGTTTGCCCCCTGCTCCTCCGTGGACTCCGTGGTTCGATCTAGATTTTGTGAAGACGGGATGAGGAGGTGGTGCAGGAAGGGGGGGGGGGGGGTAAAAACCGGAAATGCATGTGTGTTCCGTGATGGGGGGGAGGGGCGCCGCCGCTCCGTTAACGCGCCGGTGTTTGTCCAGTGCACCAGGTGGCGGAGAAGGTGGAGGGTCTGGGCCAGTTCGTCATGAAGACCCGGAGGACCCTGAAGGGCCACGGGAACAAGGTTCTGTGCATGGACTGGTGCAAGGACAAGAGGAGGATCGTCAGCTCCTCGCAGGTCCGACCGTCTTCTCACGGACCCTCATACATGCTGCTCATACACCACATCTAGAGCATCACTCGTGCTGTCATAACTGTGTTATTACACTGTTATTACACCACATCTAGAGCGTCATCATGCTGTCATAAATGTTATTACACAACATTTAGCACATCACTCATGCTGTCATTACTGTGTTATTACAACATATCTAGAGCGTCATCACGTCGCATAACTGTTATTACGCCACATGTAGAGCTTCCCTCATAGTGTCATAACTGTTATTACACTCTTATTACACCATATCCGGAACTTCATTCATGTTGTCAGAACTGTTATTACACCATATCTATCACTTTACTCATGCAGTCATAACTATTATTATACTGTAATTACACTGTATCTAGAGCGTCACACAAGCTATCATAACTGTTATTACACCATATCTCGAGTTTCACTCATGCTGTCATAACTGTGTTATTACATCATATTTAGAGCTTCACTTTTGTTGTCATTACTGTTATTACACTGCATCTAGAGCTTCATTCATGGTGCCATAACTGCGTGGTTAGACTGCGTTGAGATCGTCATACGTTGTGTCAAAGGTACTCTAGATTTCCACAGAAAGTGGTATCATTACACTGTGTCTAGATCTTCACTCATGTTTCACAACTGTTATTACACTGTTATTACACCGTATCTAGCGCATCACTCATGGTGTTATAACAGTGTTATTACACTGTGTCTAGCTCTTCATAAGTGTTATAAAAAGTTGTTTTATTATACTACTCTCAGTTTTTTACATTTCTACGTAAAGCGGTGTCATAACTGCGTTATTACACTGCATCTAGAGCTTCACCCATGCCGCCATAACTGTTATTACACCTCTTCTAGAGCCCCATTCATAGGGTAATAACTGCATTATTTCACTGGATCTAGATTTTTCTGTATCTACATTTGGCGTTGTGTCATGACTGTGTTATTATGCTGCATCTAGATCCCATACATGTTGTCATAAAAGCGTAATTATGGTGTATCTAGAGCACTAGAGCGTCATTCCCTTCTATCCACAGCTTCATTCTGGATGTTCTGACTGTGTTATCGCACTGAATCAAGACCTTAATTTGTGGTCGTGTCACTACGTTGCATCGAGGACTTGGTTTGCGGACTCCCTGCATTTTGACACTGCTTCTAGATCCTTATTGGTAGTGTGATCACGGTGTTATTACACTGCTTCAGGATCTTTTTTTGGTGGCGTCATAATTACATAACACTGCTTCTAGATCTTCATTGGTGGTGCGATCACTATGGTATAACACTGCTTCTAGATCTTTATTGGTGGTGTCATAATTGTATAAGACTGCTTCTAGATCTTCTTCTAGATCTTTTTATGAGTCGCTTTGGATAAAAGCATCTGCCAAATGACTTCCAATGTAATGTAATGTAATCTTCATCGGTCGTGTGATCACTATGTTATTACACTGCTTCTAGATCTTTATTGGTGGTATCATAATTACATGATAACACTGCTTCTAGATCTTCATGTGTGGTGTGATCAATATGTTATTACACTGCTTCTAGAGCTCATTTGTGTTGTCCTAACTGTGTTATTACACTGCTTCTAGATGTTGAGTGTTTCCACACAGTGTGGTTCCTCCTTGCACACCCTGCCCATCACCAGCACCTGTGCTTGTTTAGCTGACATCCAGTTGTTCTCCTCCCTCTGCAGGACGGGAAGGTGATCGTCTGGGACGCCTTTACCACCAACAAGGTAAGGGTGCTTCTTCTGACGGCCATCGGACGCAGACAGGAAATGCCCCGAAGCACTTCCTCTCAAATGTAAAACGCCGTATTTCTGGTCTTCTGGGAGCCCAACCAGAGACTTGTTGTTGTCCACATCTTCTGGGAAGATGGCCCGTACTCACGTGGCTTTGTCTGCTGTCCTACAGGAGCATGCCGTCACCATGCCTTGCACCTGGGTCATGGCCTGTGCGTATGCACCTTCTGGCTGCGCTGTAGCTTGTGGGTGAGTCACTTCCCCCATCCCCATCCATCTGTGAGTGTGTGTGTGTGTGTGTGTGTGTTGAGCGGGCCCTTCGCTTTGCGTCCCAGGGGCCTGGACAATAAGTGCTCGGTCTACCCTCTGTCGCTGGACAAGAACGAGAACCTGGCCGCCAAGAAGAAGTCGGTGGCCATGCACACCAACTATCTGTCCGCCTGCAGCTTCACCAACTCCGACATGCAGGTGAGCCACATGATATTATTGATGTGAAACAAAACGGGAACATGAGGCATGAGAGCGAGACATCGGGAAGAGATAGAAGAATCAAAGGTTGTGAGCAGAAGTATGTGAGAAAATGAAATCGGACTAGTGTATTACACCGTTATTACACTCTTATTGCACTGTTATTACACATGATCGTCATGGACTCTATGGATCATCTCCGCTTACATGGTTCTTCTGGTTTTCAAGAAGCTCACACTCAGTCACACACCGGATATTGTCAGAGTTGCCATACAAGGCAGAGGATGCAGGGTTGTATGTCTCCAGAAGACACCCTGGATGAGAGGGTGAAGTCTTGGAACCAGCTTCATTTTTAGACATACCTGGAGTGTGTTTGAGTTATCATTTACAAAGAAATATGAGGAAAATATAGACTCCACTTTTATTGAGGTGAGGTACTCTCCTCTCCAGCTTCTGTGGAGACGAGGGTATGACAGGTTGTTGAACCTAAGATCCAGGAGGAGCAATGTGGTTTTCATCCTGGCTGTGGACCAGCTCTACACCCTCTGCAGGGTCTGTAAGGGTGCGTTGAAGTTTGCCCAACCCATCTACATATTTTGTGGACCTGGAGAAGGCATTGGACTGTGTCCAGCAGGGAATCTTGCGCCATTTGGTCCTAGTATGCTCGGTGCCAGAAGCTGATCCGCATTGCCGGTTTTAGTCGGACTGGATTCCGGGGAGGGCTGGAGTCGGCCAGAGCCGTCATTTGTCACCCAATCTGTTCATAACTTTCATGGACAGAGTTTTGAGGTGCGGCCAAGGTGCAGAGGACATCTGGTTTGGTGACCTCAGGTTTGGGTCACCCCTTTTCGCAAATGATGGGCTTCTGTTGGCTTCATTGGACCGCGATCTACAGGTTCGCAGCCAAATGTGAATGGATAGAATGAGAATCAGGACCTCCAAATCCCAGACCAGGGTTCTCAACGGGAACAGGTGGCCGAATCCATGACGGGCAAGGAGGTCCTGCCCCGAGTGGAGAAGTTCAGGTATCTCAGGGTCTTGTTCTCGAGTGAGGGAAGGGTGGAACAGGAAAAGGACAGGTGGATCAGTTCGCTGTTTGCAGTGATGTGGACTCCGCACTGGTTTGTCCCGGTGAAGAAGTTACCAATTTACCGGCGGATCTCCGTTCCTACCCTCACCTATGGTCACAGCCGTGGGTCGTGACCAAAAGAACAAGGTCACGGATCTAAGCGGCTGAAATGAGCTTTCTCCGCAAGGTGTCCGGGCTCTCCCTGGGAGATGAGGTGAGAAGCTCGGCCATCCAGGAGGTGCTCGGAGGAGCGTCAGATGAGGTGGCTCTGGCATCTGGTCAGGATGCCCGAGCCCTGGTGAGGTAATTCAGGCATTTCCAATTGGGAGGAGGCCCAGGACAAGCTGGAGGAACCATGTCTCCAGACTGGCCCCGCAACCCCATCAGTAGCAGAAGATGCATTGGATGGTTGATATAGACATGAAGCTCCCGGCTCATCGCAAAATGACCAAAAAGGGGTTCTAATGCATCGGTATGTAAGGACACCTACACCATTAGTCAGGCGGTTCACATGTTGGGAGCAATGTTGGTTCTGTTGCTAGTTGAGCTCCTGGATGTTCCTCACCCTGGTGGTCCACCCTCGTCCCAGATCCTGACCTCCAGCGGGGATGGAACCTGTGCCCTGTGGGACGTAGAGAGCGGGCAGCTGCTGCAGAGCTTCCACGGACACGCAGCCGACGTGCTATGCTTGGACCTGGCGCCCTCGGAGACCGGGAACACGTTCGTGTCAGGGGTGAGGGCGGCCGCCGCCGCCGCCGTTGCCGAGGGAGATGCCATATTCTCACCAGGGTTGCATGTTTGATTGCAGGGGTGCGACAAGAAGGCCAACGTGTGGGACATGCGCTCGGGCCAGTGCATCCAGTCCTTTGAGACCCACGAGTCGGACATTAATAGCGTGCGGTAGGTCACTGCACAAGAACGCCACGACTGCATATTGATCAAATCTGCATATAATGATCGAATCGCATTGCTGATCAATTTGTTTTCCCTTTCACCCTTGTCAATAGATACTACCCCAGCGGAGATGCGTTTGCGTCCGGCTCCGACGACGCCACCGTAAGTAGTCGGATGTTTTTTAACAGACATGATCGATCAGATACAGATCAATAAGAAACTAAGTGACGATTATGAGTTAACGGAAGCACCTAGCGAGAGAGCTGTACAAGCAGGAGGCTGCATTACAGTTGGACAGCATGGCAGCTGGATGCGCTATCGCACAGCTGAGCAGTCCCTTTCATGTGTTTATTGCATGCTTATTACATGTTATTGCATGGTTATTACATGTTTATTACATGATTGCATGATACTAACCAAGGGGAAGAATGAAGTTGAATGGCTGCGTGTCTTTATGAAAAAGGTGAATGAGAGAGTGGATGGTTTTATGTGTCTAAATGTATCCCTGTGATGGGTCCAGGGTAAACCCCGCAATCCCTGCGGGGTTAAGCTCCGCCCCCCATGACCCCTGAGTGCAGGATAAGCGCTGTGGATAATGAATGAATGAAAGTCTTGTGAGGGTTGAGAAGCTCCTCTGAGCACAGCAATCTCCTCCTTTTAGTGCCGCCTGTATGACCTGAGGGCGGACAGAGAGGTGGCCATCTACTCCAAAGAGAGCATCATCTTCGGGGTGTCCAGCGTTGATTTCTCCCTCAGCGGTGAGACCTCCTAACACACACACACACACACACACACACAACATCAGGTCGTTTTCAAGTGGAAGTGACCCTTCTCATGTGCTTTCCCGTCCCGGAGGGCGCCTCCTGTTCGGTGGCTACAACGACTACACCATCAACGTGTGGGACGTCCTGAAGGGGACGCGGGTTTCCATTCTGTTCGGCCACGAGAACCGGGTCAGCACGTTGCGTGTCTCCCCGGACGGGACGGCATTCTGCACTGGCTCCTGGGACCACACCCTCCGGGTATGACACACCGTTTGCTTTTCAACCAAGAAATAAATATGGTAGCAGTCCTGTAACCCCTCCTTCCTCTCTTCTTCAGATCTGGGCTTGAGGGTGAAGAAGCGGGCTGAGCAAGGACGCGCCGAAGACCCCTCCCCCCCGTCTGCTAGCGTACAATCACGGAAACGGTATCTGGTCGCGCGAACGGCGTACCAACGCCGCCCCTTGTACATACTTTGGTCTCACAGCAACGGTAGTCCACATATCCCAGATGGCCATGCTTGTACATCAGTATGATCTGAGGAAAATATAAATCAACCCGCACTTACGATTTTAAGACGTGAAAATGTACATGGCTGAAAAAATATCACGGTAGTGACTAGAGCAGTCTAGGGTAGCAGTGACACGATGACGTGATGTGTTGTTTGTGCCCACGTAGAGGACGTTTTGTTTTGTTTCACGGCGGCGCGCACCTGCAAGACGGCGTTCGGGGGAAACAACACGGGGCCGGGCGTCAGGATGGAAACGGCGAACGGCCGAGATGTTCTTCTTCATTCTTGAAAGAAGCTCACCTGTTGATATTCCTGACCGAGCAAATTTTAAGGCAAACCTCGGTTCCATATATGACGCGTGTTTTTCAACCACCCACTGCCGCCCCCCTCGTGCGCTCGCCCCGCTCAGCGTGCACACTCACCGCTACTCCGTATTTACTGTAATTATGTCACTGTAGTTTAGTGTACAGTAATACAAGGGACTGTTTACTGAAACATTATCAACATAATAAAAAGGAGTTTTGAATATCTCATCTCCCTCTTTTGGAGCGTCAATAAATATGGTTGTCCGGAGCATCGGAGGCCATTATTGTCCACATGTGTGAATGAACGGGCGGATGATGTGACGTTTACATGGTGTGAATGAATGTATGTGAATGTGATGGTGAACAGTTCTCAGTCTAAATGTCGTGGGAATGACAGAGTGAATGGTTTTACGACTAATGGTCCAGGGTGCACCTGGGAATAGGCTTCAGCCCACCTGACCGCAGGGCAAGTGGTATTTATCCCGAATGTATGAGTGTGGTCTGGATGAACTCTGATATAAATACATGCCACCGTGGGTAGACTGCGCATGCGCAGGCCGAGCCGGCGCATTTGTGTGTGTCAATAAAGATTTTTTGAATCGGAAACGGACGTGACGACAAGTCCTGAGTCAGGGCAGCGCAACCAAAACAATGTCCACCTGGCGAGTTAGCGTTTTGCCTTTCCTGGACTTTTTAAGTGTCTAACGCGTCACCCCGACTGGATATCCGTGGGGCGGCGGGACAGGGATGGGCAGACGGCCCGCGGAGCCCGGCTTGTAGCGAGTCCGGTCGTCCGGTGGCCCGCTGACCGCCGCTAAGATGAGCGACGTCGTGGAGAAAACCCTAACAGCCCTGCCGAGCCTCCTGTCTCTGGACCCGCAACCGGGGTCCGCGAAGTTGACCGCCACCTCGAAGCTGGGGAGCCTGATCCGAGGCATCACCGAGCTGACCTCTAAACATGTGAGTTTCGCTTCCTCTGAAGACCAGAAGTGAATCGACGAAGACCCGCCACCGCTGCGTTCCCGGTGTTAGCTTGCTAATGCTAGCTAGTTCTGCTAGCTCAGTGGAGACACTAAAGTTATATTTACCGTCTCAATAAGGTAAAGGAACCAGGTGACAGTAAGGAATACAGCCAGAGACCTATCTAGTAATCTGGCAAGTGAAAATACGTGTAAGTAAAATACATAATTGAGGACAAACACTGGTTTTGCCCTTCTGACTCCACCTGTCAGGTGCCTCCTTCTGAATAGAGCTACGGCTATTCAGTCCGATGTTTGGTCTCAGGCTCTCTTTCTGGATTAATAGTGCAGTTTGGATGATTTTGGAGATTCTGTGTGGTTTCTTCAGGAGAAATAAGCAATGATGGATCTCGTCCTCAGTCTCCCTCGTTCAAACTGTTCCAGCTGCAAAGGTTCAGAAATTAGGAAGCCACATTTGCGGGTTGAATCTTTCCTTGGCTTGAGGAGAAGGTGACGCTGTCTGTGCGGAGTCTCATTCAAGACACTCCTTTGTCCAGATGAACGAGATTGGTGTTATCGATTCGAGCTCTGATATGGATATGCTTGTTATCACAGCGTGTGTTTCCGCTCCGTAGGAGGAGGAGAAACTCATTGAGCGAGAGCTGGCCTCCATCAAAGCCCAGGTGTCCTCACCCAGCACCTCCATGGTTTGGACCTTCTGCTTTCTATCACAAAAAACAGACGTGTCAAACAGCATGAGTAACCCAGATGTTACTGAGGTGTGTGTCTTTGTGTGTGGGTCCCTCAGAGGCAAATGAGGGAGCTGATGGTGAGGGCTGTCTACTGCGAGATGTTGGGCTATGATGCTGCCTTCTGCTACATCCACGCCATCAAACTGGCCCAGCAGGGCACTGCCTGGGAGAAGAGAGTCGGTATGTGCTTCTGCCTATTTCTTTGCGGTGCCCTTCAACTTCACCTACCTGGGGAGTGGAACCCCAATGAGTCCTGCCTGTCTTCCTGTGCTCCACAGGCTACCTGTCTGTCTCCCTGTTTCTCAACGAAAGCCACGAGCTTCTCCTTCTCCTGGTCAACACTGTCTTGAAGGTCAGAGCCCCGTTTTGCTGATCCAACCGTATGAATGATGATGGTGACAGATGCCGTGGTCAGTGTTGTTCCTCACAGCCAGGGTCTCACCACCCTGGGTTCTCTGCATGTTCTCCTGCCTGGGTTCTCCTTTCCTGAAACAGTCAGCGGGTTCCTTGTCTGTCGGTGTGAGCAAGAAGGTGAATGGTGGGATGTCTCCATGTCTGGCCCTGTGATTAACAGCTGGCCAGGTTTAAGCCCCGGCCTCCTCCCCCACTGTCAAACTCCACAGCAGTTTAGAAAAGAAGGGAGAACGTGGAAGTGCAGAGGGTCATTAGAGGACCATCTCAGCCTTGAAGAGACAAGACAGGTGATCAACGTGTGTCTGTGTTTCTTTGCAGGATCTCCAGAGCACAAACCTCATTGAAGTCTGCATGGCTCTGACCGTGGTCAGCCAGATGTTCCCCAAAGACATGATACCTGCTATCCTCCCTGTAGTGGAGGAGAAGCTCACCCATCCAAAGTAAGAGAAGCCTCCTCCGCTCCCCTTCCCGAAGGTGTGGTTGGAGACGGAGGAGATAATGGAGACGTGTCCCCTCCGGGGTTCCTTTACAGGGAGATCATCCGGCGGAAAGCCGTTCTGGCTCTTTACAAGTTCTACCTGATCGCACCCAACCAGGTCCAGCACATCCACAACAAGTTCCGCAAGGCTTTGTGCGACAAGGACCCGGGGGTCATGACGGCCTCCTTGCACATCTACCTGCAGATGATCCAGGTGGGTGTCTCAGCTCCTGCTCCGAATGAAGGATGGCAACCATCTCTCTGATGTAAACCCCGCCCCCATCCTCCAGGAGAACCCTGAGGGCTACAAGGACCTGGCCTCCAGCTTCGTGACCATCCTGAAGCAGGTGGTGGCGGGGAAGCTGCCCATGGACTACAACTACCACAGTGTCCCCGCGCCCTGGCTGCAGATGCAGCTCCTCAGAATCCTGGCCCTGCTGGGGAGGGACGACCAGAGGTCCGTCATCTTCACCAGATCAACCGTGTCTGGATTCTACCTCCTCTAAATGTGTGTGTGTGTGTGTGTGTGTGTGTGTGTGTGTGTGTGTGTGTGTGGCAGCACGAGCGAGATCATGTACGACGTCCTGGACGAGTCCCTGCGGAGAGCCGAGATGAACCACAACATCACCTACGGTACGAGGGGTTCCCCGACCGTTCTCCTGTGGAAGGTCTCCCGTCCAAACGTGTCTCCTTTCCAGCGATCCTCTACGAGTGTGTGAGGTGTGTGTACACCATCCACCCCAAGGCCCACCTGTTGGAGAAGGCGGCCAAGTGCATCGGCAACTTCGTGCTGTCGCCGAAGATCAACCTCAAGTACATCGGTGAGGTCTTCGAGCGTTTTGGGGGCGTGGCGGCTGTTACCATGGAGATTAATGCATCACCCGGGTTCCCGCAGGCCTGAAGGCCCTCACCTACGTGGTCCAGCAGGATCCCAAGCTGGCGCTGCAGCATCAGGTGACCATCATCGAGTGCCTGGACCACCCCGACCTCATCATCAAGCACGAGGTGAGAGGGGCCTTCCCGAGAAAGCAGGGGAACGCCGAATGTCCTAAAAAAGGGTGGTGAGATGCTCGTGTGGGCTGCAACGTCACGGAGATGGTGGAGGAACGAGCTGAGATGGACGGACTGACACGTTTGAAGATGAGACGGACCTCCGGAATTGCCCGCCCTGATATCTCCATCTTCACGCAGACGCTGGAGCTGCTCTTCCGCATCACCAACGGCCAGAACGTGCGCGTCATCGTGGAGAAGATGCTGGAGTGCCTGCGCACCAGCCAGGACGACCACACCCGCATCAACCTGGTGGGGAAGGTGGCCGAGCTGGCGGAGAAGTATCCTTCTCGCCGGAGAAGATCCGGTGTTTACCTTTGGTGGTTATCTGGAGGAGAATCGGAGACTTTCGGGACTTTCCTATGAAGCTGTGGTAGATATGCTCCAGACAACCGCTGGTTCATCGACACCATGAACACGGTGCTCGCCGAGGGAGGGGACGCCACGCCGCCCGACATCCCCAGCAACTTCCTGCGGCTGCTGTCAGAAGGTGAGGCCGCTCCCCGCTGCTCCATCCGCCGGCTGAACATCTTCTGAGCGGTGTTCCCTCCGTGGTCCAGGCTTCGACAGCACCGAGGAGGACCGCGGGCTGAGACGCTACGCCGTGGAGTCGCAGGTGGCCCTGCTGCGCAGCGACCCCGGCCGGCTGCCCCAGCGCTTCCTGCAGGTCATCAGCTGGGTGAGTGCGAGGAGGACCGGGAAGAGGACGAGGAGCTCCTCGACTCACGGTGATGAAGAACATCCCGTCTCCGCTCAGGTTCTAGGCGAGTACTCGAGTCTGAGCCCGGAGTTGGAGCCGGCTGACGTCCTGAGCCTGCTGACACGGCTCCTCGCCGCCAAGCACACCAGCGCCGACACCAAGACTTGGGTGCTGATGGCCATGACTAAGCTGTGCGCTGGGGGCGGAGCCTCCGCAGCACGCCAAGCGGCAGAGGCCTACAGCAGCTCCATGGACACGGTGCTGAGGCAGAGGGCCCACGAGCTGCAGTGCCTCAGCCTCCACCCGGACCTCCACGCCAAGGTGCTGCCTCCAGATGCCGGCCAGGAGCCCCCGGAGGTAAAGAGCGACAGATCCTCTCGTTTCCATGGTGATCAAACAATGAAACCTAATAGACGGAGGTTATCAGGTTCCGCCATCAGGTTGCCGCCAGACGAAGCCGGAATTCCCCCCGTTTGAAAGTTCAAAACACGTGTTGTAGAAATGAATCCCCCTGTTCTCCGGGGCTTGGAGAAGCTGTGAGTGCTCCTGTCCGCTCCTCTAGGTGGATTCCTCACTCTCCTTCCTGGACGGTTTTGTGTCGGAGGCGCTGGCGTCCGGCGCCGCGCCCTACAAGCCTCCCTTCCAGCGGCAGGAGGAGCTCGCCCAGGCCAAAGGTGACGGAGACATGTCCTCCTCAGACCCTGCTGAGAAAGTGCCGTTTCTGAGTGTGTGTGTGTGTGTGTGTGTGTCAGCACTGAACCTGGAGCCCTACAGCCTGCCCATCAGCACATCGGCAGACAGACAGTCGCCGCCGCTGCCGTCCGTCAGCTCCGGCCTGTCGGGCGACAGCAACGACCTCTCGCACCGCGGCGGGTATGAAGCCCCGCCCCCTGAGCACACCCACCTCTGTCTCCGATTGGCTGTTTCTGACATCCCGCTTGCCGATGTCGCCTTGCAGCTCCTCCACGCTGAGGTTGGACGGTGTGAAGCGAGTATGGGGGAGGGAGGGCTACCTGGCCCAGAGGGATCCCGCCCCGGAGGAGGAGCCCCCCGCTCCCGTCCAGCAGGGGCCGCCGGTGAGCCCGCCCCCCCAAACGGCGCCGGAGCAGGAGAAGAAACAGCCGGCCTCCTCGTTCTTTGTCGGCCTTGGATCCCAAGATCAACCAAGCCTGGTGAGACTATATGGGGGGGGGGTTCTACAAGACCAGGATGGAATCCTGAATCCGGTTGTCTCCTGTGGAACAGATCGGACGACCCGAGCCGACGTCGCAGAGGTTCAGGAGGAAGGTCAAAGGTCAGGACACCGCACCGCCACCCCCCCTCTCCACAAGCCCCATCCCCAACAGCGCGGATAACCTGCTGTGCGACGACCTACTGACTGTCGCGGACGAAGTGTTGCCGGGCAACGACGCGGAGCCCCCGTCTCCCAACGGGGTCACCGGACGCCCCGCCATCAGCGCCTCAGGCGCGCTGGAGTCCCGCCTCCCCGCCGACTGCATTGGCCCGCCCTGCTCTGACATCACCCCGCTCTGGTCCAATCACAGCTTGCAGCTCTCCGCCTGCCACGTTTGCAGGGACGACGCCGTCGTGCTCGTGGTGTTCGCCGCCAACCCCTCTGAGTTGGATGTGCGGCGGCTGTCGCTGCGCTTCCTCCCCGGGGCGGCACAGGTGAGGCTCGGGTGAAGCTCTGCCCCCGCCGCCGCCGCCGCCGCAGGACCTGACCAGATGTGTGTTTGTGTCTTTAGGTGAAGACCGACCTTGACGCCGACGGCGCGCATGATGTGAAGAGCGGTGGCGTCCATGTGTGCCGCTACTTCCTGCTGGTGACGAAGCCCTCAGCGCACATGCATGTGGTCGGCGCAGCCTCCTTCCACGTGCATGACGAGGAGCTCCAGACTGTGGAGTTCACGTACGGACTCCCACTGACCTCCTTCATCAGGTGCTCACCTTCATCACTATTACCAACACCACATCTGGGGTGGACCGGATGCTAACGTGTGTGTATGTGTCCGTGCGTGCGTATGTGTGCGCGTGCACGGCAGGCCGCTTCCCTTGTCCACTGAGGAGTATGGCTCCTTGTGGCTGACCTTCTCCAACGACACCAAGCAGAACCTCAGGCTCCTCCTGGAAGCCCCGGAGCCTCTGGAGGCCACCTTGGACCTTCTGACGTCGAAGCTCCGCCTCCATGTGGTGGAGATCATCGGTAAGCTCCTCCCTCTTCTTTCTTCATCTTCTTCTTCTTCTTCTCCTCCTCCTGCTCCTCACCCAAGCTCCTCCGCAGGGTCGGAGGCCATCGTGGCGTGCCAGCTGCTCGGGGGTCAGCCATGTTTGATGCACTGCCGTGTACACGCCTCTCAGCTGGCGGTCTGGCTTCGCTCGCCGCTCGCCGACCTCCCTGACTGCCTGCTCTACCTCTGTCAGAGGGCCCTGCAGGAGCACTGAAGAAGGATCTCCACATAGGAAGGTTCATCCTCCGAGGAGGGAGTTCACAAAAGGGCGGGTGAACTGATGATTAACTAGCTATGAGTTAGTCAGCTGGGTCACTGGTGTGGGCTGTCACCTCACAGTCACAGGGGCTGGACCAGGGTTCACCTGGGATCTCTGTGGGTTCTCTCCATCTTCTCCTCCCTGTGGTCTCCATCTCCTAGCTGGGGTCTCCATCTTCTCCCTGGGTTCTTTCCATTCTCTCCATCTTCCTCCTCTAAATTGTCCCCAAGTGTGAACGGTCAAATGATTGACAGCTGACCTATCCATAGTAAGCCCCGCCTCCGGCCCCAGGGGTCCGCTGTGATTGGCTCCGGCCCTTCGTACCTGAGCTGACACTCCCTCTCAGAAGCCCGCCTTCTTTTAAACCCCTCCCGCTTGGGCTTCACAATTTCTCTGATGTCTTAAAAACCATTAAAAGGTCCTGGCGCCACCTCACACACACACACACACACACACACACACACACACACACACACACACACACACACATACACATACACATATTGCGGGACGAAGAGGGAAAAGTGCCATGACTGACTTCTCGTGCAACCCTTGGAGATGTTGGTGGGTCGTAGAGACGGTCACCGCTGGAGATGGCTTGGTGGCGCCCCCTGTCTCCTCCGACCGTCTATGCACTCTCATCCGATTCTATTTTTGTATTTGGAGAAACTGTATTTATTGGATTTATATTCTTACAGGAGAGGTTTGTTGTTTTTTTTTTTTTTTTACTGACGGGTTTCCGCCTCCCCGTCCTCACCTCGAGCAGGAACCCCTAGCCAGGAATAAATCCAACGCACCTGCTACCAACCTGCTTACTGGAGTCATTATTCCTTGGGGGGGGGGGGGGGGGGCAAAAACCCTTCTGGATGATTTATTCGGTACCCCTGGCTAGCATGCAGTTTGTTGTCATGGTGACTTGTCAGGTATGCACTCACACACAAACACAACCTCACAAAAAAAAAGGATTTAAAGTGACGTAAAACAGAAGAAAAGCAGGAGCCATTGAGACCGTCGTCCCCCTAGTGGTCTGGACTTGCACTGTAGGCTAACCTGCTAGCTAATTTGCTCCTGTGATGTAATCCGGTTATTTTCCATGTGCTAATGGAGGTTAGCTCGTAGCGGGTATGCTAAAGGACAGTGACAGAGTGCATCTAATCGTCGGTCAGGTGTAGCTGTGGCAGCGTCCTTGGGACGAAGGTCATGGCGAGGCTGCGCTCGTCCTCCACCGGCTGCTGCGACAGGTCGTTGGTCTGCCGGATGCTGCTGAGCGTGCAGCCGCGGCGAGGACACACGCTGAAGCGCGACAACAGCGTGCCCAGGATGGCCTTCATCATCACCATGGCGATGTGTTTGCCCACGCAGGAGCGCGGCCCGCAGCCAAACGGCTGGAAGAACCTCTTGGGCACCTGGTGAGAGGAGGGGAACGCTGGAGATTCGGGGCTTCCGGAGATCTTCTCCGGCTCGGGGGACTTACTGTTCGGTCAAAGTTGCGGAGGCTAAAGTCCCCCGGCTCCGGAAAGAACTCCGTCTTGTGCATCCGGCCGATGTTCAGGATGATGTTGGTTCCCTTCCTGACGCCGACGCCGTCGATCCAGTCGTCCTCCAGCACCTTCCGCATGGTAAAGTCCACCACCGGGTGGAACCTCAGGGACTCATTGATGAAGGTCTCCAGGGTCTTCAGGCGGGAGTAGTCCATGGCTCGGTTTTCGCCTGATATTGACGAGAAGGGGGCGGGGCTTAACCTGTGCCTGCCACCTGTCAATCATGTAGCCATTTACCCTCTCATTCACATCTGGACACCTTCAGCTCTCCAGTGAACCTGCTAACTGAGGATGGAGAACCGGGAGACCCTGGAGAGAATCCAGGGAGGAGAACATAGAGAGAGCACAAGAGAACCCAGGACGGGGAGCATGAAAACGACCCAGGAACCCACCTGTGTGTTCGCTCATCTCCTGCACTATCATCAGCTCCACCTCGGGGTTCTGCTTGAGCAGCATCAGCATGAAGAACAGGCTGATGGAGAGCGTGTCGGGCGCCGCGATCACCATCTCCAGCACGCACTGACGCACGTCGTCCGACGAAAGTTCTCCGCGGTTCTGTGACGCCAACAGACGTGACACCAATCAGAAGGTAGCTCGCTGTCCGGGGGGCGGAGCTACAAGCAGGGTCTCCAAGAAGAACCTGGGCGAAGATGAGCTCCGTGGCAAAGTCCAGCTCCTGGTCCAGCTTGTCCGATTCATTGATCCTCTTCCTTTTCACTTCCAGAAGGTTCTCCATTGCGTCTTGTAGCTCCTGGCTGCGGGTGAAGGACAAGGAGAAGATCGGGTGGACGACAGCTGGTGAGATGACAACATGGGGTTCTTCAAGAAGGTCTTACGCCGCTCTTTTGTGCTTGTTGTAGAGCCAGCCGATCTTGAAGAAAATGTCCGGCTTGATGAGGACCGTCTGCCAGGTCTCAAAGTAGCTCTGGATCTTCATCAGCAGGTCCTTCCCTGGGTCGGGAGGAGCAGAGCAGACGTGGGAGGCTGAAGATCCACCTCCGGCGGATGGAAACGTGCTACCTCCGTGTGGAGAACGGCGGGGCGGCTGACCATCCAGAGGAACCCTGAGGAACATCTTGTTGGAGACGTCCACCACGATGGTCCTCAGCAAGTTGAGAGCGTCCACGTGCCCGGACGGGTCGGTCACCTCCTGGAGCTTGTCCAGATGTTCGGCCGTGGACTTCTCGCAGATTTCAACGGTCCTCTGCAGGCCCGGGCCCGTCAGCGCTGGAACACAGCGAACACAAAGGTTCTGGAACGTTCTGCCTCGCTCCTGCGGAACAACGTTGTTAGCTTGGCGGTGGCGTGTTAGTGATCGCTAAGTGGTTGGTTAGCATGTTAGCATGAGCAGAGGTGGTCATCTGGGCTCCCGGAGGGGGATGAACCGTCACGGACGAGCAGCTTCAAGCTCACCTTTGGAGAAGTAGGTCCTGACCTTCTTCCAGAGAGGAACGTTGCTGTTGAAGATGATGCCCCTCCCTTCCATGCCGATGCACTCCAGCCCCCTCTGGCTGCCGAACCTGGCCGTGTAGATGGGGCTCCTCAGGACGTGGTAGACCGCCGAGGACCTGGAGGACACGTCCCACACCTGGGCTCGCGCACGCAGCACAGGAACCCGCGCCATCTCAGGACCTTACCTGCTGATGACCAGGGTCTCCTCGCCGTCGATCCACACCCGCACCATACTGCCGTACCTGTTGTTGTAGTAGTTGCTGGCGGTCCCGATCCCGGTCCACAGGAATCGGGCGTAAGACAGAACCGGGCCGAGGCCCGCCAGGAAGGAGGGACCTGCGGGAGTTGGAACATCTCACCTTCTGCGGCACTGCAACCAATTCCGGAGGACTGGGAGGTGGGGCTTGGCTGTCAATCATCCAAACATTCACCCTCTCACACATCTCCAGATGACTTGGTCCTCAACTGACCTGCTGATGGGGTTTGGAGTGTGGGAGGAACCAGGAGAGGATCCGGGCGGGAGAATGTGGAGAGGACAAACAGAAAAGCCAGGAAGGAGAACATGCAAAGAATCTGGAGAAACCCAGGTAGGAGAACCTGGAAAGAACCCAGGTGGTAGAACATGGAGAGGAAAAACAGAGGAGCCTGGAAGGAGAACATGTGGAGAAACCAGGAAGGAGAAAATGGAGAGAATCTGGAGAAACCCAGGTAGCAGAACATGGTGAGGACAAACAGAGAACCCAGGTAGGAGAACCGGTGGAGAGCCTAGGTGGTAGAACCTGGAGAGAACCCAGCAGACATCATGTGCGCTCACTCACCCGGAATGATGGACCTCTTTCTCCGGCTCCAGGCGGTGAGGACCAGGAGTAGCAGGAGCAGGAGAAGCAGGGTGGTGGCCACCGGCATGGAGGGTTCTCCCCCTGCAGTGCCGAGGTTCTCCAAGGGGAACATCTCCACCCGGAGCCCGGCCTGTCAATCAAATCCGGTGACCACCACTGCCTGGTGATGCGACGGTGTATTCACCGTCATGTCCAGATCTCCAGACGGTTGGAGGTCGCCCGCTCCTCCTGTTTCTCTGCTCTCTGAGGGAAAGCTGAGGAGACCCTGGGCTTTTTAAAGAACCTCCCGCTCTGTTTACGGGAACCAGACCTTCTCACAGAGGCTTTGCTCTCCTGGTTGCCAGGGTAACGCTGCCGCTGGAGTTAGGAGGCCTGATAACATAACCCATCTGGACCACAAAGCACCTTTAGAAACCCGCTCCTGCTCCTCCATGGATGAAAGAAAAGAAGTTTTTCTGAAGGAGGAGGAAGAGGCCGAGGAACCAGGGGAGGTCCAAGTTCCTCAAGTGAGGAGGCTTTTCAAGGAGAACTTTAATTAGCTGGGTCATGGTGACCCACGTCAGGAGGGGGACTCCACGGAGAACAAGGGGAGAAGGTTGGTGCTGGTCCAGTCAGGTGTCTCTGGTCAGAGAATAGAGAAGGAGGTCCAGCTCCAGGTCAATGAGCTGTCAATCAAACAGGCTTTCAAAGGGACTTCTTTGTTCTCCAGTAATTAGGAGTGTGTGTGTGTGACATGCACGTAATTATGCATGTTTTATTTGGGGGGCAGAGAGCTCCTTTGTGAATCCGGAGAAGGTTCTCCTTGTTCACTTGTTTATTCCACTGCTGAGCAAGGAGGAGGATGGGGAGGACAAGAAGGGAGAGGAGAAGGTGGAGGAAGAGGAGGAGGAGGTGCACCAAAGCCCATCGGAGAAGAGGGGGATGTTCTCATGAAGATGCAGTACTCCACGATACCAATACTTCAATGCTGAGTACTTGGGCTGTAATATACTACACCCTGATACTCCACCCTCCTCCTGATGGGGAAGAAGGTCCAGAAGATCCCGAGACCCAAGATGTGGAGACTTGATGACCACCTTCAGAGTAATGGAGAACTGTCCTTTGGAGGAGGGGGTGGGTTCTCTCCAGGTTCTCCATCTTCAGTCCAAAACCATCAGCAGGTTCGCTGACGACTGAACTGTGTGAGTGGTGCGATGTCTCTATATGTAGCCCTGTGATTGGTCGGGCTGGCCCTGCCTCTTGTCCAATCCCAGCTGGGATTGGCTCCAGCCTAAATCATCATTCAACGTAAATGCAAAGTTTATTTTCCAGATCAAATCCTGATAAACTGTTTTTTCTAATCTGACGTCCGTTGGAACGTCCATCTGGAAGAAGTCCACGTCAGTGGAGAATGTTGCAGGTAGAGCACACACACACACACACACACCTGAAACACAATAACGGGGTAAAACCATTTAGTTATTTTTCTTCGTTTCTTGAATTTTATGCTCCGTAGTCCTCCTGCCTCCGGTTGCGGCTTCAAACCTCTCATTCCTATGCAGGTGTGTCGTGAGCCTGATCCTGCATATGGACAAAGCACTTTGAGGGAATTTTTGCTTTTACAGAATGTGACGCGATGCTTTTTACCAGAAAGAAAAAACATGTAAGAGAGGATTATCTGGTAGTCATGACAACAAGCCGTGGGTCGGCCGGAGGCCCTGATCGGGCGCTCTGAGGGCCGTAAAACAAAACTCCGCTGCAAATGACACTGAGTCAAGACATAATCACAGTCCTCATGTTGCAAAGGGCTTGGCAGTGATGAGTTATCGCTGAGGCGGGTGGAATATGCAGAGGACAAGGTTTATCTGTGCCGTGTGATATTGTCCTGCTTACGCAGATGGACGGGGACACGTCCCGTTCTACTTTCTGCATTTTTTTTTCTTTCCATACTAGCTGCGTATCTGCTGAAACTTCTCCCATGTTTCAGATGTTTGTGGTGCAGCGGTGAAAGCTCATCTTTCCTAAGACCAAAGAAAAAAAAAATTGAGCGATGAATGCCGCTTATTATTCAGTTTTTCACTGTTCGGAGGCCCGAGGCGTCCTATCTGGTGTCACAATGTATGAGCTCCACCGATCAAAGTCTACTTTTTCTCTCCACTCCAATAAAGTGGTAAAGCCTATCGCAGCAATTCATGGTATCACATATATGTGTATGTATATATATATATATATATATATATATGCAATATATATTTCCAAGTTGGCAGATTATCAATCAGGTGCACTTGACAATAGCTGTTATTTTAATATTTTGTGCCTTGTAACTCAGCTATAGAAATAAATATGTTGGCATATTTCTAGTTTTTTGAATTTTGTTTAATAAGGGAGAGGCGATTTTCAAGAACTATTATATCCAATTTGTGTTTGTTTTATACACCTGTAAAACCCACATCAGTGTATGTAGGGTCTTTATGTATGTTTTGGAGTCGTTAACGCATGTCTATCTTTGCTTAAAAAAATATATATGATGAAACATTGAGGGCAGTTGAATCATGATATCGCAGTAAATAACAGCCGGCAGTCAATCATGCTATCACAGTGATACCCAGATCCGAGTATATTTGGCAACAGCTATTTCAAGGACGCCCGGAAATTGCAATTATCATAATGAAGTTAGGTCATTTGATACCGATCGCCTGTCTAGGTTATTGAATTATTCGAAATAAAAAAGATTGGCTTGACTACATTGAAAAAAAAAACTCGTGTATCGTTACAATTTGATTATTTCTTTATCGCAAAAGTAGGCGGCTGAGGTGTCCGTCACATCCCGAGGATCACGTGAACGCACCACACGTCGGGGGCCCCCGGACTGCTTGCTTTTGAGATCTCCAAATATGCGGATGGGCGCAGGCGCAGTGAGGACGAACGGAGCCGCCATGTTGCTTTACACCGTCACTATGGTTAGCAAACGTCCGCTAGCTGCTTTAGCCGGCTAGCTAGCCCGGTATCGTAACGACCTACTTCACAACAGCAGGCGTTACATCACTGCGTGTCGCGTCTCACCTGGGGAACACTGGCCCGAAAGCCGACGCTCACCGTTCATGAGACGGACGCCGTGGTTCTACTATGTTAGGCGAATTGGTCGCCCTCGAGCCGAGATAGCTGCGTCGTGTTAGCGCGTCTTAATTCCGAGTTCCCAACGGGGCTGTCAAGACTGGTTTCACCGCTGCCCGTGAGTACACCAGCGGGCTAGTTACATTCTGGTACATCGCCTGGTAGCTAGGTTAGCTTGCGTGCTAACCGGTGAATACAAGTGTCCTAACCACCACCCGTGTCACGGAGCGATCCCCCACCCATGGGAATATTCGCCCTCCGACCCCCTCACTGTAGCCGAGGGCCTCTCCTCCACTCGCGGGGGGGGGGGGGGGGGAATGCTCGGTGGCTCGGGCCTAGCTCAAGTGGCTAATAGAAACTTGTTCATGTAGCCTTGCTAGCTGACATTGTTTATTCTTGCCATTTAATTTTAGTATCGGGTATCCAGGGTGGGGGCGGCTGGCTTCCGAGTTGATAGTCTATTTTAGTGTTCTCAAATCGAGAGCGATGACAGATATTGTGAGCCCCCCCCCCCCCATCCGGTTGAAGACACGCTTAGCTAATGCTAACAGTGACGCCGTGGTTATGAAAGGTCTCATGTTCACTGGCCTCGATTAGCTTCCGGCTAATGTAGCGGCACCGCCGCGATCGTGGACCGTAATCCCGTCTCTCCTTCTTCTCCCCCAGGACTACCCGTGAAAAGCAGAGTTATGTCCTGTCCATGTACTTCGGCTGCGAGGTTGTTCCTGAATACCGCCCATAGAGGTGAGGGGAAAGTAACTTCACCCCCGTGGCGTGACATTGTCCTCACACACACACACGCACACACACACTCAGCACAGAGTGATTGTTTTGACAATGGTGTACAGCGGCTCTCCGGGAGTTTTCACACCGGCTCAAGTGGAGTTTGAGTCTGACAGACATTGCTAACATCCCGGCGTCAGACGACCCACAGGGAAGTGTCCCACCCGATGCTTAGCAGGTTGTTGCGTAAGTAAACAAACACATAGGGGGTTTGGCGTGTGCCAAGCGGTGACAACTGCAGCTCAGTAGTTCTTCATTCACTGGGCTTAAAATCATCTGAAAAGAAATGTCATTTTGAATTTTATTTATTTAAAACTCGCAACCCAGCTGTCTGACGACAGTTCCCATGTAGAGTAGGTGTGGACCACCACTCTTTAAGATGATCTACAGAATCTAAGCATCTCAGCGGTGAGGAAACACTGCCTTGCACAATCTTCAGCTCAGTGTTGGCGGCCTTCTGCCTCGACCGAGTTAGGAAGCAAGGGTTGGTCTTGTGTTACTAGGTTCTGGTGACACAGTTCAGTCACGGCTACAATGTTCACATGTGAGGTAGTGATTTACGTCGCTTTAATCAAGTTTTTGTTGTGTTGGCCTGCTTCACGCAACGTCCTCTATGTGTTTCTCTCTTGGGTGCTTCTAGGATTGTCCTGCTCCAGGATCCAGTTCTTCTCTCTGACCCGTCAGGGTTCCCGGGAAAGTCACCTACCCCCCCGCGTCCGGGTGAGGTCGTTCTCAGAGACCGCGGTTTGCTTCGCCTCCAAGGATGGGACCACCAAGGACAGCGGGAGTGATGGGGGGAAGGTAGCCGCCTGTGTTCACACGCTTATTTATTTATTAATCTGTGTGTTCCGGCCCGTTTGTTTTAACCCGTGTCGACGCCGTCGTGTCGCCGCAGAAAAGCATCAGCGAAGGGAAGAGGTCCTCTGGTTCCGGGGGCTCGGGAAAGGGAGGCACCCAGCTCCGGTGCCCGAAGTGTGGAGACCCCTGCACGCATGTAGAGACCTTTGTATGTGAGTACGGCAGCGACTTGAAGATGGACCTGGTTTATGAAACAGAAGTGGAAGCCGGCCTCTCCTCTAATCCACGCTGGCTCCGAATGGTGCTTTGCCGAAAGTATTAACTCGCTGTCATCTGTCGGATTAGCACTGACCGCAAAACCGTCAAAAAAATAGAATAAACAGTGAACTTTTGCTGCTGTAGGTGAAACACGCAAAACCTGTCTCCTCCTCCCTGCAGCGTCCACACGGTTCGTCAAATGTGAGAAGTGCCACCACTTCTTTGTGGTCCTGTCCGAGACGGACTCCAAGAAGGGGCTGAACAAAGAGCCAGAGTCGGCCGCCGAGGCCGTGAAACTGGCATTCGCACAGAAACCTCCCCCTCCCCCGAAGAAGGTGAGGGAGCCCCCTGGAAGCGAAGGGGAAGCCGTTGCTTCCGTCGCTGACCCACCCTGCCTTCTCCTGTGCAGATATATGCCTACCTGGACAAGTACGTGGTGGGACAATCCTATGCAAAGAAGGTGCTGGCGGTTGCTGTGTACAATCACTACAAGCGCATCTACAACAACATCCCCTCCGGAAGCCGGCAGCAGGTGGAGGTGGAGAAGCAGCCCTCGCTGACGCCCCGCGGTCAGTAGATCCCAATGTCTGCCCGCAGCCCGGCTATATCGCGCTCGCCCTCTAAAAGCTCTGCAAGGCATCGGCTCTGCGACTAAAACCCCTCGTGACCTTTGACCTGGTTTTGGCGGTGAAAGCTTTCAGATTGCGGACAGAGTCCGAAAATGGGTCGGGCGGTGTAATCAAGTGAGGAAGGAGAAATCAGAAGCGTCCTTCCGACCGTCTACGGTCAGATGTTTTTTTTTTTTTTACAGATGCGAGACTCGGATAGGCTGATTTATGCTGGACGTTCGGTCCTTCTGTCCGGCCCCGGCCTCTCCACTTTCTGACGAACTTTTTGGGGGGCGCCCGTGTAGCCTAGCAAGCAGTACCGCCAGACGTCCTGGTTGGCAGTGTCACACAGCAAACGTAACCTGGCGACAGTGTAACCACGGAGAAGAATTCCCCATCCTGCCTTGTTTCTCCGAATGTTCACAACCAACGGCTCTGCAGCCGCCATGTTTGTTATTATCTGAACCCTGCTTGACACGAACGTAGCTTTTTACATCTGGAACCTTAGCGTGAATTAGCCTTCGCGCTTGCAGCCACAGAGGTGACCCTTTGGCTGGAGTTTGTGCCCGATCGGGCGACTCTTGACCTTTTGAATGAATTCCAGTTTAAAAGCAGGTTCGGTCTCCGAGGCTGCCGCTCAGAGTGCCGTCTCGTGGCTTTGGTTCCTCACCTGTATTATTTGGCATTTGTTGGATCAGCGGCTGACGGTGTGAGCTTCCTTTCAGGGCTGTGATTGATGAGCTCCAAGTGGAAGCGTATTGATTTGAGCACTCTCATCCTCTCCCCCCCCCCGTAGAGCTAGAGATGAGAAGACGAGAGGATGAATACAGATTCACAAGTAAGTGATCGGGCCTCTGCGGCGCCGCCTCGGCCGGACAGTTCTTAACCCACCGCCCCTGCCGTCCCTGCACCCTGTAATCCGCCGCACAAATGCCAAAAAGTACAGACGGTGGAGGCTCTTCGGCTCGACCCTCGTCTGTCAGCCTGCCGCGTCAGTCAGTTAAAAAAAAAAAAAAGAACAAACCGATCCGCCTGGTCGGGTTGTTCGCTTCTGTTGACCCATTGGCCCGCGTCAGCAGCGAGGTGATCGCGCCCCTTCCCGAGATTAGGCAGCCTTCTGACCGACATTCAAATCTCAACTCTAGATTCCCATCGTTCGCGCCCCCGACGTCAGACTCAGATCCTTAGCTCTGGTTAGCGGGCAGCTGCGGCGCCGAGGCTAACGCCGCTTGCGGTGTGTTTATCCCAGAGCTGCTGCAGATCGCCGGGATCAGCCCCCATGGGAACGCCCTGGGAGCCTCCATGCAGCAGCAGACCAGCCAGCAGGCGCCGCAGGAAAGGAGGGGCGGCGAGGTCCTGGACTCCATGCATGCTGACATCAAGCTGGAGAAGAGCAACATCATCCTCCTGGGCCCGACCGGCTCCGGTACGTGCCGCTGGTAGCCGCTCGCCGCTATGGTGGAATGCGGTGGATGCTAAGGTGGATCTGCCGTCCCACAGGGAAGACGCTGCTGGCCCAGACGCTGGCGAGATGCCTGGATGTCCCCTTCGCCATCTGTGACTGCACCACACTGACCCAGGCCGGCTACGTCGGGGAGGACATCGAGTCGGTCATCGCCAAGCTGCTGCAGGATGCCAACTACTCTGTGGAGAAGGCACAGCAAGGTGACGACATACGCTTCCTTTTGGTTTGAGGGACTCTTCAGGAGTCGACTCTCCCGGGAAGGCGCTGATCAGCTGATGAGGAGGAGGGTGTGAGCGGGAAGGTCTGAGCGTCTTATCTGCTCCCACGTCTGTGTTTGGATCACTTTCATCGCCTTCTAAGGCGGTGGAATGCATCCTCTGAGTGAAGCAGGAAGTGGGAACACCCCCAACGGGGTTCATGGCAAGGACGCGCGGGAAGGCGCTGCTAATCTGAGAAGCTCCGCGGCTGATTTCTGATTCCGTGTTCCCAGGTATCGTGTTCCTGGACGAAGTGGACAAGATTGGCAGCGTTCCCGGCATCCACCAACTGAGAGACGTGGGAGGAGAAGGTGTCCAGCAGGTCAGCCCCGCAGCCTCTAAGACTTGCGCCGAGAGTCTGTTCCACGCCACCTGACCCGTCCTCTGTGTCTCCCAGGGGCTGCTCAAACTCCTCGAGGGGACCATCGTCAATGTCCCCGAGAAGAACTCCAGGAAGCTGCGAGGGGAGACGGTGCAGGTGGACACCACCAACATCCTGTTCGTAGCGTCGGGTGCCTTCAACGGTCTGGACCGGATCATCAGTCGGAGGAAGAACGAGAAGGTGTCGGCTCCTCATCTTGTCCTGAGACCTTCGGCGTGGACTCCTGGAAGCTAACCACCACGTGTGTTCCTCCCGCAGTACCTGGGTTTCGGGACGCCCTCCAACCTGGGCAAGGGCCGGCGTGCCGCCGCCGCCGCCGACCTGGCCAACACTAGCGGGGAGACGGACACGGTGGCGGAGATCGAGGAGAAGGACCGGCTGCTGAAGCACGTGGAAGCCCGGGACCTCATAGAGTTTGGGATGATCCCGGAGTTCGTGGGCCGCCTGCCCGTGGTGGTTCCTCTGCACAGTCTGGACGAAGACACGCTGGTGCAAATCCTGACTGAGCCACGCAACGCCGTGGTGCCCCAGTACCAGGCGCTCTTCAGCATGGACAAGGTAACATCTCCTGTCTGCTGCGCAGGTTCTCCATATCTCACACACGTCATTGGGACTTAAGGTCAGGATCTTTGTAACCTCACACACACATTAGTTTAACCTCCTCAAACCGTCATTCATCTCAAACATCAACGTCCTAAAGCCGTAGAGACTTCGTGCATCCACAAAGTCCAAGGTTGACCTCCAGCTCCCTTCGGACCTGGAGGTTTTGGACGTGACACGAGTGTGTTTTTGTTCCAGTGTGAGCTGAATGTGACCCAGGATGCCTTGAGGGCCATCGCCCGGCTCGCCTTAGAGAGGAAGACCGGCGCCCGCGGGCTCAGGTCCATCATGGTACGAGGCCACGCAGCAGAAGCTCGCTTCTCCGCACACATTGGACGACTTCTCTGATTTCATGTCTATGTGTGTGTCCTGCAGGAAAAGCTCCTCCTGGAGCCCATGTACGAGGTGCCCCACTCCGACATCCTGGCCGTGGAGCTGGACAAAGATGTGGTCCAGGGAAAGTCTGACCCCAGATACGTCAGGTCAGTGTCTCAGATCGGACCCGTATGTATGTGTGTGTGTGTGTGTGTGCGTGTGTTTTAAAATGCTACGTCCTGCCCCCCCCAGAGCTCCAGCCAAGGAGTCTTCAGACGAGGAGTACGACTCTGGCATTGAGGAGGAGAACTGGCCCCGCCAGGCAGACGCTGCTAACAACTAGAACCATGTCACCCATTTCACCGCTACACACACACACACACTCTTACACACAAACACACACACACACACACACATCTTTAATCCGCAAGAATCTCTGGACGCCGACGCCGGGCCTCCTCACGGCCCCAGACGGCCACGCTGTGGACGGTTGTTTGTTTTAACGGATTCCTGTGGACGTGGCGTCCGCGGTCCCGAGCCTGGCCCCAGGCAGGGGGTTCCTTCATGGAATACTTCAACCTCTGGGGGTTGTTAACATTTTATCTGTATGAAGATAACGCCATTTTATTCACAACAGGATTTGTAGCTGGTTTGTTTTCTTCCTCTGTGGTGATGGTGAAGGGAGGGGGGGTGGCCAGGCTGTACCAAACCGAGACAGTAGGAGGAGGCGAGCTAGATGTTACCATGTGGAAGGGACGCCTCCTGTCGGACACTCGGCGCCGTCATCTTTCCCACCTGTACCCCAACCGCCGGCATAGGGCACCCAACCCCCCCCCCCTCACCAGCACACCAGAGACTGGTTTTGTAACGTGGAACACCAGCGCACCCATGGAGGCACGGTGGCCATCTTTCCTCAAGCCGCCACGGGTCTTCTCCACCCTAGGGCCAGTCCGTTATTTTTAGCCCCTTGGTTTTCTCCTCCTGACTCCGCCCCCTCATAACTGCACCCCTTCCTAACTCCGCCCCCTCCTAAGCCCTGCAAGTTCTTCCGCTCTGGGTCTGCAGAACATCCCAGCACCAGAAGGTTTCTTCTCCAAACCCTCAAAACCCCTTCAGGTTGTCTACCATGTATGTCCTCGCCACCCCCCGCCCCTCCGGTGATGTGATATCCCGCTCCTCATTGGTCCCCCTCGGCTCTAAAACGCCACCTTTTCTTTCACCCTGCTGTTCTCCGTCCCCAGAGGTCTGTTACAGAACCCCCCCCCCCCCAAGGTTTGTGCTCCTTAAATTTATTGTGATTGTTTAAAAAAAAAAAATTATAAATAAACTGTATATCTGTATAGAATTTAAAGATGCTTCTTTGGTGGTTTGTCTTTAAATCACATCTCCCTGGAAACCCTCCTCCGACCTTTGACCTCCTCCACTGCGAGACCCTGAAACACCTCGCACGGTTCGGCCGAGACCTTCGTCTAATCCAGTAATCTATTTGCCAACACCTCAGCGTTCCACCTAATCCCATGCACGTGCGCGCACAACACACACTGGTACCTGAACGCTGCTGGTTCTGGTGTCAGGTATCCACGTGCACATGTTTCGCAGGTTCTCAGCAGGTCCAGCAGAGACCCAAACATAGATGAGAGGGTGACTGACAGCTGGGAGTACTTGCAGTACTTCTCGTAGTACTTGTATCGGTGTCACGGTCGCCTCTAAATGGCTGCGGTGAGGTCAGAGGCTTAGGGTTCGGTCACGTGACCCTCCTGAGTCATTTGCTCCACGGCGTGCTGGAATACCAGCAGGTCAGTACGATGAGCAGCTTGGAGGACGTGCCGTTTCAGACCCCGCCGGGACCACTGGGACTTCCGGGACTGCCAGACATCCAGCTGCCGGACTGCTGCCGGATTCTGCAGGAAACCGAGGTCTTGTAGATAGAAACCCATTCGAATGACTGTTATTTTGTTATTTTACATATATTGTTCTGCTCCCTTCTCAGCCAATTATCAGCCTCCATCTAACCTACTCCTCTCACGCCGTCTACCTTCCTGTCCTCCCCTCCATCCATACATGTCTGACTATCTCCAGAACATCTAGCATGTGCTGTCCTTCCTGATCCTCTCCATCCTTCTCATTCCCAAAGAGCAACCTCCACATTTAATCCCTGCTTCCTGTCTTCTCAATGTCTCCAAACCACACTTTCACACCTTTATTGAACCCCAAAAAAAATTAAATTTAAAATATATATATATACACTGTTTTCTTTTAAATACATAACATAGTTTTAGAATTTGGGTAAACAAATATATATAAGTATATTTACATAAAAAATATATAAATATAGATAAATATAACTTTAGTATTTCATATCAAAGTTATTCATTTTAGAGGGAGCTTTATTTGTTTTTGTAGACCTAGAAAAAGCATATGACAGGATGCCAAGAGAGGAACCCTGGTATTGTATGACGAAATCTGGAGTGGCAGAGAAACATGTTAGACTGGTGCAGAACATGTATGCTCGCTGTGAGGTAGTGCCACGGTGTGCTGTAGGCGCAACAGAGAAGTTCAAGGTGGAGGTGGGACTCCATCAGGGATCAGCTCTGAGCCCCTTCTTTTTCGCAATGGTGATGGACAGGCTGACAGATGAGGTTAGACAGGAATCCCCATGGACCATGATGTTTGTAGATGACATTGTGATCTTTATGAGAGCAGAAAACAGGTAGAGGAAAATCTAAGGAGGTGGGGGTATGCTCTGGAAAGGAGAGGAATGAAAGTTGGTCGCAGCAAGACAGAATATATGTGTGTGAATGAGAGGAACTCGGGTGGAACGGTGCGGCTACAGGGAGTGGAGATCAAGAAGCTGGAGGATTTCAGGTACTTGGGGTCAACAGTCCAGAGCAACGGTGAGTGTGGAAAAGAGGTGAAGAGACGGGTCCAAGCAGGTTCAAATGTGTGGAGAAAAGTGTCAGGGGTTCTATGTGATAGAAGACTATCAGCCAGAATGAAAGGAAAGGTGTACAAGACAGTGGTGAGACCAGCGATGATGTATGGACTAGAAACCGTTACAATGACGAAAAGACGGCAGGCAGAACTAGAGGTTGCAGAGATGAAGATGTTGAAGTTCTCTTTGGGAGTGACCAGGATGGATAGAATCAGGAATGAGTCCATCAGAGGAACAGCACATGTTAATCATAGTGAGACGTAGTGAGAGGATATAAAGTTAGTTAGTGTGACAGGAGGATACAGAGAATAGGGTTAGATGGAGAAGGCTGATTCGCTGTGGTGACCCCTGAAGGGAAAACCCAAAAGAGAAGATATATATTCAAAATCAAAGTTACTCATTTCCTTTTATTACACTTTTACTGAACCAAAGGAAAAAAAAAAGATATGTTTGTGTGTGTGTGTGTATGTATGTATTTGTGTGTATGTATGTAGGTTTGCTTATGTGTATTTATGAAAATGTATGTATTTATGTGGATGTGCTGATGTATGTATGTATATATTCATGTGTATGTATGTGTGTTCACTGTGTGTGTATGTATGTATGTATATGTATGTATGTATGTAAGCATATATTTATGTGTGTGTGTATTTTTGTTTGTATGCATGTGTGTATGTATGTATATGTGTTATTATCTATGTACGTATGTTCATATATGTGTGTGTATGAATGCGTGTATGTATTTATGTATGTATGTGTATATTTATGAACATAAGTATGTATACATGTTTGTGTGTATGTGTGTAGTATGTATGTATGTTTGTGTGTGTGTGTTTCTTTGTATGTTCGTATGCCCATATGACCATACATACAACATACATACTTAGACATATATACACATACACAATAACATACACATACATACATATATACAAACACACATACATACATACATACATACACATACACACACACACACACATATATATATATATATATATATATGTGTGTGTGTGTGTGTTCCGATTACTGTAGTAAAATAAACTGATAAATAAAAGTATGTTGGACTGGTGCAGGACATGTATGCTCGCTGTGAGACAGTCCTACGGTGTGCTGTAGGGGTAACAGAGAAGTTCTAAGGTGGAAGTGGGACTCCATCAGGGATCAGCTCTGAGCCCCTTCATGTTTGCAATAGTGATGGACAAGCTGACAGGTGAGGTTAGACAAGAATCTTCAAGGACCATGATATTTGTAGATGACATTGTGATCTGTAGTGAGAGCAGGGTATAGGTTGAGGAAAAGCTAGAGGCGGAGGTATGCTCTGGAAAGGAGAGGAATGAAAGTCAGTCACAGCAAGACAGAGTATATGTGTGTGAATGAGAGGAACTCAGGTGGAACCATGAAACAGGGTTGGTTCAAGCAGGTTCGAATGGGTGGAGAAAAGTTTCAGGGATGCTATGTGATAGAAGACTATCAGCCAGAATGAAAGGAAAGGTGTACAAGACAGTGGTGAGACCAGCTGTGCTGTATGGACGAGAAACTGTTACAATGACGAAATGACAGGCGGTCACAGAGATGAAGATACCGAGGTTCTCTTTGGGAGTGACTAGGATGGATAGGATCAGGAATGAGCACATGTTAGACGTAGTGAGAGAGGATATGAAGGTAGTTGGTATGAGATATATATATATATATATATATATACACTGCTCAAAAAAAAATAAAGGGAACACTTAAAAAACACATCCTAGATCTAAATGAATGAAATATTCTTATGAAATACTTTGCTCTTTACACAGTTGAATGTGCTGACAACAAAATCACACAAAAATGATCAATGGAAATCAATTGTATCAACCCATGGAGGTCTGGATTAGGAATCACACTCAAAATCAAAGTGTAAAAACAAACTCCAGGCTGATCCAACTTTGATGTAATGTCCTTAAAACAAGTCAAAATGAATCTGTGTTGCTTCCTGAGTGGACACTATGATTTCACAAAAGTGTGACTGACTTGGAGTTACATTGTGTTGTTCAAGTGTTCCCTTTATTTTTTTGAGCAGTATATATATATATATGTATCCTCCTCTCTCACACCAACTACCTTCGTATCCTCTCTTACTACGTCTCACTACGTCTAACATGTGCTCATTCCTGATCCTATCCATCCTAGTCACTCCTACAGCCTCCTTCAGATGAAAAACTGCCTTAAAACCATGTGGCAACATCCCAGATCCAGACGCTGGCATCTTCTGGACTATATCTTTGTTCCCCAAAGAGACAGACAGGATGTGATGCTGGAAGACACAAGACCCGAGTTCCTCTCCATCCTGCAACAACTTCACAATGGAGTGCAATCATGGGAGGGCTTCGGTCAGAGCCTTTCAAGGTCAATGTTGGGGTAAAGCAAGGTTGAGTCCTGGCACTGGTGCTCTTCAACCTCCTCCTCGTAGACCTTTAAGGGACTTTACAAATGAATTCTTAAGGAGCTGTAAAATCTGGCCAGGCTGAGGTGCTGGCAGAGCAACCTGGCGAGCTACCTGAAACAAAGCAATTGAACAAATCAACAATATCTTCATTCAGAGGACAAGACGTGCACGACGACACCAGTTGGATAAATAACTCTAAATACTTTGAAGACAAAAGATTTTATTTCATTCATTATTAATAATTAGTGGATTTTTTTTTCTAGTTTTGAATTCAAACTTCTTTTTCTTTCATCAATATTTTGATTTAAAACGAGTAATCATGAATAAGGGAAAAAAAAATGTAATTGTTGTATGCAAAAGAATTTGTCTTTACTTTTCAAAGTGTGTAAAATATATATTTATACATTTTATTTAATTCATTGATCAACTATTTAATTGTTTTATTGCTTTAACCCGCCAAGACTATCTGGGTAAAGACCCAAAGTCGTTATCAAAAACACACAGTATAAATTTCTAATTCTAAAATAAAATAAATACAAAATAAAGCAAAATATTTAAATTTAACTCCATTTGAAAATGTAATTATTCAATCATTTTCCTTTCTTCAAATAAGTGTGATCATTTTGTCAGCAAATCAATAAACTGAACATTCAGTGGGAGTTTGGGTTCTTTTTTTGGCTATTTTTTTGGATTATTATTGATAGTTGATTGACAATATAAGAATAAGAAGTACAGAAGTCACAATTTTGATTTGAAAGTGAATAAAATGAAAAAATAAATATTCAAATTTAGTAGAACACCTGGATCTTCAGTTTAATCACAAATCAGAAGATAGTTTGAAGAGCGAAAGGTGAAGGAGACACTGAGAAGACAGGAAGCAGAGATGAAGATGTGGAGGTTCCTCCTTAGAAGTGAAGAGGATGGAGAGGATTGGGAAGGAGGCCGTCAGCGGGACACCACGTGGCAGATGTTCTAAAGTCGGGCTGAGATGGTTCAGACGAGAACAGAAGAGGGATGTAGAAGATCTGGGTAGAGGGATGCTGAGGTTGGAGGGGGTCTAGAGGAGGTTTATAGACGGAGGAAGAAGATGATGATCAAAATGTAATTGATGGTTTGACCGATCGGTGGCTGTTGTCCTCAGGAACGAGGAGATCCAGATTTGAACCAGTGATCGAAAAGCGAGCACAGTCGAGGACAAACATGTTTACGCAACAACTCATAGTAACCTCCGTGGACCCGATGCTCAGAAGATCCACCTGGAGAACAGCCTGAGGAACCTGAGGTTTATGGATCGGGGGAGGAGGAGAGGGTCAGATAGAGGCAGATGATTGGCTGTGGAGTAAAAGCGGACGATATGAGTGATATGATTGAAATGTGAAGGTGGCCTTCTTTCTCTGGAACCTCCTGAGAAGAACATCTCTCCTTCTTCTTCTCCTCCGCAGTACGACTTCAGCCTGGAGAGGCAGATCCTGCGGGGTCATCCTCTGCGACCGCCCCCGTCCTGCCCGCCCTTCTGGCTGCTGCCGCTGAGCCCCGAGGCCATCTTTGGCCCCCCGCGGCCCCGGAGCCACAGCCTGAGCTCGGCCGACATCCGCCCGCGTCGCCGCTCCGTTCGCTTTCTCCCATCCTCCTCCGAGGACGAAGGCGGCTACGGTGAGGACAACGAGGGCTCGTCCCCCGAGGGGCGCCCCCGGAGCGCCGCCCCGGGGGGCCCCCGGCCCCGGAGCAGGGGGTCAGGCGCAAAGCCAGGACCTTGCGAGGGCCGGCGAAGCGCGCGGGAGCGCAGGAAGCCCGTCGGACACGAGCCGCAGCGCTCCCTGCCCACAAGCCCTGCCCCGTCCGGGCGGAAGACCTGCAAGAAGAAGCCCCTGAGGACCCCGCCACTGAAACCTCCCTGCAGGCTGCAGCAGCAGAGACCCTCATCTGCAGGGCCTGCCGTCAGGAACCAGAGGAAGAAGGTCCGTCCAAGTTCTCAAACTCCAGCTTAGTTGTTTAGCAGCTTCTGACCTTCTGTCCGCCCC
Organism: Fistularia commersonii; assembly: GCF_037954325.1. Classification (NCBI taxonomy): domain Eukaryota; kingdom Metazoa; phylum Chordata; class Actinopteri; order Syngnathiformes; family Fistulariidae; genus Fistularia; species Fistularia commersonii. The sequence continues at coordinate 1,975,836 of NC_141300.1, forward strand.
CAGGGCCCCCGCGGGTTCCTGGACCTGGAGCTCCTGTCTGCGCTGAGCCCTGAGGAGCGGGAGCTGCTGGAGCAAGTCACAGAGGGAGGCTACCCGCTGCGAACCGCTATCCTGGCGCTGCAGAAGACCGGCTACCGCAGCCCGGAGAAGGTGAGGAAGGACCTCCTCCTCCAGAGATGAATCTGCAGCGTCTCATTCTACTCACACCTTCTCCGCAGATCTTAAAGTACCTTGTGGCCAGCGACCGCCTGTGCGAACTGGGCTACGATGAGGCCCAGGTGGAGGAGGCCCTGGAGATGTTTCAGAACTGCGAGAGCAAGGTGTGTGCCCCCGTGAAGATCCACCTCAGACAGCTGAGGTCTAACGCAAGCTCCTCCTTCAGGCGGCGGAGTTCCTGCGCCTCCTCACCCAGTTCAACGAGATGGGCTTCCAGCAGAGCGCCATCAAGGAGGTGCTGCTGGTTCATGAGAACCACCGCGAGAAGGCTCTGGAGGAACTGATGACGCGCACGGCTTGACCTTTGACCCCCACGTCGCCCTGTAGAGAAGAGGTTGAATAAACACTTAGGAGCTGGTGGTTTTTTTTTCTTCAAAGCTTTATTTACAGGTTCAGTTAAAAAGTGGCGGTCGGTCCGGCAGCTGTCATTCCAGCTCCGCCCGCGGATAAAAATTCAAGCGGGCGGCTTCTTTTCAAAAACATCTAGACATCGAGGAGAAGACCAGGAGCAGCAGAGGCCCTTTGGGAGATATTAACAGGACGGGGAAATGCGGTTCCTCACTGATGGCCCACAGTGGAGTTGAGCAGCCCGACCTTCACGTTGGACTTGGAGGCCTTGGAGAGGTCCCTCTGCCAGGAGACAGACACAGGCAGTTAGAGACGGGCTCAACATCCGGTCTTCTCCAGGTTCCTCGGGTAGTCACAGAAACAACTCTACCTCCTTCCCTGTTTGCAAGGGTAGCCTCGGAGTGCGGGACCTCTGCCCCTACAAACCGTCAAGACACCAACGTGGCCAGATGCTTTTCCACATCATTAGCTGATTTTTTTTCATCTCCTTTCTGTTGTCCCCACCCCAGGGACTTTACTTCCTGGATCCAGAGCAGATCCACCCATCGAGCCGCTCCTAGCTAATTACCGAGCGGAGGTGGAGCCACATTTACCGCAAATTCTGAATAGGAGCCGGCCATGGAGTTAAAGGTGAAGGTGCGATCTTGGGCATCCTGGGGTCCGAGGATGCCGGCCGGAGTGTTCCTGTTGAGGTGCGAGATGTTCTCCTTGTTCCGGTCCAGTGCACGCGGGGTCCTCCCGTTTCCGGGGGGCCTCAGGCCCAGAGACTGCGGGGGAGACAGTACAACGGCATGCGGTGAGAAGGTGTATCCAGGTGACCTCCAGGGATGGAGCGATGGCGGCGAAGCGCCCACCTTGCTGGCGGAGAGGGGGGGTTTCTGGGCGGAGGTCTGGCACAGGGTTCCCCCCAGGAAGCTGTTGGGGGTGGAGATGGCCGAGCTGCCGATGAGCTGAGGGTTCAGAGGGGGTGGGGGTGGGGGGGGTCAGCAAGGCTCGAGGCTTTACACATCACAGCTGCCTTGGGGCGGCGGGTCCTCACCTTCCTGACTTTGCTTGGGGTGGGGGTCCCCAGGACCCGCCTCTTGGACGGCGTTCTGACTGCGGTCCCGTACAGCATGTCCTCCTGCGTCTGCTTGCTTTTTTTCAGTTGCTAACCCAAAAAAGAAAAAAAAAGTGTTAAAAAGAAACAGCAGAGTGGGGGTCCAGGCGACGTGCATTCAAACCACACACCCGCTCCATCTTCTCCCGCTCCTTCTCGGTCTGGTGCTGGTCCCACTGCTGCTGCACGTAGTCCAGAAACTTCTGGCCGTGCACCACGAACTCTTTGCCTTGCTCTTCCTCCCAAACGTCGATTTGGGCCTTCAGACTCTTTTCCAGCTGTGGGGGGAAAAGGGAAATGTTCAACATCCGGTAATGCTCGAGATGAATCAGAAGGTAGTCTCATGCGTGTGGCGGACCTCCTGACCAGGACCAGCTCCCCAAATCCTGAGCTCCACCTGGTGAAACCCGCTTCCATTAACACGTCGAAGAGAAAAGACCAACCTTGGGCAAGCTCTTCTGCAGGTCACTCCTCTGCTTCTCCTCCTTGAGGAGATTCCCTCCGCGGTTGTTGAACCTGGAGGGGTCGCAGGCCTTTCTCTGTGAAGGTTAGCAGACACAGGAGGTCACATACAGACACCGTGCCCCGCCTGAACACCGGAGGGAGAACTCACATCAAGCTCCAAGTACAGGGTCCAGTTCTCCTGCCACTTTGAGATTCCCTCAAACAGCTCCTTGTGGTCCTCGAAGTACTTTTTCAGAGTTGAGATTTCTGCCTCGTGCAGATTGAGGAGCTCTTCTGTGAAATTCTCTTTAGAGAAGAAACACGACCCCTGTGAAACCCAGGCTCCATGGGAGGCAGCAGGTCCCTGCATTTGACGTGTATTCACCATCGTGATAATGAAGAAAGGCCTGCTGCTGCTCGGGGCTGTAGAAGCACTTCTCCCAGAGGACCGACATCTCAGCCCTGATGGTCTCGATGACACTTTTCATGCTCTGCATTTTCAGCCGCTCCAGGCGCTGGACTTCCTCCTCGAGCTGGATGCGGGTCGGCAACACAGTCAGAACCTCGCAACGAGGTCGGAAATCTACAGCTGGACAGATTGATCTGGCGGCGGCTTCTTACTGCTGCGATGTTCTTCTTCTTTGAGTGCTCCATGTGCTCGGACAGGGGTTCCCTCTCCTCTTCGGGGATCCTGAGCCTTTCCCACAACTCCTGGACCTTCGTCCGCAGTTCTGAACAGCGGACCTCCTTCTCGGCCTTGTGCTCCTGTAGCTGTGGGCCGTGCGAGAACAGACAGTTGTGCTGCAGGAGTGACTGCCTCACCGAAACACCTAAACCTTGGAAGGGAAGCGAATACCTCAGCGAGGAGTCTTTTCAGTGCGTCGATGTTATCGTTGGACAGACAAAAGGCCTCCTCATCTTCACACATCACGTCCACTTCAAAACTGGTCTCCGCTTGACGCTCCAGGTCCTCCATGAGGGTAGTGACCTCCCTCTTCACGCTGACAAATTCATCATGGCGGCGATCCTGAGAAGAGTTGGGTGATTCAGTCGCAAACCAGAGTTCTCATAACGAGTAGGTCGATTAAGACAGCAACGTGGTAAACACCTTCTCCTTTGTGAGATCTTCCAAATAGAATTTGTAGGACTCCAGGTGCTCCAGCGACGGGACGGCCTCGTGGTCGATGCAGAAAGGGGTGGTGCACATGATGTCACACAGCTCTCGGTCTCTGTCAATCAGCGCTTTGAGCTCCTCCATTCTCTGCTTCTTGTGCCCTGTCATCACTTCCAGGCGGGTGCGACTGTTCTTCTCCATCTGCAATATGGTGCAGCCATCCTCCTCCTTGGGACACATCCGCAAAGTTAGCGAAACAAATCTCTTCACAGGAAAGAAAGAGGAGTACGTGTGTCCTGTCTAAAGTGTACCTCAAAGGGGGGCAGCTGGAGTTCACTGCACAGGAGACTGAGTTCCTTGTGACAGGACTGGATGTTTTTGAGGAGCCTCTTTTTGAGCTCCTCCTCCTCAGCAATCATCAGGTCCAGCAAGCCCTTCAAGGTAATGGGTGTGGGAAGATGCACTGTTAACTCGGTGAAGCCTGCGGGACTTGGCAGAGGACCCCGGGACCCACCTTGATGTGCTTGTGGACATCGTTGGTTCTCTGGAGGCGCTGCTCCTCCGGGATCCCTATTTCTTCCCAGATGTCCTGCAGCCGGACCAGGGCTCGATTGAGGTAGGCGACGGATTCCGCAGCGTGCACCTCGCTGCAAGACACACGCACGTCATGTGACACCAGCCAAACCAGTCGAACTGCGGTGGAGGAATTTTCAAAAAACCAACGGCCGTTTGAATGTGGAGAAAACGTGACGGAGCCTCAACTCCTTCTGAAGAGCGGTGTAGCATTAGCTAACCGTGACGTTACGCCAACCCAAATTAATCGGCCGTGACGTTACCCCAAACCAAGTTAGCTAGCCATTACGTTACACCAAACCAAGTTAGTTAGCCGTTACGTTAAGCCAAACCAGCTTAACTAGTCGCTACGTTACGCCGAACTCAGTTAATCAGCCGTGACGCAACGTCAAACCATGTTAACTTGCCGTGACGTTAGGCCAAACCAAGCTAGCTAGTTGTGACGCTACGCTAGTTGTGACGATAAGCGAAACACAGTAGGCTCGGTGGTTGTGACGCAATGCCAACAGAAGCTAGCTTGCTGTGACGTTATGCTGCGTCAAGGCGATTAAGGTAGTCGTAACGTTTGGCTATCTGAAATGTGATGAGACTTCAGTATAGAAATTATACTAGTCGAAAGTGGTCAATGTGACCCGGACGTGCGGCTTTCTTCGTCCGAACGCGACACAAGCCAAGTGTGTAACAGCCAGCCGATGCCCGCTCTCATATCAACGGGCTCCGGCTGTTCGAGATACAAGCTAGCGGTCATTACATCGGGGAAGACGGTTTACCCGTTCACAATTACCCCAAATATACTCACCTCACTCTCATGTCGTCGCTGTTGGGAAGTGCTCTCTAAAAAATAAAAAATAAAAACACGGTATTTCCAAACGCAAGTGGAAGCGCCGCCGTGCTCTTAGTCTCTCCGTTCCCCCCCTGAGTCTGTCGCATCGACACCGTTTGAAATTCGCAACGGAACAACATCCGAGCCTCCGATTGGCTGGATATGACTGACGTCACGGACGGTACTATTTGCAGAGGGGGTGTCACAGTGGAATTTCCCGGAAACGCCCTGCACATCCGATGATTTAAATTTCTATAAATAAAGAAAATAAAAAAATAAACACAGATTAGATGGCGCGATTTTACTTCTTTTTTCACGTCCTTCTAACTCTAGCTAACTGGACCTTACACAAAAAAATATGGGGATGGGAATTAATCAACAGCACATTAATGTAATTAACCATTGGACTACAAAGGTGTAGTTTTATTTTACTGTCCTTGTTAGTGTTTTGCTCACTTGAATACTTCACATGTATTTTGTGCCACTAATCCAAAACACAAGTCTGAGTATCGCAAAGTTCTCCTCCCGATATTCAGTTCCCTTAGAGTATTATGCTTCCCTCTGTTCCTTCTCGTTAATCCACGGTATTTGTCTAGACCTGTGTTCATCAAGTAAAATCCAGACGTTTGCATCTTCCACAGAGTGTCAGAGGTGACAAGCGGTGTTTGTGTTTCCGGTCCACTCCAGAATCGCAAGGAGCTGTAAAACAAATAAACAGCAACTTCCACCTCCCAGCGGTCAGTTTGCTTTCGTTATGTGACTGTGCCGAATGCAATAAATAGACAGATACCGTGGAGAGCAGTGTGTTTTATGTCTGTTAAAAAAATCCAGTCAACTTTATTTGTTTGACCTGTAAAAAAAAATGGACAAACAACATTTATTTACAGATATTCATGTACAAATTGTGATTTTTGTTTGTTTGAGCTGTCACCGCTGTGCAACTTGAAACCGAAACAGCGAATTCTCACTCCCGGTGAGTTGCGCAACGCCACGGCCGAGGAACATCTCATTACCAATAAATAGGAAAAGCAGAACGAAGCTGCAATGCGGGAAAACGGGGTGCTGACCAGCAAAGTGCTTTGCTTCATCCTCAGTCTGAATACTGATGTAAATAGAGGTTTCTTAGAACAGCATCGCTGAACTGGTAGGTCAACTTTTTCTTTATTTTCTTGATCTCCCCGGTTTTACCATAGTTCCTCAGAGCGCGGGCCATTTTTTGGTAGGTCATCTTCTTGCGGTTTCCCTTCTGGATGCCCCAGTGGTTGGCCAGGGCCTCCTTGTGCTTGGTGGAGAACTGGAAGATGCCCTTGTCCTGGTCCAACCACCAGATGCTGTCGCTCATGTCGCCGTTCCTCAGCAGGTCCAGGAGGAACTGGTACAGGCGGATCTTCTTCTTGTTACCTGGAACGGAACAGATCTGGGTTCACGTTGTTCTTGTTATTGTGACGACACCCATGGACCAAATTCTGAAAATAACCCCTCGCGTCCGACGCCTGGTCTTGCGATGTATAAATATCCGAGCAGAAACCTCATTCTCAGGTCTCAGGAAAGACACTCACTCAGGTCTTTCCTGATGGAGGGGTGGCGGTGGTCCTGGTACTCGTCCTCGGGCTCCGACACCTCTAACGGGGCGCTGAACTCCCTCTGCTCCTCCTCTGAGAAGTACTGGCCGGGTGAGGGCTGGTACTGGTAGCACAGCGGCGAAGAGTAACACGGGATCTACCGGAGAGGAGGCGGTTATATTCGAGCAGGCAGAGCGGAGAAACCTGCCTGTGGGCGGCTGTCTGCCTCGACCGGCTGCAAGTTCTACATGTGGCTAATAAACCGTCACGAAATGGCTGGGTGTTAAAAATAGAGACGGTTTGCAGGAAAAAAAAAAAAAGGGTGAAAATTGAGACTTTTTTTTTCTGCAGCGAACTGAGCGTTGGACACTTCTGTCTAAACATTAAAACTCCCCAGAAAGAGGAAGTTGCAAAATAGAATTCAGGGCTCAGCAGTAGCATACGTGGAGTGCTCACAGTTTCCGTGAAAAACATCACTGAGCGCCAACCGCCTCCTCTGCGGCTCGCTCACAAGTCCGGGGTTCTCGGTTTGTCACCCGACCTGAGGAGAATGACCACGGTGGGCTCACCTGCGACGACACGGGGAGCGGCGCCAGTGGCGTTTCCAGCAGCAGTGGCAGGGGTTCGGCGCCGTAGTGGTAGGGCTGGAGCAGCTGCTGCGGCGCCACGCACTGCAGCTCCGTCAGTTGATTGACCGGAGAGCCGTCGAAGTCCAGCGGATGAACGCGCTCAGTGTGGCAGCCCCACCTGTGGTCTGAGCGTCCGCATAGGGGTCAGGCGGCGAAAAAACAACAACAAAAAAAAAAAAAATAAAATAAAATCTCCTCTCACCCTCGTAAATATCGCCCATGTTGGACAGGTAGGGGTATGGCTCTGTGGGCGGCTTGTAGGCCTCCGGCTCGTTCGGGAAGATTCCCCCTGAGGTCTTCAGGGAGGAAACCGTGGTTGAAAAAAAACAGGACATATTTAGAATATATGAACCAAGAATTATAGCAAAATAGATAAAAACATAAAAATGAACAATTCAATTGAATTCAACTAAATTAAATTTTAACATGTTTTAACGATGGGCAGGGAACTATCAAGCCAGATCAGGCCAGGTCGACGTGAAAGTTCATCTTCAGGGGGTCGGTTTTGCGGTTCTTTCAGAGAACCAGAAAAGGACGCGTGGAATTAGGGCGGCCTCTGAGGCCTTCTACTGACGCTGGGGTGGCCGAGTCCGGACGCTTTTCTCGACGGAGTTTAAAAGTAGAAAGCTGAGAACGGAGAGAGAGAGAGGGCCGTGAGGCGGGCCGAGCCCACGGGGTTTCGAAGCGGCGCCACTTACAGCCGATGCCACATAGCCGTCCATCCTTCAGGCGGGGCCTCGGGCCAGAATCGGGACTTTCAGCCGAAGACGGGGCTCGTTGTCGTCTGGCGTCTTCGGCAGGCAGCGGCGCTGGCTCCGGCAGACAAAGGGGAACTGGAAGTGAGAAGCGCTCACCGGACCACATACGCTCAGGACGAGGCAGCGGCCTGCGTCATATGACCACTCAGCTCCAGGAAGGACGGCTGACCTGCCGCCGGACGTCATGGTTACGTGGATTTTCCCTCGGCGCCTGAACAAAAACAAGTGCACCAATACCGTACCTTGATAGGATGTGCCAAGCCGTTACCAAGGTGACACAGTCAATCAAAACGGTTTGTTATTTCTATAAAAATGACATCATCTGTTTCGACAGTAAAAACAGTGTTGGGATGGGGGTTCGGTTCTCCCCTTGGGGTGACCCCGGGTGACCCAGGAGGGGGGCCTCAAGATGGCCCCCAATGAAAGGCGGTTCAGGAAAAAGTCTGTTTGTCGTCCGTCCGCCGACGAACCGACCTCCGTCCTCTGGACGGCGAAACAGAAACCCGAGTCTGCGCAAGGCTTGGTTCCCCTTTCGCTCAGGCGCTCTGGTTGCCGATTGAGGAACATGAAACCGAAGAGGACGGGCCTGAGGTGGTCGGCACGCACGACAGCGGGGACCGTGCACTGCGCCAGGTTCTCTTTTCTATTCTTTTTCTTTTTATTGGACACTTCAATGCCCGGCGCGGGTGGAAAAGACAGAGAGCAGGGAGGAAAACCTGGTGTCTGCTCTGTCACATTCCAGCTCATGTTTATTTTAAGCCATTTATTTATAATGTGGTTGGTTGACAATTATTTTTTTTTCCTCTCATGCGAATGCATTACATATTTACAAATATATGCATATGTATTTGCCTTTTGATTGTCTGTCTATTATATTTATATTCATATTTGTAGAGACTTCGAACTCTTGCACTGCTGTAACAAAAGAATTTCTCCTTTGGGATCAATAAAGCTTATCTTATATAGTTTGGTTTTATCAGAGTTGATTTCATTCAGTTATTTTTATCAGAGTAACTTAATTCAAAAGTAAAATAATTGTCTGATGATTTATGATAGAAATCAACCAAACGATCAAACAAATAGACAGAGATAGAACAATAGACACATTGAATAAATCAGTTAATTCTTTGATTAATTCACTAATTAATGCATAGACTAACTCTATCTATCTGGCAGATAGATAGGGATAATCGATCAATCAATCAATCAATAGATAGATAGATAGATAGATAGATAGATAGATAGATAGATAGATAGATTCTAATTAATTAATCACTAAATTCACTAATTATAGATTCACTAATTATAAACTCATAGGCTAATGGACTGGCAGATAGCTAGAGATAATCAAGCCAGCAATCGATTAGATAGATAGATAGATAGATAGATAGATAGATAGATAGATAGATAGATAGATAGATAGATAGATAGATAGATAGATAGATAGATAGATAGATAGATAGATAGATAGATAGATAGATAGATAGATAGATAGATAGATAGATAGATAGATAGATAGATGGATAAAACTAAGTAAACAAAGTAATTCCTGTAGAAGTTGGGTGTTCCAGGGAGATCTGAACCGGGTGGCTTCGATTCGGCTGGAGTACCTGGGCAGGTTCTGCTCCCGGGCGGGCCTCCGGTTCCGTCCTGCCCGGTGCCCGGTGCCCGTTCCACGGAGCGTCGGCTCTGTCTCCCCCTTCCGGCGGGAGGCGGCGCAGGAACCGGAGCGGCGGAGCTCAGAAGAAGAGGAGCGACGGCGCGGCGCGTCCGGGCCCGCGTCTCTGCACCCCCTCCTCCCGCACCCCCTCCCTCCACGACACCGGCGGTGCTCGTCTGCTCCGAGGAATGAGGGCTTCCGGGCCTCCGGTCCCGTTTCCGCGCACCGCCGAGCTTCCCCCCACCCGACGCTGACGGCCGCAGCAGCGGAATCCCGCCGTCCCGTGGATTCGTCACGGCGGCGCGGCCAGACACGCATGGAACATGGCCGCGATGAGGACTTTAACCGTGGCGGGTCTCTTCCTGGCGTTCTGCGCCTTGGGGCTGATCGCCGTGGCCATCAGCACCGACAACTGGTACGAGACGGACGCGCGGCGGCACCGTGACCGCTGCAAGAATTTCTCCAACAAGCGGAACGACCCCGGGTACATCTACATCTCCAACAACAACCTCCCGCTCCGGATGCTGCCCGGGCACGGCCGCGGCGGCTCCGGCGGCGTCCTGCCGCGGGCCAGGCGGGACTTCCCGCCTCCCGCCGCCGCCATGGAGTCGCTCTGCAATCGGCATTTCAATTCCACGGTTACCGGGCTGTGGCGGAAGTGCCACCGGGAGGGCTTCGACCTGGAGACGGAGGATCTCATCTTTAAAGGTTTTTTGTTTGTCTCTTGCGGGGTTGGCGGGGAGAAGAGGTTGGGGGGGGGGGGGGGGGTCGTGTCACGCGTACGTCGTGCACCCCCCCTCCCTTATTCGTGTTTGTTTTGGATTTAACGTGCATGTGCGTGTGCAGAGCTGTTCTCTTCCCCGAAAAAAAGGGTGCACGAATGCGCTATCCGAGGTGCTGATGCTGCGCACAGACCCCGGAGGCCCCACGCAATGGAAACAACGAGTACACGCACGGCGGTTTAGCCGCGGTACAAAAGAGGGAGGGGGGGGGGGGGGCAGCGTGGGGGGTAGAGTGTGTGCGGGGGGGTTGTAGTAACAGAACCAGCGGCGTGGGTACAATATGGCACTTCACAATGGTGCGGGCGGATGGTGGGTGGTGTCGGCGAGCGTGGGGTGTGTGGGTGGGGTGTTTTTTTCGTGCGAGGGTGGGTGCGGGGGGGGGCCCATCTGACCACCCCCCCACCCCGTTGTGTTGTTGTTGTTTATATCCACAGGGTTGGTTCCGCGCTGCACGCCGATCAAATACTACTACTCTTCCTCGGCGTTGCCCCGGAACCTCCAAATCAACCTGACCAAGACAATACGGCAGGATGAATGGCACGCTTTACGTGAGTCGTCGCCCACACGCACACCTCCACCCGTGCGTGCACGCACCCCCGGATTCACTTGAACCCCCCCCCCCCCCCAACCCCTGCAGATCTCCAGCGGATGACGGTGAGCTTCATCGGCATGGCCGTGTCCATCATCCTATTCGGCTGGATCATCGGCGTGCTGGGCTGCTGCAAGGAGCACGATCTGATGCAGTACGTCGCCGGACTCCTCTTCCTCATGGGAGGTGAGAGCCGCTTTACGTAAAAAGAAAGAAAGAAAGGAAAAAAAAAAAGGAAAGAAGCGTAATACCTGGCGCGGCCACGGGGAAGCGCTGCGCTCCTTGTTGATGGCCGTCTATTCGCAGTGGCGTGCAGAGGTCTGATGGGGCCCCGGGGCAAAGCTCGGCGGTGTGGCCCCCCAAAATCCCAATACAAGACCTGATAGAGTGAGAAATATTAAGACGAAAAAGGGGGAAAAATTGCATATATGAGCACAGTAAAAGATGAAATAATGCATTTTGATTTGCTTTAAATGGTTTTGAGCTACTTCACTTTCTCCATCAGCTGCGAGAAATTATTTTTCTATTAAATGTAATAAAACAATACATCAATATAATATTAAGTCATGAATCCACCATGATCTTCTTTATTTTTTTTTATATAAATAAAATATTAAAATGATCATAATATATACAAAATCCATGTATAGATATAATACATCTATATATGAAGATATTATAACATTAATGGGTATTCAAGCTTGGCTGACCTCAAATATGTTTTTAATACAGCGGACTCTTATTATGTCACGGTTCGGCTTTCGCGCCCTTGCTACTTTGTGTTTTTTTTGTAATTCGTTTCTCACGATTTATAATTCGTTTGCTTTTTTTTTGCAGTATTTCGCGTGATGAAATAGCCATATTCTAGACAAAGAAGAAAAAAAACAGTATAAAATATGTCAAATTAAACTAAAATTCATGTTATAAAATAAATAAGATACAAGATCTCCATTGCTCGACAAAGATACCCATCGTACCCGCGCGTGATCTCATACGGAATATCATTGGCTGAGTAGATCTGTACTTGCATGCTATTGGCTGACTGAGCGTGTCGTTCCGTTCCCCATGCTGATTGGTTCATGGAGAGAAGCAGCTGATCTCCTTGGAGGTTCAACGTCCTGGTCCGCTTTGCTGGCATTGCCGTAAACATGAATACCGTCCACTTTGTGCTATTTAGTTTGTGAAAGTGTCGAATTTTCTTTTGCAATAGCCCCGCGCTCCATCATGCCTCCTAAACGCCCAGCGTCTGGTATAGACGTTACAATATACATTATGATTATCCAAAAGTGTTTGTGTAAGAGTGTGAGAAGCGTGATACATTCGCTGGTGGATTGATAACAGTTTGCGGGAGGTTCGTCGAGGGTGATCATATCTGTAAATAATCACGCCTCTACTTTGCGGAAATTCACTTTTCGCGGGAGGTCTTGGAACGTCCGTTGGGTCCACTGTAACTTCAATTCTGAAAACGTGTAAATGGCGAGCGTATTTAATTAGATGTCAGCCAAAAATAAAAAGCTGCACCCGAGTAGGAAGGAGGACTAATCCGGGACGCACCTTCTTGGCAGGGACATGCTGCATCATCTCCCTCTGCACGTGCGTGGCCGGGATCAACTTCGAACTGTCCCGCTACCCGCGCTACATGTTCGGGATCCCGGAGGACATCAGCCACGGGTACGGCTGGTCCATGTTCTGCGCCTGGGGGGGTCTGGGCCTCACGCTGCTGGCCGGGTTCCTGTGCACGCTGGCCCCGTCCCTCTACCCCCCCCACACCCCCGTGGCGCACAAGCCCAGGCAGGAGAACGGCTGCGTGTGATCGTCCGCCGCGCCAGGACTCCGGTTCCCTGCTGAGACCGCGACGAGAAGAGGGACGACACTGAACCGGACGCGTTCGGTTCCTCCGGTGCTTCCCCCACCTCCACCTCCACCTCCACCTTTCCTCACAGATGAACTGTTCAGTGTTATTGCTTGCTCTTTAAGAGGACAGTAGTTACCCCCTCCCACCCTTACCATCTGCTAGTTTTAAACGAAAAAAAAAAAAAAGAAAGCGAGCGAAAGAACTGGCAGAAGATGAGCAGCACAAGCGGGGCCTGCAGGAGGACCATGGACGTGCACGTGTCGCCCCGCCGGGCGTCTGTGTGTCTTTATGTACCCGTCGAATACACCGTATGTACATGTACTTTTTTTTCTGGCCGTACGTATGCAGATGCATTTGTGTTCATTCATGGGGAGGGAGGGAAGAGGGGGGGAAAAAACAAAACAAAACAAAAAAAAAAAAAAAAACATGGAGGGGTTTTGTTGTTCTTGAGGTTGTCTCCCATCCAGGTATTTTTGAGAAATAAAAAAAAGCCACGCAAAACACAGGAGGCCTTGAAGCGAGTACAGGAGGTCGGTTAGAAAAAAAAGGCTCGGTGTTTTCCTCGTGTTCCGATCCAAATGTGCAGCCGGGGTGATATTTTCCCCTGGCAGCAGATGCTAGGCGGCCGGCGGGAGCTGCAATTAGCGGGCCGCGATGTTTGTCAGAGATTAAATCCCCCGAACGCAGGTTTCCTCCCCCCGCTTCTGGAAAACTGAGCGCGTTCGACGCCTCCACGGCGAAACCCGCGAGCGGCGCTTTCCGCAAACGAGTTAATTTTTCGTCGAACGCGGGATCAGTGGACGTTTTGACATTCCAGGCCGGGTTCGAGCGATTACGCGTTTGCTTGGGAATGTTCCAGACAAGCTAATCAAGCCGCCACCCCGTTGCTGTCTGTCCCCTGGAACCGCTTACAGCAACGCCCTTCCTTTGTAGCTCGTTAGCTTAGCACGACAACCTCCCCCAGACTGCCCCGTTGAAAGAAATGTCAAAAAAAACAATCAAAATTTGGGTTCTGACAAAACCTGAAGCACCTGGTAATGCTTCAGGCTGGGGTTTCTCCATCGTGCTAAGCTAAATAGCTAAACGTTTTTGAATCAGAGCAGAGAGCAGGAAGCCACGGCCGAGTCAAACGTCTCCCGGGGGCTCGAGGAGCTCCCAGCTGGAGGGACGTACCTCCCCTTCGGGGAGGATGCTAGCTTAGCTTAGCACGGGTGCAAACCTGCCGTGGGGCGGTCTTACGTGCACGGGTACGTGCGCTGAGCAGGACTCCGTTCATGAGGGGGCGACAACATGCACGCAGGGAACAGGAAGTGGAGTAACGGAACAGGAAGTGGACAAGCGTTCCGGCGTCTGGGAGGAACCCCTTCAACCAGGAGCTCCAACCTGAGAGGAAGATGGTGTTCAGAAGAAGAAGGTGGTGTTCAGGAGATGAAGCTAGATAATGGAAGTGGCTCTTCCGAGGAGGATGATCAGGAGGTTCTTCCATCCTGTCAGTAGATCCACTGGAACTCACTGAGAGAGGGAGGGAGAGGCTTTGAAAAAGAGGGGCAGAGAAAAAGAGAGGGATTTAGCAAAAAGAGAGGATATGAGAGGAGGGGGGATGGAAAAGACTGGGAGACAGACTGAGAGGCTTAGGAAGGGAGAGAGGGATGGCGGGAGAGAGAGAGAGAGAGAGAGAGAGGGAGAGGCTTAGAGAGAGAGAGAGGGAGGGAGAGAGAGGCTTAGGAAAACAGAAGGAGAGAGAGATAACAAGAGGGAGAGGCTTAGAGAGAGAAAGAGAGGGATGGAGGAAAGAGAGAGAGATGAAAACAGAGTGAGGGATTGAGAGGTGAGGGGAGAGATTTAAATGAGTGATAGAGAAAGAGAGAAAGGGATAGACAGAGAGGGAGGTGACGAGAAGAGGAAGCCCACCTTCTTCTGCAGGCTGTTTGAGGAGGAACGAGTGGAAGAGCGAGTTCTCCTCGCTTTCACCGTCTGAGGAGACCTTAGACCAGGGTTCCTCAGAAGGTCTGAGTCCAGGGTTCCAGGTCCCAGAGGGAAAACCAGACCTTTGACCCAGAAAACAGGATGATGATGATGATGAATCATCTGTTTCCCTGAGGTTGCATCAGTCTGGTTACACACACACACACACACACACACACATACACACAGGTCATCTCAGAGCTCCAGTATCTCTAGCTGAGCTGTACGCCGACTTGAGACGAGATCCTCATCATGGTGTTTCAGTTCCTTCATCTAATGAACCCTCACTCACCCTTTCATTCACTTCACTCACTCACTCATCCGCTCGCTCGCTCCCTGTCATTCAAAATTAGTCACTCTTTAACTCAATAACAAACTGACTCACTCACCACTCAGCCAAATCACTGTTTGACTGTTTAAACAAGTCCCTGGTTCACTCACTGACTGACTTGTCATTCGAGTCAGTCCTCAACTAACTCAGTATGTCACTTACTCACCATTTAATCAAGTCACCCTTTAACTAACTTGGCAACCGACTCACTTGCTTGTCATTCAACGACTCTCTTACTCTCACTCTGTCACCCGTTCTGCCACTCACCTCCCCATGGACACCTCCTCCGTGGTCCCTGAACCCCGAAAGGCTCCTCCAATGGCGCGTCAGCGTGCGGCGCCCCCTGTTGGTCGCTCAGGGTATTGCGCGCAGGGTCACGCCTCCGGCCTCGGGGTCCCTCGGGGTCGGCGGGGCCGGCAGGAAAACCAGACGCAGGAAATCACACCCAGTTGCACCCATCTGGCCCCGCCCCCCTCCGTCAAAATAGCAGGCAGGGGAAAACACACACACACACACACACACACACACACAAAAACTGTATTTAACTTAATACGTTTGGAGTGTGTGGGTGTGTGTGTGGAGAGTTAACATCTCCGGAATGCAAAGCACTATTTCTACCATAAACAATGTGTGTGTGAAATCAGATACGGTTTGTGTCAGAGCCGAGCAGCGCTCACACACACACACACACACACACACACACACACTCAAAGACACACACACACATACGGCAAACCCTTTTTAATGAGACTTTTTGTGAGTTAAGACTTCATTTAGCGCTAATAAATGTAAAAGAGGGTTCAGGATTCACTGCGGAAACGTTCTCTTGGACCTTCAGCTCCATGGACGTCCACGGGACAAGACCTGGGAAAAGGGGGTGCAGATGATGAAGAGCGCCGCAGCCTGCGGGCAAACATTTTTCATCCTCCGGTTCGATGAGTTCCAGATGGAGGTGGGAGGAAATGACAGCCATCATACGGCGCTCAGAGGGCGAGGGGAGGGTTGAGGGGCGGCGGGGTCACATGACACCACAATCCTAGGAAGGGGAAACCTGCTGGAGCAGGGTGTTCAAAATAAAATAAAATAAAAATGAAAATAAAATTGAATCCCACTAAAAAAATAAAAGGACATAGAATGAAGTGAAATAATTGAAAAAATGTCGTTGCATTAAAAAATAGTGTTTTCTTAGACTTGAAAATAAAAAAAAAACAATGTAATTAAATAGATTGGAAAAAAAAGAAATCTAAAAAAAATGAAAGATGTGATACAGTTAACTAAAATTGAAGATTAAATAAAAAAATTAAAATTCAATCGAATAAAATTAAATCTTCTTTTCCTTTGGGCTGCTCTCTTCCGGTGTCAAACCTACTTTACATTTGACCATATTTTCTGTATCCTCTTCTCTCACGCTAAAAATAAAAGATATCATATAACTAAATAAAATTCTATGCAACTACAAATAAATTAAAATCAAATGAAAAAGTTGCTTGAAATTACATGAAATAGAAAAGAAATGAAATACATTAAAATTCAATCAAATAGAATTGAATGACATAAAATTAAGCTGAAAATGAAATATATTAAAGAAAATAATAAAAAATAGATTGAAAATGAATAAAAAAAAACACACTGAGAAAACACATCAAATTGATGTGAGTCAAATTGAGTCTAATGCGTGAACAAAACACACCCGGCTTTAAAATCAAAGCATGTTGTGATGACAAGTTAATCATTTATTGGAAGAAAATATAAACATGAAAGATGCGAAAAAAGGCTGGATTATAGACTTAAAGGCACGTTCATCCATTCATTTGTCTGCTTTCCATTAAGATAATTCATATGCATGTCTGTCCGCACAGGTCGCCCCCCCCCCCCCCCCGCCTCGGAGGAATGTGTTGATGTTTTGGTTGGAGCTCCGGCCATGATCCTTTTCCAGGAGAGGAGGAAACCCGGTCAGACACTGCAGAGCAGAGGGCAGGAGGGATTCACTCGCTAATCGAATCACTGATTCGCAGATTCACTTCCTCGCCCGTTCGTTTGTTCCCAGCCAATCTGCGAGTCTAGACTTGAATCACTCACACATTCATGGATAACTTTGTCATGCGTTGAACCACTCGATCTATCAGTGAGTCGCTCTTGCTTTAACTCACTCACTCGTCTTATTTGGTCGATGAGGCGCTCATTTGTTCACGCGTCAAGTCTCTCTTTTTCGAACTCAGCCAATCACTCACTCGCTGGTCATTTAACTGAACTGCTCTTCAACTAACTCAGTTAGTGACTCATTTACCAACTGACTCACTCACTCACCCAGAGTCACTGAATGAGGGAATGCTGAGTTAGTGAGTGAGTCAATGAGTGAGTCAGCGAGTGATTCAGTGAGTGAGTCAGCAAGGAGGCAAGTTAGTGTAACCGGCTGAATGACCGAGTCAGTGAGTGAGTTAGGGAGTAAATGAGTTAGTGAGTGACTCGCTCATTAACTGACTGACTGACAGGCATGCTGACTCACTTGCTGAATCGTTTACTGACCCACAGGTGGGTCTGGTACAGTTGTGAATCACTTCCCTCCTTCACTCAACGATGGACTGACTCATACGCCCACCCACTGACTCACGCACTGAATCATTCACTGACTCACCTGTAAGCATGGGTCAGCCACAAATCACTTTGCTCCTTCAGTGACTCAATGACTGGCTGATTCACTCACTGACTCGTTCACTGACTCGCGCATTAAATTGTTCACTTGCGGGTCCTTCAGTCACTCAGTGATTGACTGACTCATTCGTCCACTCGCTGGATCAATCACTGACTCACTCTTCGTTCTGGGTCAGTCGTGAATCACTTCACTCCTTCACTGACTCAACGACTGACTGACTGACTGTCTCACTCTTTCAGCGAATCATTCACTGACTCACTTGTGGGTCTGGGTCAGTCGCGACTCACTTTACTACTTCGGTGACTCAATAAAAGGCTGGCTCACGCGCTGACTCACTCACGGACTTGTTCACCGTCTTACTCAATCAATCAATCGCTGAGTCATTCGTTGACTCACTCGTGGGTTTGGGGCAGTCGCGAATCATTTAACTACTTCGGCGACTCAATGACCGGCTGACTCACTCACTGACTCGTTCACTCGCTCACTCAATCACTCCATCGCTGAATCGTTCGCTGACTCGCTCGTGGGTCTGGGTCAGTCGCGAATCACTTCTCGACCTCAGTGAGTCAATGACTGTCTGAATCACTCACTGACTCGTTCACTCGCTCACTGTTTCACTCCCGGACCGACTCACTGACTCACTGACTGATTCGCTGAATCGTTCACTGACTCACTGCCCTCCCCCCCCACCCCCCGTGCAGTGCCCGTGTCATTCACTCACCCCCCCCCCCCCCCCCTGCCCCCTTACAGGCCCACGTTGAGGTACTCGGTCTTGAGCCTGCTGAGCCTGGATCCGTGGCTGCGCACGATGAGGGACAGCAGCTCGTGTTTGTCCCGCAAACCCACGGCCACGGCTGCGGTGTCCCGCAGGCCGCCGCGCACGTCGCCAACGCGCTTGAGCACGGAGCCGCCGAGCTGCATCTCCTCGAGCAGCTCGCTCTCCTGGCTCTGCTTGAACTTCCCCTCCAGCTCCTGCAGGGACGCGTCCACGCCGGAAAACGCGTCCCCGATCTGCGCGATCTCCCGCCGCAGCAGCTCGCCGTAGCTGCGCTCGCCGTCCAGGTCGTGCGCGACGGCGCGCCCGATGCCCTCCAGCAGCCGCGCCGCGTCCTCCGCCTGCAGCTTGGCGATCAGGAAGTCGTCCCGCACCGGCGCGTCTCCGCCGTCGTCCCCCGCCGCGCACGCCCACGGGAGCGCGTCCCAGAACTTGAAGAGCATCTGGCACTTCTCCGGGTCCTCCGTCTCGTCGTAGTAGCCGTCCGGGACGAAGAAGTGGTGGAAGGTGCCGTTGGAGATCTCCGCCTGCAGCGGGCCGGTGTACGCGGCCGTGCGCGGCGCCAGCAGCGCCGGCGGCAGCAGCAGCGGCAGCAGCAGCGGAAGGACGGGATGCATGGCGCGTCTGCGGGCGTCTGAAGCGCGCCGGTGCTCTGCGGCGCCTCCTCCTCCTCCTCCTCCCTCCGCGACTCGGGTTACACGCGCACGCGCACGCGCACCCAAGCCTCTCACCTTCTGAGGTCGCTTCAAGCAGCAGGAGGTCCTAGCTCTCGCTAAAGCCCGCTGCTGCAGGGAGCCAATCACAGGTGAGCCTGGGGGCAGGGGGCGGGGCTTAACCAGCTGTCAATCACCTTCTCATTCACACCTGCGGAGGATCTGGAGCCTTCAGTGACTGAAGATGGAGGACCAGGAGGGAGGAGTTCTGTTCCACGACGATGGTCTGAGAAAAACAATGACGGACGTGATGGCACGAGGTGTCAGGTTAACCGTAACCGTGTCACCATGGCGACGCCGTCTGACCCAGCCACCATGGTGACGCGACACCGAGACCGGCCTTCATTCTGTCCACTTTACCCTTTGTCACGCTTCACACCTTGATTGACAGGCTGAAGCTCCGGCTTCCAGAGCTAAGAACAGGCATCAGTTTGATGGATCATTCAAAGAACCCTGGTCCTCAGGGTCTTGGGGTGGTGTCTTGGTCCTCCTTGTGGTCTCCTGGTCCTCTTGGTGGTCTGGTCCTTAGGGTGGTGTCTTGGTTCTCTTGGTGGTCTCCTGGTCCTCAGGGTGGTCTCCTGGTCCTCTTTGTGGTCTCCTGGTCCTCAGGGTGGTCTCCTGGTCCTCTAGGCGGTCTCCTGGTCCTCAGAGTGGTCTTCCAGTTCCCTGGTCCTCTAGGTGGTCTCCTCAAAGCAGCCATGGACCCCCCAATCCAGAAGCATACGGGTTCCCGGGTCCCGGCTCAGCTCCGCCCTCGGCGCCGGAGGAGGGGATTCCACCGTCGGGGCTGGAAGCCTGCTCCTCCTGGAAAAGTCAGAGCTCACTGAGGAGTAAAGTGGACCCAAATGGTGGAATAAAGAAGAAACCAGATTCATTGCAGCAAATAGCAAACAGGCGACTGGCAGGCGGAACGTAAACAGAGGAGAGACGAGTCATTTGCCATCTTGCATCTATCTGCTTCTGCAGTAGAACCTCGGCTTATGGATCTAATTCGTCCTTTGACTCAGTGTTTCCTGTTGAAATGATGTAAATCCTCTGATCCGTTCTCCAGACCCCAAAAACACACTGCACTCTTTTTTTTTGTGCTAAAATACAGGAAGGAATTAAAGATAGTCTCAATCATTGCTGTGGTGCTGCTTTTCTGTCTCTTCTCGTGTGCGTTCCTTTCGCTAGATCTGCAATAAAAAAGCCCTCTCACTTAAGGGACCCTCGCTAACGCTATCTTTCATTCATTCAAACTAACAATCACTTTTCTACTTCTTCCTTGCCTTGAGACCTTTGCTTCATTAGCGTAGCGGCCCCTTTAGCCACATCAGCTTTTTTTTGTGCATCTTTCTTCTTCAAGATCGTCCAGATGGTTGACTTAGCCGTGTCATAGTAACACCAACACCGCTCTCACCTTTAGCTATTATTTCCTTCTTCAGACTGACTGGAGTTCTTGACTTCTTCACACCGCTACCAACAGCACGTTAATCTTTTCTTGTAGCCGTCAGGAGGGCTAGCTTACTGAAAAAAGGGTGTTAGCGGGAACACGATGGAAGACGTAAAAAACACAGAGTACAGTAGCTAGGCTGTACGCTAGGCTACAAGCCAGAAAGCCGGGGAGTGTGTGTTTCTTTTTTTGCAGTTTGCTTCAAAATTCGATGGCAAACTTGAGCTGATTTTTTTGGTGCTCTTGGGTTTTGAAGCCCAGGTTCTGCTTGTTTTTGGATGTGTTTTGCTGTCCGCCCCTGCCTGGTTGAGCTCTGCTTCTCAGAATTGTCCAGTTCCATCTCTGTTCCAGGAAGTAGCCTCCTCCGGGGGTAACCCTCGAGTCGTGCATTCCCACGGGCGGTGAGGGGTCGCGATAGGGACGTGAACCTTTGGTCAAAAACGAACCACCCACGGAAGAGAAGACAAGAGGGACCACACAGAGGCGGCGGCTTCCATGGCAATCTAGACGACCAGATGGTTGTTTCTATCTCCTTCCGGCATTTCTGCACCGTGTGAGGAGCCCCGTTGGCAAACTCCGCACTCGTTCTGGTCCGAAACATAGATGTTCCTTCAGGAGATGGACCTCTTTTTGAGAACATCTGACCAGGATGGTTTAAAAAAAAAAAGGCGCTCTGGAACTGCAAAGAGACCCTGCCTTGGAGAAGGAGCCAAGAAGGAGCACTTCCAGAGGAGGTTCTGGGAACAAGACCCAGAAGGCCCCGCCGGCCGATCCCGCTGGAACACCAGGAGCCGCCAAAGCTGATGTCAGAGCCGCCCCGGCCCAGAACCACTTATCCAAGTCAGGACTCGGCCGTCTGTCGGAGAAAACGGGCAGCCAACTCGGAAAAACGTCCTCCTCCTCACATGGGGAAGCGACAGATACCGAGCCGGATCACAGAGACGGGAAGCCTCACAAGCAATCTGGCAGGAAGTAGAGGCTCAGATGGGATTTAGGAACACCAAGCAGGGTGATCCGGAGAGCGGCGGCGGCGGCGGCGACATGGACGACGCTTCCCGCTCTTCATCAGCACTCTCTCTGGCTCCACGCCGAGGCCGGCTGGTTGCCCCGAGCAACCAGGGTTCTCAGAGGTTTAGGACAGAAAGCAGACGTCAGGAAAGTCCAGGGGACCGTCCTGCCAAAAACAGTGTGTGTGTATGTGTGTGTGTGTGTGTGTGTGTGTGGACGCCGAGAAATGATCCTTAAATAATTATCATAAACACACTGGAGCCCGGAGCAAGTCTCCGGGCTCTTAGTCACGAGTATCCCAGCGGTGTGTTCTGGCGCCGCTGCCTTCAGCAGGCGCTTCTCAATCGCGGCCATCTTGGCGAGGAGTTGCCCCCCTCCCTCCCCCTCCCTACCCTCCGCCATTTTCTGCTCCAGATTTGCTTCGGTCTATGAGGGGAAGTGATTCTCTCTGAAAATATGGTGTCTGGTCATCAGTAGCTGTCCCGCCCAGATGGATCCGAAGAGGGAAAAAAAAAACCCGGTGCGTTATTGGCGAGCATCGCTTTTATTTTGGGAGGGACGGGGGGGGCTGTCTGGCCGCCATGACCGACCAACCCTTCGTCACGCTGCGTCCAGAACCAGCAGGCTCAAATATGCAGGACGGCCATGTTGACCTCTTTGTGATGAGTGGATGGACGAAAGCGCTGCCTGATCCATGACAGCACGGTCGCTAAATTTAGCACCGTTTTTTTTTTTTTGTTTGTTCGTTTTTTCCGAAACTCACTGGGGATTCTGACGAGTGTTTAGGAAGCGGGCCGGAGGGGTTTAGCTAGCGGAAAGACAAGGAACACGCTAATACTACATTACCCACAATCCATAGCTGGAGTAACACACAGGGTCCTGTACCTTCATCTGATTCTACCTGGATATGTCAGCTGTCAATCACAGGAACAACTGTCAATCATAAGCTCAGTTGTTAATCGCAGGTCAGCTGTCAATCATAGGTTTACCCGTCAATCACTGGCACAGCTGTCAATCATAGGTTTAGTCATCAATTATAGGTTCAACTGTCAATCATAGGTTTAGTAGTGAAGCATAGGTTCATCTGTCAAACACAGGTCAGCTGTCAATCACTGGCACAGCTGTCAATCATAGGTTCATCTGTCAATCACAGCTGTCAATCATAAATTCATCTGTTGGTCACAGGCCAGCTGCCAATCAGAGATTCATCTGTCAATCATAGATTTAGTCATCAAACATAGGTTTAGCTGTCAATCATAGGTTCAATTGTCAGTCACCGGCTGTCAATCACAGGCCCAGCTGTCAATCACGAGGTCACAGACGAGGTCTCCACGCAGAGACGTCGCACCAGAACCTGACCTTCTGTTCTCGGCCCAGTCAGGTCCTGCAGACCCCCCTCCTCCATCCCGGTGCGGATCCTCCCTGAGCAGGAGGCTCTGGAGGAGGATCTGGGCGGACACGGGTGAAGCAAGAGATCTGACAAGATGTTTCATGTAGCGAACCCTCTGTTTACCGCAGATTTAAAAACGGGATAAACACAGATTTCATTGAAGGTCCCTCTGCTCCCGCTGGAGGAGGTCCAGATGTTTCTGTGAGGCCCCCGCGACTCTGACCGAGGGGTTCCGAGAAGCGACGGGGCCTCTGGCGAAAACCACCTGAGTAAATACCGCGGCCCCTCGGCAAAAACGACGGGGTCAGGGCGGGGGCGGGGGGTGGCTGTTGGATCTTCTGCCGTCGGGTGCGAGACCATGCGGGCGGTGGACACGGAGGCGCGAAGAAGGACGGAGCTCTGGAAAGAGGCCTTCCAGCTGCCGGCCACGGGCCGGGCGGGGGTGACGGCGAGCTGACTCAGACTTTGGTGGAGATGGTTTCAATCAGCTGGGGCGGGGAGGGGGCGGGGCCAGGGGAAAGGGGGCGGAGCCATCTCCACCCATCGGAGAATGGGAACAAAGTACCGCTGTGACCTGCCGAGAGCCGGAGCGGAGATGGTGCCAGTCCATGACTCACAGCTGGAGTCGTCGTCCAGCAGGAGTCATCTCCTCCACCCTGCAGGTTCCGGATCCTTCTCCGCTCCGCACACTCCAGATAATCTCCAAAATCCAGATTGTAATCGGCGTCGGGACCCTCCGCCGACGGGGAGGAGAACCCCCGCCCCTCGCCTCGTGAAATCACCAAAATCCATCCCATAATATCACAGCTGTTTTCACGTAATCTGAGAACGGGGGGTGGAGAAAAAAATCACGGCGTCCCGGTTTCTCCTGGTGTGATTAGAGGCCAGGTCGAGTTGAAGATTATTGAGTTAAGGAAAAAATTTGAATTAAATTAAGAGGTTATTTGAGTTGAGGGATGAACTGAGATCACGGATCGACCGAGTTGAGGGATAAATCGAGTTATGGGATAAATCGAATTAAGGGATGAGCTGAGTTCGGGGAAAATTTGAGTGGACGGATGAAAAGAGTTCATGGATGAACTGGGTTTGAACTGAGATAAGGGACGGATGGAATTAAGAGTTTAACTGAGTTAAGGGAAGATTTGAGTCGATGTATGAACTGGGTTAATGGAGGAGTTTGAAGTAAGGGGTTAAACTGAGGGAAGGGGCGAATTGAGTCGGGGATGAAAATAGCTGATGGATGAACCGAGTGAAGGAATGAACCGAGACAAGGGAAAATTTGAGTTGACGGATGAACTTGGTTAATGGATGAACTGAGTTAAGGGATTTATTGAGTTACAGGACTTTTGAGTCAAGAGGTGGACTAAGTTAAGGGATTCATGGAGTTAAGAACTTTCCCTGACAGAGTGGTGCCGTGGGTTTTCAGGCTATTTCATGCGCTCTAATCCTAATTCTCAGATTAACAGATTAGAAATAAACCCTCACCCTTATCCGGAGGGATGAGACTCGATGGCCGCCACAGCTTCACCATTTGGGGAGGGGGAGGAGAGGACAGGAGCTGATTCTCCATCCTCGTCGCGCTCACCAGGAAGTCCCAGTCAGGTAAAATTAAACATAACAAATAGTGTCTTTAATCTGTCGCGCTTTAAAATCAATATCATCAATATTTCCCTGTGTATTTTTAGCATCTCATTGTAATTTAGTGCCCAGTTCGAGATAAAAATCTTCTCCGGGGATAAGCGCTCTTAATCTGCTGTGCGCTGGAGGGTCTATGGAGGGTTGATAGCGGTTTGCAAAGGCATTGCGGCTGCCAAAACGATGCATTTAAGGGGCGTGGGAACTCTCAGCATCGGTTGAAACGCGGATGCTGTGTGGCAACGCTTCCAGTGTGAAGGCCGAGCCCTGGTTCCACACAGAGGAGAATCAATCTAAACGGGGTCGGTGGGGTCCAGGGGAGAACATCAGTCACCTGGAGGCGCCCGAAGTAGCGCGTGGAAATAATGTCTGCAGTGTGCGGGGGGAGGGACAGTGGCTGCACACTGATATATGAGAACGGGCTGGGGGTTCCGGAGAGAAGAAGAATGCAGCTCCTGTGTTTGCAGAACCACAGGCTGCTCGCCGAGAAGGTCCTCGTCTCGGTGCCCCACAGGAAATTCCACTGCGGCGGAACAATGTGCAGCTGAGCTGCTGGGAGACAGAGCTCCGCGCTGAGGCCCACGGTGGCTCCGCGCTGAGGCCCACCGTGGCTCCGCGCAGAGGCCCACCGTGGCTCCGCGCAGAGGCTCCAGGCCTCTTCCTGCACCCCTGAGGGTCTCTGGGGTTTGTGAAGCTCAGCAGAAGGCGGAACAGATTTTCACCGGTTCCACGACGGTTGACAGTGGGTTCATTCAGAGGGTGCTCACTGCAGTACTACCATGTCAGTGCAGTACTTTGGCTTTTGTTCTCCAATGGGAACCACAGGGTGATGGAGGTGTAGTTGAAGCAGAGACCTGTCATTAGAGGAATCCACAATCTATTTTGGCCTTACCCTCACATGTGCCTCCTCTCTTGGTACCGGTACTTCGTCCTGGTTGGACCTTCCCTTGTTCAGATCTGCATCCCAGACATGAGGCTCTGAAAAGCAGGTATCCATTTGTTCCAATTATTAAGAATATACATAGATGTTAGGAAGCTTTAACAGGCTGGATGATTCAGCAGTTGAGCGCTTCAGCGACCGTATTAGTTCCAAAAAGCAAAGACGAGCTTCCGGAATCCTAACTATTCCTAACATCTCAGACATCCTTCCTTCCGCCGCTGTGATTGGGCCGTTCCAGAGCGCAGCGTTCCACATTTTGCGCTAGAACAAGATCTATTTCCAAAGTGAGTCCCATTGGAGATTTTCCTGTGTGTGGATTAGCTCCGCCCCCTCGCAGCCAGAAGGTCCCTGGTTGGATTCCCATGTTCTCCCTGTATCTGCTTGAGGTTCCTCAGGGTTCTCCGGGTTCCTCCCACTGGAGACCCCAAATGATCTGCGAGTTTGAATGAGTGGGTGAATACTTGCTTGTTCCTCCAAGTGGACCTCGATAGGTCCAGGGTGTCTCATCCAATCACAGCTTCACCTGTGACCCTGATTGCAGGAAAAGTGGAGTAGATACAGAATGAATGAATGAATCTGTCCTGTTTTTATCATCAGTCTAAGTGAGAGGGGTTGATGTTTTCATTGCCTGCAGACCCCCAACCCCCGCTAAGTTCCTCGGCGCTCCGCTAACTTTACTGCCCTGCAGGAGGTGGAGGATTTAAACCCTCCGACAGCTTGTTTCCTCCTTCCTGGTGACCTGCGGCCGAAGCAGGAGGGAAAGTCTTCTAAACTCTTACATTTCTCCTCAAAGCTATCGAGGGAACCTTGATGAATAGAAGAATAAACCCGAGCGTCTTCCGCTGGATGTTGACCTACGTGGAAAAATCCAGACGTAAGGCTGAGCAGCCTGGGTTTCTCAAACCTTTTTTCTAATGGTTATTATTCTGTTTTTCAAGCTAAGAGAGCTGCTGGAAAGAAGGCTTGTGGTCGGCGATAATGGCGGCGCGGCGCTGCAGTTTGTGCCGTCAGCAAACTCCCGGGGCCCGACGGAGGAGCGAGGCAGAGGCTCGTCCAGAACACAGTCCATGGTTTATTACAGAAAAAAACAAAGAGTGATATGGTACATCATGTGTGTGTGTGTGTGTGTGTGTGTGTGTGTGTGTGTGCGTTACATGTAAACAGGAGTGAAGTAAACAAAGTCCGGCCGTGACTCTTCCTTCCACCGGTGGTCTGCTATCGCTTCCAATCTGATCGGGGGGAGGTGTTGCATGGAAAAGAAAAGCCAGACTGTATCCCCCCCCCTCGCCCAAAAACCCACCCCAAACCCCAAGTATGCTGTATTTCCAGAGATGTGCAAGGTCATGCCATTATTACTCGGCATACAATACCCATATTGTGCTATTGCCAACGATTGAAGGCTGAAGGACGCCCCTTCCCCCCTTTCCTTCCAAACATCTCCTCCTCCAGAACCGCCGCTTCCCCTTGGTCCTTCTCTTCTGCCATAGATTTAACCGAACAAGGGACGTGATATGTTTCGAAGACGGCCGCTAGCAACTGTACAGGAGCCGGTCTCTGCTGGAAGCAGGTGCTAAGTCATGCATACCGGAGGGCGCAGCACATGGAGACCCGCCGGAGAGGAGGGAGCGCAGACATGCATAGATTTCTATTGTTCACATAGCAGGGGAGGAGAGCTCCTCCCCGCCCCCCCTCCAAAACGGCCGGAGGGAGGTTCGAAAAGAGAAAAAGTGCACGGCGCCAGATGGCGCCTGAAAACAAACGTCAGTTACAAGATCGAACATCTCCAACTGGAAGCAACGGGACATGTTCCACATCTGCGGTGCAAATCGCGTCCAGGACGCTCTGTCCGATGCACAATGTCTTTTTTTTTTTTTTTTTTTTAGCGGTCGACATTAGCACGGGGGCGCTAACGCTAACTCTGCCGACGCGAGACCAAAACAAAACGAAAAGAGGAAGCCTTCGATCGCATCTTAGAAAAAAACAAAATAAAATCACGGTTAAAAACCACAGAATCGTCTGCAAACATTCAGAGGACACCTGAGAAATGTGGACGCTTTGTTTTCTGGGGGAAGGGAGGGAACAGGCCAGAGAAGGAGAGGGAGAGAGAGAGAGAGAGTAGAAAAAGAAAGGAGAGCATCGAAAAACGTCTACACAGAGGAAACGGTTCTAGACGATGAGTTTCTGTGCAAAATATCATGAAGTTTTTCACCCTGGAGTTGCGTCTTTCCATTGGACACACACACACACACACACACACACGCACGCTGTCGCAGGATGTCCAATGGATGTCGCCTCCGGTTCCCCAGAGTTGTCGTCCACGCCACGACCAAACGGACCAATGAGGCGTTGGGACACGGCGTCGGTTGCCTGGAGGCCCGGCAAGGGGAAAACGGCGGAGGGATGTTCTCCGGAGAAGGAACGTCCAAGCCACAGGTATGCCTGCGCGCTCCAAACACTCAAAGCATTCTCAGGAGGCTCAAGCGGCAAATGAGAAGCAGGCCGGCGGGCGGAAGAGCCGCGCTTGCAACGGAGGGAGTCACGTTACAACGCCGGCGAGTTTGAGGGACGCGGCGAGGAGGCGGCGTGACTCGCATCCGGAGCAAATCCACAGCTCGGGGGGTTCAGGGGGTTCGCAGGAGATCAACCGAAGAGAGACGGAAAGAGAGAGAGGATATCTGTTGCATTCAAATGAGCACGTGCAGCACAGAACAGGCACACGTGACGCCGGTGACACGGCGGTGGCGGCGGCGATGGCGCGCGACGGTAGGCACAGGTCAAAACGCAAATCTTCACGTCTCCGAAAAAGGTCAAGGCGGTCAAGCTCGGCGGCGGCACGGATAGCTCGACACGCATGTGATACGGTGCGCGCACACACACACACACACACACACACACACACATACAGCAGGCATCGAGATGAGAAAAATATCGTCGTCAGGTAGCACATGCACGTTCTGGGCTCCGGGAGGAACGGCGAGGTTCTTCACCGCGGTCGTCGTACCTTCTGCGCCAGCGCCGCGCCACGTGCACTTTGCAAAGACGCCACCGCACCACGAGGAACGCTATGAGGCAGCATGGCCGCCGTACGCTAGGATGGGAAGTGGGGTTCGGGCGGAGTGCTAGCTGCCACGCAGAGAGTGCAAGACAGGTGAGGTGAAGAGAGCGGGGGCGGGTCGCAGCCCTCCGTCTGCATAGTAAACAACACGGTTTCACGCAGGCGCCGGCGGGGATGCCGCCATGGAAACCCGGGGGAAAACCGGGGGAAGCGACGAGCGGTACCGACACTGGACACGGAGCAGATGGCCAGGGAGTGGTCGGGGTGTCTTTGGTGTGAATCAGCTGATCCGAGTGGCGGTGGAGATGTGAGGGGTCAGGCTAAGGCCACTCGTGGTGATAGCGCCTCCCGTTCTTCTTCCTCTCCTTCTGCAGGTGCTCCAGCTCCGCCTCATACATCATCTCCTGCATCAGGTACTTTTCCCTCCTCATCCGGTCGCAGAGGTCCTTGGGCATGTCAGGGATGAGGTACGCGATGAAGGACTTGATGCCGAACACCAGGTGCTGGAAGAGCGGCCGGAAAACGTACCCGGCATGCAACGGTAAGTTCTTGGCAGAAGATCGGTGTCCACATGAAAAAGAAACCTGGGACATCCCTGGCTAAACTTCTGGACCTAACTGGAGAGCACTTGCGGGGTTCTATTCGATTCCCAGAGAAAAATCGACGCCCGCCCCCCGGCCTTGTGAACCCAAGCCCACTGACCTCGAAGACGATGATGAAGGCCAGCCGGGCGGCCAGGACGTGCCAGAACTGCAGGGTGAACTCGTAGGGCACGGCGCTCAAGGGCGGCGCTCGGTAGTCCCGGTACCTGCAGTACCCCGTATTGCTGCTGTTCTTCAGCTCGCTCATGTCGAACACCGAGAGGCTGCTGTTCATGTAGCCTCGCAGACACCTGGGGGAGAGAGGGCAGCCGTCACGCCATGCGGCGCTCGGTGTTTTTACCCCTCGTCCTGTTGGCTTACTCGTCCAGGTGGTGGTGGCCCTTGTCCACACACGGACCGTACTTGAAGGCGTAGACAAAGCGCGGGATGTAGTCGGACGTGATGGCGATGACGAAGGCGTTGGTGATGACAGCCAGGACGCCGATCCCCTCCAGGATCCCGTGCCAGATACCTGGTGGAGGACCACATGGGTGTTAGGTAGTCTCGAGAGGACAAGAAGCGATGGTCTAGAGGCCTAAAAGGTGTCCGAGGGAGGGGGCGCCGACCTATGTCGGTGGCCCGGGCGGGCATGGGCCGCCGCCACTGGGTGACGAATTTGTAGGCGTCCAGGCGGATCTCGATGATGTTGTTGAGCAGAGCCAGCAGGGGCGCCAGGGGGAACGCCGCCACAAAGATGGTGGTGAAGCCGAACTGGAGCACTGCGGGGACCGCAAAGAGCCGTGAGCAGCCTTCCGGGGGGGGGAAGAAGAAGAAGAAGAAGAAGAAGAAGAAGAAGAAGAAGAAGAAGAAGAAGAAGAAGAAGAAGAAGAAGGGAAAACTTCGAATACGCCACTGGCGTTTACCCATTTCCAGGTACTCGTCCACCAGGCCGTGGGCGTTCATGGGCTGCAAGTTCCAGTCCTTGTCCCACTGCGGCAGCTGCATCTTGCTCTCCACGTTCTGGCCTCCTCCACCGCCCTTCTTGATCTTCCTGCGGGACCACCAGTTCTGCAGCAACCTGCGTGGGGAGGCCAAGTCAGCCGCCGGGCGTCTTCTAGCTTCACGGGTCATTTGTGCCCGGGTGCTTACGGGTAACCCAGCTCCATGAAGTTGTTCCAGATTTGCTTGAAGAACATGATGACGCCCATTTGCAGGCACAGATCGATCAAGCAGCCGCTGGGGTGACACTGCGCAGAGAGACAGCGATCACAAGCTGCTTCCCGCTTTGGCCATGAAAAGGTGAGGACGACGGCAATTAGCCTGAGCTGGCGGAGACTAATCCGGCGATGGACGCTCACCTCCTCCAGCCGCCAGCGGTTGAAGAGCTTGTTGTACTTCCCGGGTCTGCCGGCGAACCTGGGCGGAGGGGGAGAGGGTGAGGAGCGCCGCCTCGGATATGGAGCAGCGAAGAGACAGTCGGAGGTGATAATTGGATCGGACGGAGAACGTCCTGCTGGTTGTGTTTGGAAACATCTGGTGGGAGGGTCTTGGCAGACGTCTGGACACGGGAGGTTGAGACAAAACAGCTCCGCGGCGCGGAAAAAAAAAAAAAGCCCTCATTAATTCTGGGGGAGAGTGGAGGGGCTTGTAGTTCGGCTTACCTCCCCAGGAAGAAAGCGATGTAGAAGGTGGAGCTGTTCAAGTTCACAAACTGGAACAGGAACATCTTGAGAGCGAAGCTGTTCTCCCATTCGGACTCGGTCCGCGGGTGCTCTGAGGAGGCAGACAAACGCTATGCTAGGCTAATTTGAAATGGGGCGACAATGCAGGGCGCAGAACCGGTACTCACCTAAATTCGTCAGCAAGTAGGCTACCTTCTCGTAGACCTGTGAGGACCAGAGCAGGTGTAAAGCTTCAACAGTGTGTGTGTGTGTGTGTGTGTGTGTGTGGGGGCAAAGGGTCATGAAGCACTCCCTGGAGACAAGATCTAAACAAACTTCTGCTGGAATGTGTCTTGGGTAACAGGTCCAGACACCCACCACATTCAGAGACATGATGATCATGAAGTTGATGCAGACGCCGGTGCCGGAGGTGGCGAACTGCAAGTTCTTCTTCACAATGTGCCAGTTGAAGGAGGCGAACTTCTCCATGGCGATGAGCCGGAAGACCACCACGGCGAAGACAGCCGTCAGCACCAGGGATATCTGAGGGAGGACAAGGAGAAGAAGCTGGAGGTGATTCACGGTTGTCCCGCTGTACACACTCTGTCCAGCAGGGGGGGCTCTGGAGCCGCTGCCTTCGGGACACACTCCTCCAAAGACAGCGCTTTAAGATAAGATAAGATAAGATAAGATAAAATAAAATAAAATAAGATAAGATAAGATAAGATAAGATAAGATAAGATAAGATAAACTTGATTGATCCCCAAAGGGCAGGGGTCGTCAACCCGCTGGCGGCTCTTGGATCCCTGTGACTTTTGAAAATAATAAACAAGTATTTAATTAAAATGCGCTTTATTTTACTTTGATCATCTTTAAAGTGTGATTCTAAATTTGAAGATGATGGTGATCTTGTAACATTTAAGTGAAAAGAGTTTGAATGTTTTTGTCGCTCTTGATAAGTGACAGACAGTACGGAGAGAGGACGGGATTTTTGGTATGCTGTCGGTGGATCATTTAAATTTGTTTTTTTTTTAATAAATATATACAAGAAGGACTCTAATAGACATTGAAAATTAAAAGTAACCTTCAACACGACGTCATTTATTTCAGAGTTCAAAATGTTTTGTTGTACGTGGAATTTTTTTTCGTTTTCTCTGCGGTTGTTCATTGATTTACATATTTTGTTTCTACATACCATAAAGGCAAAAAAAAAAAAAAAAACGTTATACGCCGTGTTATTTCATTTTAAAATTCCAAAAGGGTCGTGTGGCTCCCGGTGTTTTATTTACTGGGGGAAAAAGGGCTCCGAATGGCTTTTTGAGTGGTAAAGGTTCCCAACCTCTCCCACGGGGGAAATTCTTTTGTTACAGCAGCGTAACAGTTATAATGTTAATAAATGTGAAAATAAATATAAATAGAGAGACAATTTTCAGGCAATTAGAAGATAGCATTGAGCAGAGACACAGCAGAGAGAACAACATCAGGGATAAGAACGGACAAGAGAATGGAAAAAAAACAGCGAGGGGGGGAAAATAGACAACTAAAACGACAACAATGATGGGAACATAAACAGAGTGACAATAGCAATGACGAAAATAAGAAGGATATGAATTGGCTGAGATTAACAGGTAAAAAAATATAATGGTAAAAGAATAGACAATGGAGTTAGAGCATGACGTGTGAATGGATTGAAGGTAATCTGATAATTCGGGGGTCACGCCCAAGGTCACCTAGGCAACTAGGGGTCACCCGGGGTCACTTGTTACCATGAAGAAAATCCCGGAGACGGACACCATCAGCCGGCTCAGCTTGTCAGAGAATGGTTGAAACGGCTCGGGCTTCCCAGAGATGGGGTTGATTCGCTCCACCCGCGAGTACTTGGCCTCGAACTGAGGCCGCAGCTCCTCCTGGAACACACACACACGGGCATCCCTGAAAATGGGCGGGCAAGGGTCGTCGGGGGTGACGAAAATGGCTCACCTCCTCCTCCTCCCAGTCAATGAGGTCCCAGTCGTAGGTCAGTTCGGCCCTCCTCCTCTTCCAGAACTCCAGGAACACCGTGGCTGAAACCGGACAGCAGATGAGCAGATGCCAAGCATCGGTATGGTGATGGAATGGGGGTACAGGAGCGCCCCGTCCGCCATCTTTAAACCGTCGGAAGCGTTCTGCGGGCGGGGTCTTTGTTCCACCTTATTCAAGACCCGTCAGAACCGACAAAAGGTTCGGCGATGGCGTCCGGGACGTGATGGGAGACGGACAATGGTGGGGCTTGTCGTCACGGCAACAAGGCGCCCACGCCAGCGGCAGGTTCGGCAGAGGCGGGCTTACGCTCATGGAAATGCTGCCTTCAGTGATAATCATTAGAAAACCGTGTTCCCTTTTCCTGGTGATCCAGAAGGCAACCCTAATGTGTGTGTGTGTGTGTGTGTGTGTCTGTGCGTGTCATTTTTAGCCGACATCTGCCCGGGCCCGTCGGGCCGCCGTCAAAGATGGCGGCAGTTTTATTTAGAACGTCCCACTTTTGTTTAAAGAGCAAGGAAAAAAAAAAACTCTTTTCTGTTGCCTACACTTGGTCTCATGGGCGCACACACACGCACACACACACAAACACACAAACACACACACACACACACACACACACTCTAGAGCTAAAGTGCACTCAGCAGTGCTGCGTCTCCAAAAGACCTGAGTGTGTGATGCAGATGATGCAGAGCTGCAGACTCCGGTGAGCGATGCCTCACACACACACACACACACACACACACACACACACAGAGTGTTAAGCGTGAATGTTGACCTCCTGCACTCACCCCAGATAGCCATGAAGATGGCGAAGAAGACAGTGCCTCCATTGTCGAAGAGGTGGGTGACCTGCAGACATGGAGAGGCAGTGAGGGGACGCCGGCTGCCTCTTGAAGCTCTTAGTCCTCACACACACCTCAGGATCTTAGGAGAACCTCAGTGGAGTTCACACCCACCCTCATTTCCAAACAGAACCAGATCGTTGGGGAAAAACAGTGGATGAAGGAAACGGTGGGGCGACCATCTCCACCTGTGTTCTCCCTTCTGCTCCAAGGAGGAAACCTGAGGAACCACCTCAGCACCTTGCTAGGACCTGTGTTGTTGTTAGTATTACGTGCTATCTGCTAACACGTACCGCTTACGTAAATGCTTGGGGTTTGTTCACTGGCCTTCATGATGAGAGGCTCACTGCGCAGCAGCGTGATGCTAACTTTACAGAAGATAATGACATGAAAATGCTCTTGCTACATTAGCACCTTGTTAGCATGTTGCTAAAGTGAACTCTGCAACATTATAATGTTATTGACCTTTCAGGGTTCTTAACATTTTTTTGTTATTCTCACCAAAGAGTATGGTTTGTTATGGTAACCGGGGAGTACGGTTTGTCAAGCTAACTGAGTAGTGTGGTTTGTTATGCTAACTGAGGAGTAAGGTTTGCTATGGTAACTGAGGACTGTGGTCTGTTATGCTAACTGAGGAGTACGGTCCTTTATGCTAACCGAGGAGTATGGTTTGTTAACCTAACCAGACCAGTGCGAGGTGTGTTCACTCCATTGGGAGGGTGCTACTGATCTACAGTTGTTGTAAGGAGCTCAGATGGCGACGGCCGCAGGGGGGGCGGAGTCTAACCTTTGCGTAGACGCAGCTGTCGCTCAGGTTCCAGGGCTGGCATGTCTCCTCGCACATCGGGCACATGATGGTGGTAGTGGCCTCGCAGATCTCCTTGCTGTTGGCACAACGAGGTGCGGCTTGACCGGGCGTTTCCCACGCATGCAGCGCCCCGACGGCGAGGACTGACCTGACTTGGCTGGAGTCCATGGTGAAGAGCCCGTAGAGGAAGACCAACACGCCCACAAGGGCAGCAGGGATAAGCATACCGGTATACCAGCCCAGCCACGCGAAGTACAGGCCGATCTTCTCACCAAAGTAGCGCCTGGAGGGAGCGGAAATAGGTGGTCAGAGAGGGGGCAGAGCAACAACTGTGTCTGGGGGGTGTTTCAATTCGAGGTAATCAGATTACCTGATGAGGTCCAGGGGCTGGTACTTGTACCAGATCCCCCAACGAGCCCAGCGCTCGTACAGGAGGTGCCGGTGGTTCTGGGCACCGTGAGTCTTGATGGGGTGTCGGCTCTTGTATCCACCCTGGGGGGCAAAAGGGGGAGGTTGGTGACCAAGGTGGGGGCGAAGATCTGCAGCGGGTTCATGCGTCCTTACTTCGTGCGGCGGGAACGCGGCCTCGTAGGTGTTGTTGCCCAGTAACCGGTTGATCCCTGCGGAGGAGCAGCAGCCAGATGTCAAAAGGAGGCTCCGCCCCCTACTAGGCTACGCTAACACAGAGGGGGGGCTATGGGAAGGTCATCCCGGGGGAAGTTCTCTCCCAGCCTGGGTTTGTGCCAGGTCCCCCCCCCCCATGCAGACCTCAAACCTGTCCTCACATGAGAAGGTGAACGGTTGGATGACTGACAGGTGAATTTCCCCCCCCAACCCCCTCCCCAACCCTGCTGTAGAAAGTGAATGAAAGCTTTTAACGTTATTGGATGCCGCAGTGACCTCAACGCCACCAGACTGTCCTCTTCGCCATCTTTGCTTTCAAACAGAGTGTGTGAGGGCATCTCAGTACCTCCTGATGAGTCTCCTCAAATAACAAGAACGAGATGAGCTGGTATCTAAAAATCTTCTACCTCTGCAGCAACTCGTGCTTAATACACATGTATAACGTGCGGCAGTGGCGGCGGCAGTCATCTACCCATCTTGGACTTTCCGTCCTCATACTTGGTCCGCTGCAGGACGTGGTGGACGATCCTGCTGCGCGTGGAGTTGGAGAAGAAGGTCTCCCTGTTGTTGATGGTGAAGCTGGAAGGAGAGGAGCAATGACTCAGTGTGTGTGTGAGGATATGTGTGCGTGTGTGTGTGTGTGTGTGCGTGTCGTACTGGTGCATGCGTGCGCGGCTGAAGGGCGCTGTGTAGCAGTCAGTCTCCTCCAGGTCGGGCAGGGCCTCCTTGTCCAGCTTCATGGGGTTTCTGGGCAGCCAACTCTTGATCTGCCGGCATCTCAGATGGAAACGGCTGCAGATGCCAAACGTGATTATGGGATTAGCTTAACATGAAGATTGCCCCCCCACGCAAACACACACACACACACACACACACACACATTTTTCTGTAAGAAATCCTCACTAAATCCACCTTCACACACACACACACACACACACACGTAAGTTCCAGGCATGACCAGGAGACACTGATCCTGGATAAGAAGAATACGACCCCCTGCCCCCCCGAACCCCCCAGCCCTCCCCAACCCTCAATCATGACTTCAAAATGAAATCTGAGAAGATTAAATTATCATCCAGCGCCACACAAGCCTTCCATTCCAATGAGGACGCTCAGCCGCTGCAGGCTAAGGGCAGCATGCTAACGTGCTAACATGCTACCCTCATGCCTGCCCGTCTGTCTGTCTGTCTGCCTGCATCCCCTCCTGCCCTTGTTCTCCAGCTTCTCCTCCATCCTACACACTGTGAAGCTTCCCGTCATTCTTAGTCCCCAACATCCCAATCCCCCTCCCCGAAGACCTCTGGGTCCTCCTGGCCTCCAGGGGTACGACACTCACCTCCCCAGGGTTTTACTTTTCCAGTCGGTGAAGTAGCATTTTTTCCTTCCGGTGGAAAAAGAAAAGGGGGGGGTGAGTAAAAATTGATGGAGCCCCCCCCCCCCCCCCCCCCCCCCCCCCCCCCCCAAGATGGTGTCCAGCAGATACCTGAAAGGCATCCTGATGTTCATCTGCTCGGCATACTTGCAGAGTGTGTCCCAGGGGGCGTGGACCTTCACAAACATGATGTCGTTGTTGGTCAGCGAGGGCTTCCAGAGGAGGAGAAGAAGGAGGACAAGCATCAGAAGGGTCTACTTTATCTGGCGGAGGGCGGAGGAGGTCAGCCTACCTCCTTCTCCAGCATGAGGCCCTCAGCGCGGAGGTTCTTCTCAAAGGTGCACCTCTTCTCCACCTGAGGGCTGGACTTCTTGTAGACCAGGATGTAGTCAATCCTCTTTTTCCCATCGCGGAAGAAGAGCCCGGAAGCGGCTGAACTCTTGGCCTGCGGGCGGCGGGCGGACCTCCATGTCAAGCGGGCGAGCGGAAAACCGAACGGGGTTCTGGGGCGAAGCCTGAGAGGTACCTTCAGAGAGTCTAGTCGGGCTTCCAGACGGGCCCGGCCCACGGGAGCCTGGGGCGGCGGCGGCGGCGGCGGCGCCGGCTGATCGAGCGGCGAGACCTCGGACTCCTCAGTGTAGACGTCCTTCCTGTCTCCGTCGGCGTCCCCTGTCAGATGGCGAGGAGAGCGGCGGTGAACGCCTCCGCTAAGGTGCTAATGATTAGCGCTGGTTTTCCCTTTATGATAACACATGCTGCCACGCTGCCATTTTTCATCTCCACCTGCAAGGGAACCAGGCTGCAGACCTACCTTTCTGTGGGGTGAGCAGCTTGAAGATCTACCTATCGACGGAGGAAGAAGGCTGCTGTCTACAGGGGGTGGCGTTTGTGGAGCCAAAGGTCTACGGGGGAAGCTATTTGCCCCTGGAGGGAGCAGGCAGCAAACCTTCTGTCTAAGGGGGAAGCAGGCTTCAGACCTACCTGTCTAAGGAGGAAGCAGTGTGCAGATGTTTTGTCTAAGGGGGAAGCAGCTTGCAGACCCACCTGTCTGCGGGGGAAGCAGGCTGCAGGAGGTGCTGATGCTGGGACTCTGGACGGCGGCTTTGTCATCGGGGCTCAACGGCACAGACAGGAAGTGGCTGAGGTTGAGGGGGTGGGTCTGACTCTGGGCCAGGCAGGGAAGGCTGCGGCGTGACGGCTTCAGGCTCTTCTCCTTCAGGATCTCGCTGATGCTGGTGTGCATGCCTGGAGAAGAAGAGGAGGGGAAGAAGAAGAGGAGGCTGTTAATTCTCTGCGGGCTCAAAAGAAGAGGGCGGCCATGATGCATTCGTATCCAATCAGGATGGACATGAATAAAAAGAAATCAAAATACGAATAAAACTAAAATCCGACGGCTGCATCTTCCATTTTAGCACTTTGGTTTATCTAGGACTTGCATTTTGGATCATGTGACAAAAAAAAAGTTTAAATTACATTACATTACAGTCATTTAGCAGACGCTTTTATCCAAAGCGACTTGCGAAAATTGCAATTCAGTTTAATGGCAAACAGCCACGAGTAACATGGAGAACCCTGCCTGGGTTCTCCATGTTCTCCTACCTGGGTTCCCCATGTTCTCCTGTCTGGGCTCCCCATGTGGACTATGAATTATCTACAGGTGTGAATGGGAGGACGACTGTCTGAATGATTGACAGCTGAGCGGTCAGGGTTAAGCCCCGCCCCCTGCCCGGTCAGGAGGGTATAGATGATGAATGAAGAGATGAATGCCATCTCACACTGAGCCCTGGAGGTCCTCCACAGGAGAAACGCTCAGATCATCTTCAGGCCGATTTGCACGCAGATGAATGCATGAATGAAGGTAGCCATGCTCTGGAGGCGGATGAGGAGGAAGAGAAGGTAATAACCGTGTTATTCTACGTGTAACCTCCAACCTCCATGTAATGTTGGTCACCTCCAACCAGGTTCAATCATAAATCTGGGTCACGTGAAACCACCTGATGAATACTTGTGAAACAGTACCCCATAGTGGCCAAACCAGCTCCTGTAGTCACTTTGGTCAAAACATGAAGAACCACCTGGTAGGAGAAACCCTGCCATTATGTGATTCGTTCACTAAGTGATCTGGTTCAGTTGAGTCACTTGGGTGAAGAAATAAATATTTCAAATCACCTAATATGACAAACAAAAATGCAACATATATAAAGGTTGCTACTCAAATCAGAGAACTGATTCAGATGAGTCATCTGATTCAGTAGTGTTTCCGTTGACTCGAGTCAGTGAAACAATTCAGACAAATCTCAAATCAATTTGAGGGCTCACTAAAATTCAGAGGGCTCAGTAGAATCAAGTCAGCGAACTGATTCGTGATATGTTTATGTTTCCTTTGTGGCGAATAATCTGGCTCAGTAGCGTTTCCAGGGAGTCCACTGGATTGTATCAGAGAACTGATTCAGACGAATCATCTAATTCAGTAGCGTTTCCGCCGATGAATCATAAATCACTTAATTTAGTTGTGTTTTTTAGGAAATATATAAATCAAGTCAGCAAACGGATTTGTGATATGTTCAGTGAATTGATTTGCGGCGAATCATCTGGCTCTGCAGCATTTCCGGTAAGTCCACCGCACTGAATCAGTGAACCGATTCAGACTAATCATCTAATTCAGTGTTTCCTTGTGTACTTAGCATTAGCCAAAAAGAACACTCCTTGGATCCGGGTTAATGGAGACCTCGGGGTCGTGATTCGTGACTCCATACAAAGATTCAATTCCTGTGATTCAGGAACCACCCACCTCTTCCTACTTAAGCCAGAACTGAGACATTTCTGCTGCTTGACTTCAACATGTATCAAAGAGGGCAGCGGCAGGTGGGTTCTATTCCTTTGCAGCTAAACATTAATTAGACCCTTGTTCGGCTCCCGAGGCCACTTTCCATATTTATGCTAATGTCGTTGAATCTGGTCGTTTGAGTCGATGCCCCAGGGCCTGTTCCTCCGCGGCGGAATTGAAAGTGCAATGATTTCAGATTATGTTTTTTTAGATACATAAACCTGCAGGAGATGGCCTGTAGCCATCGACGTGTTCCTGAGAAGAAGCTTAAAACTTCTGTTTTGAGAAGGCTTATCATTAGCGTTATGGTAGCCCCTCAGTCTGCAGCCATGAGCTAACTCTGCAGGGGGGGATATCCCATGATGCAACGCTCTCCTTCTTCCCGCACTTCCTATCTTGCGTGATGCTAAACTTGAATCTTCTCCTAGTTCCTGGGTTCTCTCTCATTGGGTAGATACCTAGGAGGCGTGGCCTGATCTCTAGCAGCATCTCGCCAGGCGTCCGTTTTTATGACTACTAAAGCTATTATTTTCATGTTAGCTATTAGCATGTAGCTGTTAGCACTGCTGTTATCAGAAGTAATAGATTGTTGACGAAGGAATGTTGATCATCTTAAATAGTGGTGGTCTGGCCCTCTTCTACATGGAAAGTGTCATAAGACAACTAGCTTGTGACTTAACTTGGCGTCCATAATGGCGTCTGTGACGCTACATCAGTGAGCTACAGAGCAGCGGGACTTCTTGGGCCCTAAAATAGACCCGGCGGAGCGGACGGAGTCGGCGTTGTGTGAAATTGCCTCGGTGGAAATTACAGAGCGTCTGCGGATGAGAGGTCACTGGGGGGAGATAGCGGCTTTCCGAGCGGCGAATCAGACGTCAGCTCTGGACACAAAGGCTTTGGCGTCCGGGAGTGTGGCGGCGGCGGCGGCGTGCCGACTATAAATACTGAGAGGCTTCATCAGATGAGAAATCCTGCGTTTAATCTCGCCGGGGGGCGGTGGAAACCGGTTTATCGGGAGAAAGTTAATCCTGCATGAACTCTGTGTAATCGTACTTGTGCGTGTGTGTGTGTGTACACGCAAGTGTGTGTTTGTATTTGTGTGTGTTTGTATTTGTCTCTGTGTGTACACGCAAGTGTGTGTTTTTATTTGTGTGTGTGTGTGTTTGTATTTGTGTGTGTGTGTGTGTGTGTGTGTGTGTGTGTGTGTACACACAAATGTGTGTTTGTATTTGTGTGTGCGCACGCAAGTGTGTGATTGTATGTGTCTGTGTATACACGCAAGTGTGTGTTTGCATTTGTGTGTGTGTGTGTGTCTACGTGCATGAGTGTGTGTGTGTCTGTAACAGATGAGTCCAGACTGTCCAGCACTGCAAGTAGGAACAAGGCAGGAGAAGAGGCGTGATATATTAAAAACAAAAAAGAGGGGGTGGCTGAGGTGTGGTGTGTGTGTGTGTGTGTGTGTGTGTTGTCACACTTTGCTCTTGTAAACATTGACTGGAGGCATGATAAGCTGCAGCGAGGGTCTCAAGCGTTGCTAACCGTATGACATCATATGTTCTTTACATGTTTGCACACACACACACACAGACACACACACACACACGCGCCTGACAAATCATTCTGTCCGCATCAAACACGCAACGTAAAGACGACAGTAAGTTAAATTGCGAAGTTACTCGACATCCCATCATGCTGTCGCATCGCCAGGTCCTGCTAGCAATTAGCCCAGCATGTTTGGTTGTGGGAGTCGAGACTCGCTGGGAAACATCCCATAATATAGGAGGCCCCAGTGTGCTTGGACGCTCCCAAGGACAGATGTATTGGCATGCACACACGCACACACACACACACACACACACACACTTCAGTCTCAGCTCCAGCCCGAGGCTGACCTTGAGAGTGGGTAACTTCGACCCCCCCCCCCGCCATTGGAATGAGCTAGTCCTGTGTTCAGTGTATCGAAGTCGGATTGGGTCGAACCATATAGGACAGAGGGGGGAGCTGGCACGGCGGGCTCGGGGTTCTGTGGAGCCATCTTGAATGATGAAAGAGGTTTGGGTGTGGGGTGGGTTTTATCCCACGGGCTGTTGTCGGGGGAGACGGCGGCGGGGCGTTCACTGCCTTCATGCCGTTTAAACCCTGTCAGAGGAGGCCGCCACTGCCACCGCTGGCTGGAGCGCTTATCTATCCATCGCCACGCCCCCAACGTGTCTGGGAATTGGTTTCACGCTGCCAAGCGACAAGTGCCACCTCAGCCCCAAGCCGTCACGAAAACAAATGCCACTTTGGCTTGCACGTGCCATGGTTGCCCAGCAACCGTAGGTAAGGGGATAATGTCAAGGAGGGAAAGCAAAAACAACAACAAAAAAATTATGGCTGAGACATTGGTGAGCCTGTTGAGTGGACGGACACACAACCACAAACACACACACACGTACACACACACACAGGGTAAAAACCAACTTCCTGTCCTATCCGCCCCTGCATGCGCCACGAGCTCCACTGAAAGGTGAGGCTCCCACGGAGCTGCACCTCCTTCAATTTTTCATGAGGTGGAAAACACTGGCTCAGCTGACCCC